>NW_022595289.1:2379330-2444320 GCF_009176505.1 Sitodiplosis mosellana
AATAATAAAGCAAACTGATAGAGGAACTTATTTAATAACACCAAAACAGCCATTAGAACTAGACACCATTTGGATTGGCTAACAGAATTAAAATGCAATAAAACAGCGCTCGGATATTATAGTATCACTGTGGATAAAGGTTGGAAAAAACACTTTTTCATTTAGAGAAAAATAGCACAACAAGCCTTTCAACTAACGCTCAACGAATCGGGATCAATTTTTGTTGCATGACAAGTAGTCTGATCTCGTTGGCATCATTGCTGTTAGATTGGATGCCAATAACTCAATCCCTTATGAAAAGGGCGGGCCTCATTTATTTCTTCGAAAATAATTGCTACCTCCTTTGCTTTAATCAAACATTTTTAACATGGACAAAATATTGATCATAAAAAGTCAGTAAAACATATTTGAGCACTCTATTGTCTAGCATTTTTGCAGAAGGGCTTGTTAAGCTCTTCGGATCAAATGAAAATTTGTGTACGTTTGGCTTTGTGAATTTGTTTGATGTTTCAAACGCGCAATTTCTAGACGAGAATTTTTTTTATTCGTTACTGCAACCATTTATGAAACTCAAATTGGAACAGAGACTGAAACAAAGGGTACAATGACTGTACTATGATCGCACGCACAAGCTGTGACGCATTATACATTTTGCGCCAGCTTTCAAAACCGCAAACAATTAAAAAATCGCAATAAAATATTGTAAAAATCAACAAATTGTAACCAATATGAAGTGGGGAGATAATATGCCCTGTTTGTCATCCACCACATGTATTTGGGTTTGAGTTCGATAATCGTGGTTGAATACTCTGATGATGATGGAGATTACACTATGTCAAATTCACTTTGATCTTTTTTTCGGTGGATGATTCGGTTGCTGCCATGTGCTGCATTTTTGCTTGATATTGGGTCTGGGAATTAGTTTTGTCGATTTTTTTAAATTTTCAAACATTTATTTGAATACCAAAATGAAATTACATTTCAATCAAAATATTGTCCATCGGAAGCGATGACCTTCTGCCACAATGTGGGCAATTGACGGATGCCTGCCTTAAAAAATTCCTCATCTTTTGAGGCTATAAATGCATCGAGCCAATTTTGGATTTCTTCAACTGAAGAGAACCGCTCTCCGTCCATATGGTTTTGCATCGATCGAAACAAATGGTAGTCGGAAGGAGCCAGGTCTGGGCTATACGGGGCGTGAGCCAAAACTTCCCATCCGCTATTTTCCAAGTAGTTTTTGACCGATTTCTCAATGTGTGGCCGAGCATTGTCATGTAGGAAAATCAATGTCTCTTTTCTGGTCTCCCATTTCGTGCGTTTTTCTTTGATTGCTTGTTTCAAACGTATCAATTGTTGTCGGTAAAAAGGCCCATCGATGGTTTGACCACTTCTCAGCAGCTCATAATACACCACTCCCTCCTCATCCCACCAAATAGACAGCATTACCTTGTCGCCGTGAATTTCTTGTTTTGGCTGTGATGTTGCTGGTTGGCCGGGCTTAACATACGATGCTTTGCGCTTGGGGTTATCGTAATGAATCCATTTTTCGTCACCAGTGACAATTCGATACAGAAAACCTCTTTTTTTGTGCCTTGCGAGCAGCATTTCGCAAGTCACTAAACGCCTTTCAGCTTGCGCTGGCGTCAATTCATGTGGTACCCAATTTGACAACTTGCGAATGAAACCAAGGGCCCTTAAACGATATCCAACAGTGCTTCGGTTAACATTCAATGCTCTGGCAAGCTCATCTTGAGTTTGACTCGAATCTTCATCGAGCAATGCCTCCAATTCCGCATCTTCAAACTTTTTTGGCTGGCCGGGACGTTCCTTGTCTTCCGTGCTAAAATCACCACTTTTGAACCGTGAAAACCACCGTTCACATGTACGTTCCGATGGAGCATGCTCACCATAGGCTTCCACCAACATTCGATGCGCTTCAGCCGCAGTTTTCTTCAAATGAAAGCAAAAAATTAATGCTTGCGGGAAATGTTGCTTTTTCGGTACAAAATTTGACATATTTAAGGCGCAAAAAAAAATGTTTATCCAAACTTCGATGAAATGATAGATGATGATTTTTGTAGTTTGACACTAGACCACTCATGTGAAAAAGAAAAAAGTATTGCCCGATACAACCATGCAAAGTTACGCCATCTTTTGAAAAATCGACACGATTAATTCCCAGACCCAATAATTTACAAACTGAGACTGACAACGCACACACAGACACACAAACACTCGAAAATAAAAACGAGCACAGAAAATAGAAGGATGGCAAAAGAGCAACAGAGATAACAAAATGGCAAATAAAAATCAAATATGATGATATATGAAACACAAAGCAATTTCGAACCCTTTCATCGCCCCTTTTTTCCCTAACTCTCTCTCTCACTCCCTTTCTCTGCTGATGCGTGCATCGTTTTTGGATACACGCTCCGGTTTCATAAATATAAACATTAGATAGGCTTTTGCTCTCTTACCCCATTCACAATCAGGTGAATGAATTCATAATGGTACACCACCGCACTCTCACTACATTTTGTATGCTGTCAAAAGCTGGCAATGACGACCACATTCCAGAAAACCAACGACAGGAAATCAATATTTTTTCTTCCTGTGTGCAAACTGATTCCGTTGAGTAATAACTAATGAAAACAGCGGAAAATTGGAAATATTCGGCGGTCTGTAGAAGTCGACAACACGTCGACTCGCACTGTCTTTGCCGTGATTTTAGCTCCATGTTACCAAGCGTGTACGGAGAAATTCAGCCACTTTACTTTAAACATGCGAATGGACCGAAAGGTTTTTTTTCAATTTTCGGTAACATCCTTTTAACGTATAATTATTTGATATAATGGCATTAATAATGAGGAAATTGTTAAACATGCATCTTAGTGTCTGGCGCAACGTTGAAGTTTCAAAACTTTGTAGCAGAATGTTTTAAAAGTTTTGCCTTTTATGCCGTCGCTTTATTTACAAGTCGATGCGTTTTGGCTCGAGACTTGCTAATTTAATCGGCTCCCACAACTATTTATATTACACAAGTTTTTAAGCGTTGAATGTTGCTTCTGCTTAAACAATTTCAATACGCAGCTTCTTCCAACTTGGTTTATGATGAGAGTTTTTCAATGAAAATTTACTAAGTCAATTCATATAGATGAATATTATATCTGTCTTTAATGCGTGTCTGTAGTGGAAACCAACCAATATTTTTCGGACATATTTATGGGGCTGAACTCTCTCTCTCTCTCCACCAGCATCCAGCATATTCTAAATCCAGCTATTCCTAAAGCTGCACATGAGTGTAGGCAGTTTTTCTTTCAACTCTTTTTCGTTGGAATGAACAATTCACATCAAACACACAAAAGCCAACACCATTTTTTGTTGTGGCGGTTGTTAAAACTTTTTCTCTTGTGTTGAGCAAGAGAATCGATTGGCCTGTTTTAAGCGTAATTCTCTTTCAAAGTATAGTAAATGCACTATATGATATATATTTCCGAAATTTACTTCGTATTTCTAGAATAGAAAGATGTAGAAGTTCTTGTATAAAAGACTGTAAGAGAATTTCAACACTGCAAAGTATGGCCAACGAAACAATTACCACAAGATAAAAAAATGCATACAATACTGGAGAAGAAAAAAATACACTTCAAGATCAATCGATAGTTTAAACAAAAGCAGGAAAAAAGTGTCAGCACAATAAAATGAAACTGTAACGTGCAAGGAATGTTCAATTAAATATGTAGAAAATGCGCATTCAAATAGTACTTTCTTGTTGGAAAAATCGTCTATGTCTATGTATTGTTCAATGCAAGTAATACAAAAACGCACAGAACTTTGGCCAACTCAATCTCAGTTTCAATGTTGTTTTTTTTCGACTTTTTCGAAATTGCCCCACAGAAAACCAATATAATATGGTTTCGAAAATGCAATTCTCCGTTTTCAAGCGCATAGTTTGTCAGAACAATCAAAAGTTCGAATATATCATAGGCACATTGGCATTATTTTCAATGCGTTTCATTTTTATATTTTATTTTTTTAAAATGAAACTGTCCCACGCATGATGCGTGACGTATCAGCCCAAACCCTTTGTACTAAACAAATATCCCAAATGTGAAAAAACAGTTTCTGTATAATATTGCTTTTTGCATCCTTTAACCATATGATACATAGAAATGTGCTAATTTTTTTTTACAATCAAACAATTTATAACCATATTTTTTGCCGCGAAACTGTTTTGCTTTTTCGGGTAGTATTTTCATTGACAGATATTCCATCCAAAAATGGTTGATGGACCAAACAAAACCATAAAATTGATTCCTGAGAATTAAAGTGAGATTTGAAACAATTGTCGGGCATTAAAACCAATCCGTGGATCAAAGGCTAAAACGAGAAGGCTATTGAAATTTATTTTTCTATTCCAGTTAAATTTTTCTTTGAATCTGACTGCGGTTGGCTTAGCATTATTTGATGTTGCGGCAGTGAACTATTATGTATATAGCATTTTTAGAAACAATTTGATCATTTCCTCCTTCGTGGTCACGAAAGCGTGGTTAGCATCACTGCTTGCGCTCAAAGAGTTAATGGTCTGTGAACATCGCGTGTGATTTATACGAAATGGAAAATGTGTAAGTTAAATGAATGTGAGCGGCAGAAGCTCAGGCAGTTTACTAATCGCTTATTTTTCGTACTATTTTCGTTTTCCTGCTTAAATTGTGAACAACGCGCGAAAGAGCAAAAAAAAATTGTAAATGATGTGGTTGGATCACAAATTACTTTTTACTCAGGTCCTGGAACTTTGACCTACTAAACCTATTGCCGTTGTAGTTGAATTCCGATGGATTTGGTGGAATATCACTGTGCGTTGCTGCATTCCACGAATGCACTTGAACACTAGAATGCATAATATGTTCATTTATGGTTTTCTGTGTCGTTTATGCATTGCGGTCTCCTCTGTTTGTATAACCAAATGGCAAAAGCGTTTTTTTCGATATTCGCCATATTTCCGCATTTAAATCGCGTTCATTTCAGATATAATCCAAAAATCGGTTTCTTTAGATTGGTGACAACCTGCATTGGGATTGGATCCTCTTTGAGCAGAAAAACTGCAACATTTTTTTCACTTATTTTTTCTTGTTCCCACCAAAATAGCATATTTGTCCAAGGTAAATTACGCATAATCCAAAGGGAAAAAGAATCGTTTTCCGTTTGTGTAAAATTAGCATAAATGAATGTGTTCAACTGTCGAAGTTTTACTGTTACATCGACAAACTTTGGCTCCGCCATCCAATTGCCGTCCATTAAATCAAACGTTACCTTTAAACTCAGTCTCAGTTTGGATTTTTTGCACATTCTATTTCATGAATCTCTTACCAGCGATGCGGTTTGGTGTGACTAAAAAGTAAGAGAAGAGAGGGAAAAAAATATTGTACAAACACAAAATGGCAGCAAAAACACGAACCGACAATTCCATTTGTCAGTGAAGATTGCTATAAATCCGGCATTTATATGCTTGCTTTTGCCGATTTCCTTTCGTGAGGGGCTCCTTTTTGCCATTTCCCGCACGAGTTTTTTTTTATGGACGCGGGAGAGATTATATTCTCGGGATAAAATGATAACGCAATAACAATCTGCAATACATAGAAATAAGTTTAAAGTCTTCGTCGGTATTCTGTACCGCATAGCGCATCGATTATAAAGTGTAAATTCATAATGCGTACATCCGTTTCGATGTATGGCCTGTGTGTATCATGAGTGCGACTTCATAACAAAAAGATAACACTCGATGAAATGTGCCGAACAAAACGTAAATATAATACAACCGTTCAACAGAGCTATTTGTTCCATTTGAATTATCCGCCGAAAGTGAAAGAGCAACAACAACAACAGCACATAACACCACTCCACCGCTCGCTGTATCCAAGCGCACACAGAAATGCTGTGTGTGCCATATGAATATGCAGCACGCCAATAAAAGCAATCAACCAACAAAACACCTCGTCGAAACTTTCGTTAATGGTATTTGAGAGTGTGGAGTATTTTATGTTTTTCGGTCGACGGTTTATGCAAACACCATCGTTTTGCCGGGGCGCAAAATAGAACATCCTATTGTTGATTTCATGCTCCCGGCTTTTTGCATTAGCGTATACGGGGCGCGTGTTAGACGAAATCGAAGTGAATTCTCTGCCGTCCGTGAGAGAGCGACAAAGAGAAAAGTGAACGAAACGACAAGCAGTTACCATTCAATGCTCACAAGAGAAATGGAATACACTTCCAAATATTGCCGGCATGTATATTTACAGGTACTTAAGCTATGTTCCGGAGATGCCCAACAACAACAACAACAGCCGAATGCATAGTGTATTAAAAGTTTATTAATTTTATCATGCCATAAATCTTTAGTTCTTTCAAAATTTCACCTAATTTCCTGTAATAGTGTAGAACCATCAAACAGTAAATAGCTCGAAGTCAATGAAGTAGTTCGAAAATACGGTTCAAAAGGTGTTGCACGAGCAACGCAAACGTTTTTGGACTTTCTCGCACCCGTTTAACACCAACTAATCTAAACTGATATAGTGTACACCACCAGCAAAAGAACTAGTGTGAACGGATTTTGGGTTCGTGCGGACAAGTATCAAATAATAATTCGACCGGAACATCAAAAACAATACATCTCCAATGCAAACAAGGGAATTAATACGACTTTTTGAAGCGACACCGACAAATATCCGGTGCTTTAATTGATTTGCACATGTTTTTGGGAATGAAATCCGCTATGTGATTAGACAACAGACTGAAATTTTTCGCAATAATACTTTCGCTCAGATTGTTTGAAATTTGCACAAATTCGAGCCGTTAGTTCTTTGCACAATTATTATTGAATCGACTGGCAGTAATATTTGCAATTGAGCTTTGCGAATATTCGATATGGTCAGTCTTTTCCACAAAGCGAGTTCAACAAATTCTTTCACTCAATGGAACAGCGGACCTGTCGTCATACGCGCAGATGTATCATTTCATTCTATTTAACGATTCGTTGGTTGCCGAAACATCGTCTATACAGTGCACTCGATATTTAACGTGAAATCCTTATATTCGGTAAGCCGAAGTATGATTTCGTTTGCGGCGCCACGCGTAAGCAATTCACGTTAGATATAACGTCGTACTTCATCGTAGTAGCCATAGGTCATTCGGCTAACCAAATATTGAGATTTCACGTTAAATATCGAGTGCACTGCAGACGATGTTTCGGTAACCAACGAATCGCTAAATAGAGTGAAATGTTACATCTGCGCGTGTGACGACAAGTCCGCTGCTTCACTGAGCAGTCATATTATTTTTGTAAAAACGCAACCCTTTTTTACCAATTAATTTTCACAAAAATGAGAGGATTATAATTTTACACGTGTTTCAATCGAAGCTTAACAATTCATTATCATATAATTTTATCGTGTGTACTACTCCGATTACGCCATACAACAGATGATTGCTATACGTTGAATATTGTATTTTTTTCTATCTCGCGTATTTATTTCCAAGGGTAAGACAAAGGAAAAACACCGTATTGATGATAGGTCGGGAAAAAGTGCTATTGTCATTGTTGAGGGCTTACACTGGATGTATGAAGTACATGAGAGCTGTTACTCTTCCTTTTGCTTTTCTGACACGAACCATATTTCAAATGTCGGGCTTGGGACACTCTGGATTATTGCTTTTACTTGAAATATTATCTCGTTGTCGGGCCATTTACCGTTTTCGATTGAATTTTTCTATGTGCCCATGAAATTGGTCATGGTTATTACCATGGTGTGGTTGCTGATTGTATTGTTCCAAAGTTGTTAGTCAGTAGAACAATGCGGCCGCAATCAGTTCCAACGGATTTGAAATTCACCTTTCAAGATGAAATCAATATATATATATGTAGTGGATTCGAGAGCCTCCGGCAAAACCGTCAAAAATATTCTTTGTTCAAAAGTGGCTATCATGGCATCTCTTTGTGTAATGCTTATCAAATTGTAGTGATCTCTATAACGAAGGCAATAACAATATGTGCTCCATTGTACAGTGTTCACATTTCATCATTCAAAGGCGTTGTTTGCATTCATTATTCCAACATCATCGGAGGAATGTGTGTAAGCCGTGGATATGTATGGATTTGAGGGTCTTTGTTTGGCTTTGTTACTCTTTTTTATCGACACACGAATGCGAGCAAATCATGACCACAACCGCAGATTTGATAGATTAGATTTACATCCTCCCTTCATTTGGCCGACAGAGCACTTGGAGATAAAACAATAAAACTAGGATTCGATTCGAAAAGTATTGTGCTACTGTCAAGCAGAGCTGCAGTGGAAATGTATTATATGCTAACAAACCCCCAAAACAAAAGCGTGAACAACGAGTATAATGTAGATATTATAATATTACTCATACACAGCAAAGTAATTTTGCTGCTTTTAAACGCTGGTCAGCGGCAACTCAGACACGCTTGATTTCCATCCGCACATAATCAAGTGCAAATTTAGCAAAATACACAATTTTAAAATGAAAATAAAAACTTCTCATTATCATAACATCGTGATTGAACGGCCCTTTTCAAGCACACTTCACATCATTCAGCATTCAGCATTCAGAAGAAATATTCCTGAATTTTATGTGCATGATTAGGTGATTTTATCCTGTTTTTTTCTCTCTTTCTGAAATTATGAAAGGTTTTTTTCTATTATCTGGCAGAAACGTAGCTTCGTTAATACAAAACATGTTTGCTTTGCCTTGTCTCTTTATCTGTTCACTTGCCGGGCTTGAATCATGGCCCCAGTGATCGCTTCACTGCGCTCGAAAAGTTAACCCTCAACTGCATGAATTTTTCCTAGGACTGGGAGTACTGGTATTTGGTTGATTTTTGGCCATAGATAACGAAAAAAATATTCATAATCCTAGATTTCCCATGGTTTAGTCAGGAAATGCGATAGAAATAAGTCAGAGAACAATGAAAGCCATTGTTTAAAAGTGTCAAAAATATGTCTAATTTGGAAACCGAATAATTTATTTTGTCAAATTTTCGTTTTCGTGCACATTTTTGTTTATAACTCACCAATCGTACGACATAGACAAATGACGCCAAAGACAAAAATAAAGAAAAAACATTGACAAATAAAAATTCCCCTTGAAGCAATGTCATCCGCCGTACGATTCACATTATACAGGTGTTTAAATGATGCCCGCCAAAAGGCGGGCTTATGCAGTTGAGTGTTAACTGAAAAAAAATCGCTCACATAAAAGCATCTGTATGCATTTTATCCACGTCGATATGTCTATTATTCCGTCTATGTATGTATCTTTTCCATGGTTTTTATTTTCGGTTCATTTTTGTGAAATTAAAAATTCTTCGTTTGCTAGCGATTCCATTTGAATTGGCTACAAAAATGTGCTATGTTTTCCGTCTGAAATGGAAATTTTCTCAGTGCCTACTAATCTTCCTCTCGCGTACTCACTGAACTGACGTTCAACTGAATGCCAATTGAACCGAGTGGTCGTGCATAAAAACCGATTGGGAGAAATGAACACTTTGTATACCCGGCCAAAAGAAACAACGAAAGGAAATCCCTTTGAATAATAAATGCATGCCATAAACGCAAACGAATGGCATAATTGTGACCGGGTCAAAGAAAAAAAGACGACGAGAAGAAGAAGAAATTTGACTTTTTTTCTTCCCATTTTTCTTTTAAGTTTATTTGCCGAATTCACGTTACAAATCCATACATAATTTTTGCTGTGATCTATGGAAAATGGATTGAATTGGAATTGAACTGACATATCGACCGAGTTGAAGCGCCCCGTGCACGTGCTCCTTTTGCAAACGTTCATCATGTGTCGGTTTTCATTACCTTTATGTGAATACTATTGAAATTGATAGTGTTTTATGGTGTGTGCTGCATTGAGTTTACTGTTCGCATTGTTTGACCAGCAAAATTGGCATGACGGATATATTTTGTTTTCTTCAATTGCATCTAATACTGGACATGGAAAATATTGCAATTGTTCAAAACGAGACGTATTTCCAGCATTTCACTCCATTCTTGCATACTTTACATTCTCCAACCGAATGCAGTCTCACCAGAAGCGTAAGCATTTCAAATATTCTACGCAGTTTATTTGTTTGCTGCTCCATAAATACAATTTGTTGAACTCTCCAGAATCTAATCTATGGCCAATATGGATATACACATATGCGAGTCAATGTTTAGTATCTCATGAGAATTTACAAGAAAATGGAAAGTGCGAATTGTGCCGAAGTGAATGAGCTAATTTGAAAATTCGGAAATGATTTCGGATTTTACTGAGAGTTAAATGTTATGACCACGACCATAAATGCCCCCAATGTGTAAGATGCAAAAATATGCAACATATTCGATTCGAGTACACATATAGAGTGTATCTATGGGCACTTGGATAGAGTGCGTAGCGGCCACATATCGTGGTCTATCACATGCATCGAAATTTGGTTTTGCGTGTGCAATTGTCCAATGGTATACAATGTGTGTGTATACAATGCACATGAAAACCAACTATCTGACCGAATAATACATCCGATTTTGGGGCGAAAATGTGGCGTTCACATATCAGTAGTTATTGTTGATTTGACAGCGCTTATGATGCGAGCGATTCATTATGCTAAACCAGTTCAACTTTTTTCGGATGAAACTGTTTAGATTTCCAAGCGAAACGATGAAAATTGTTCAACTTCATCCAAACACAAGGGTCAACAATGTCGTCATTAAATGAACTCCGTTTGTAACACAGGCGCTCTCTCTCTCCCTCGCTCGCTCGCTCGCTCGCTAACCCCGCTCCCGTTCTCTTTTTCTGGTCACATGCTGCCCACAAAATTTTGTATCAAAAGCACTTTTCCGCATTGGATGTTCCCTTTCATGCTGTTGAATGCCGTAACCACGGAATGGACGGAGAGTATCTTGCACAGTCGAAAGCGGATAAATCATACAATCGACATAAGTGACTAATGCACATTTGTAAACACGTGCACGAAGCGATAACATCAAAGCGCCATTATGTAAAATGCACAAATTTTAAGCTGGATTGATTTGTGGGAGCACACGTAATATACACAACACACAATCCATTGCGATATTTATTCAAAGCGGACAGCTGCACACCAATACTCCATCGCCGTAGCCGATGAAAGCCTCGTTGCTAACGCATATGTGTCATGATTTGGCGCATTGTTGAATGTTATTGCTGATCATTTTATGGAATTTTGGTCAATTGAACGGCAATTAGTGTCGTTATGCAAATAATAATAATTATCATATTTGAAAATATGCGTCGTGAAGCGACTCACAGCAAAAGTTAGTTTTGAATATTATGCCTATCGATGTGCAAATGAACGGCATTGACGATGGCATTTGCACTTCTTGACAAAAATCCGAATTTATTTTAACAATTCTGGTTAAGTGCCAGTGATAACCTATTAGATGATAACCGTCCCGCTTCAGGGTCGTTATATATAAAATCCGCTTTTTGGGATGCAATTGGATTTTCTTAAATTAAAATTCCGATGATATTGAATTAATTTTTATTAATTTCATTATTATTATTTCATTTTCCACGAAACTAGTTATGAGATACGTGAATGTGAATACGTTAAAACTTTTAAAAAAAGATTTTGCATAGCCTTTTGAACAATTCTCAAGTTACATTGAAATTTCGTCGGAAAAAGAAGAAATAGGCAAAGTGAATGTCAATTCAATCGCAAATTTGAATTGAATCGTTCAGTCTAAGCTTGCCACGCTGCGGTTCCATCGCCATCTGTCGAAAATGAGTAAAACCCAAAAAAGCGCGTTACTAATGGAAACTGTCAACAAAGAAAATGGCCGCGTTCAATGCTGCTTTGTGTTTGCCTCATCGTCAGTTACAGTGTGAGTGACTTTTACCAATACATGCACACGCATCGAATGTCTAACGCGGTTTTACGGTAAGAACATTCGGCAAAAACACCAACAAAATTGATATTTTGGTGCACACAAACACATGAACGCCGACTAATGAGCGAAAAATCACTAACTATCAGAATTGACGCGGTATGTTTTATGGCAGAGCAGAAACAGAATTCATAAAACACATAACACAGCGGATTCGCATGAAATAATAGTAAAGAATTTTTATTTCACAAATACATAGAGCACGGGCACCTGAAAAACTGAGAGTGAGACAGAAAGAGACCATTTCGCGAACGTATTTTCTACTGTGGTGATAATTGTAGTGCCGCCGAAGCAGTCAAAATATCATCATGGACAGCACAATGGTTTGTATAAAAATTTCCTTTATAATTTGCAATACCATCCAATGAGCCGGTGCAAAAGATAAAAATATGCGTCGAATATGGTTCAGAAGCATAAATTGCATCAAAAGCAATTGCGGTTTAATTTATGTTTCACATTTTTTTTGCATATTTCTATCAGATCGGGATTGCACATTGGGATTTTTTTTTCATAACGAATAATTAAGATCAACCTTATCTATTGTCAAAATTCGTGATTCAAGTGGCAATTACACCGAAGTAATTATGAAATAAATGTCGTATCACCACCGAAATTCGGAACGTATTTTGAAATGATTTTCATAGTAGCTGATATCAGTGCACATAACCACGACAAGAACTGTCATGTTGATCAATCAATGCCTTCTTTTTATATGCACACCCCGTTCAATGACACTAGCTTCAACTTGAATTGAATTGATTAATCAATGAATTTTGTTTGTTTTTTTTTCTCGTTTCCACACAACAGCAGGAGGTGATTCAGCTGGAGCTGATGTGCAAGCAAATGTATGAGGGAGAAAACTCCACTCGAAATGAAGCTGAAAAGGTGTTAGTTGCATTCCAAAACAGCCCAGACGCATTGCCAAAATGTCAATTGTTGTTGGACCGTGGGCAATCAAGCTATTCACAATTGCTGGCTGCAACGACGCTCACAAAACTCATTGCGAAAAATGCACAAGGATTGTCACTACAAGAGATTGTCGACATCCGAAACTACATTCTCAACTATTTGGCAACCCGACCAAATCTGGAAAATTTTGTCATTCAAGCCTTAGTCACTGTATTAGCCAAGATTACAAAATACGGCTGGTTTTATTGCCATAAAGACGAAATGGTGTTTAGGAACATCATCGAAGATGTGCGGAAATTTCTCCAGGTAAAACTTATCGGCCGCATTTTCTATGCGGAGTGAAAATGTGACTCATTTGTATTAATTTGTTTTGTTTCGATAGGGTTCGGTGGAACATTGCATGATCGGTGTGCAGATATTGTCACAATTGACTTGTGAAATGAACCAACCGGAGGTCGATGTGAACATTTCGTATATTAAACACAGAAAGACCGTTTATTCATTTCGGGACACACAATTGTATGACATTTACATTCTGTCGTGTACACTCTTAATGACGGCTCGCGACAACGCCAAAACATTGAATTTTATGGACGAAAAACAGCATGGGTAAGCAAATACGTTCCATTCAGCAAAATTTTTCATGTGTTGATGCAATTTTCCTTTTGCTTTTCAGTCTCATCAACCAAATACTTCGTTTGACGAAAAATTGCTTAAGTTACGATTTTATTGGTACATCCAACGATGAAACAACGGACGATTCTTCGACCATACAGATTCCGACCAATTGGAGGCCGGCATTCCTTGACTTGAATTATTTGAATCTGTTCTTCGATTTGTATCACATGTTGCCGTCGAGATTGTCCAGTCTGGCACTCTCCACACTGGTCCAGATCACCTCTGTGCGCCGATCGTTGTTCAACAATGTGGAAAGAGCGAAATTCCTCAGCACATTGGTTGTTAACATTAAGAACATTCTCGAAAACTCTCAAGGACTCAGTGATTCAGATAATTACCATGAATTTTGCCGACTCTTAGCCCGTCTTAAGACCAATTACCAACTAAGTGAACTTGTTGTTGTTGAGTGTTACCCCGAAGTTATTCAACTGATTGCGAAATTTACCATTCAATCATTGCAAGTGAGTGGCCCTTGCGTGATACACGTATTTCTTCATACTGCTGTCAATTTCTTTCAATACTTTTTTGATAATCGAAATAATTTCAGATGTGGCAGTTCGCGCCAAACAGCATCCATTATCTACTGTCGCTGTGGCAACGAATGGTTGCCTCAATCCCATATGTGCGTGCTGTCGAGCCACACCATTTGGATGCATATACTCCTGAAGTGACAAAAGCGTACATTACGTCACGCTTGGACTCAGCACGAATCATCGTTCGTGATGGTTTAGAAGACCCACTAGACGACCTGGCAATGGTTCAGCAGCAGCTAGATCAGCTGTCAGTCATTGTTCGATGTGAATACGAGCAAACGTGTAACTTTGTGATACACACCTTTGATCAGGTATCAGCAGTCTTACTACCTTCGATGGTATCAATGAGCTAATACAGATTTTTATTGCAGACGGCAAGTGAATACCAAGAATTACTCAACAACCCGGTCAACAATCCTATTGAGATTGCGATCCATGAGGCACAATTGACCTGGTTAGTTTATATAATTGGAGCGGCCATTGGCGGTCGCATGACATTTACCGCTAACGACGAACACGACATCCTCGACGGGGACTTAGTTGTTAGAGTAAGATTTTCAACACAATTTTCATCAACTGGCTCACGAGACTTTATCAATGAACACTTACATTTCAGGTACTACAATTGATGAGTTTGACCGACTCACGTTTACCACAAATTGGCTGTGAAAAGCTCGAATTATCGATGATGTCATTTTTGGGTATGAATTTTTTATGAACAAAAACATTAAAGATTTATTCATCTGATTGACAATGCGTGTTTCAGATCATATTCGAAAAATTTATATTATCGAACAAATGCAAAAGATGAAAATCTACAAACGTCTCTCCGAACTGTTGGGCATCAACGATGAACCAATGTTGTTAAGTGTTATCAACCGTAAAATGTAAGCTGGATTTATTTCACTCATGTCGAATTGATTGTCGAAACTCATTGATTTTTCCCTATTATTCGCAGCATAACCAATCTAAAATTCTGGGGACGTTCGGAGATTATTATCCGAAAGACGTTGAATCTTTTGAACGAACTTTCCGTTAGCTACAGTTGGGTACGGAAACTAGTCAAATTGGAAGAAATCCAGTTCTTGCTCAATAATCACACGGTGAGCATCATATTCATTTTTGGTTTTTATGAAATGGAAACTAAAATTAATTCGAATAAAAAAAACATATTTGCAGAGTGAGCACTTTTCATTTTTGGGTAGTAACGTTGCCATTAGTGAAATGAGATGCCGTAGTATGTTTTACACGTCACTCGGTAGATTGTTGATGGTTGATTTGGGAGAGGATGAGGAACGATTCTACAATTTCATGTTACCATTGACGAGTAAGTGCCTTCACAGCAAAAATTACTCTTCTGAAATTATTAAAACTTTCTGTATGTGGATTAATTAATTCAACTGATTTCATCTACAGATCAATTCGAATCGATCGGAAGTGCTATCATGGATACAAGCACATATCCAAGTGAAGAGGCGAAAAAAGCACTCATTGGTTTGTCACGGGATTTGCGCGGTCTTACCTTTTCTTCGAGCAAGAAGAATGCCTACATGATGTTTTTCGACTGGATGTAAGTATTTTCACTTGAAGCTTCAGATGAAAATAGCTGATGTACCATCTTACTTAACCGATGCCTACACTTTGCAGTTACCCAGACTACACGCCGATTTTAATTCGAGCAATAGAATTGTGGCCACATGATCCACAGGTTACGACGCCAATCCTAAAATTGTAAGACATTGAAATACATGCAAATTAGCGCATACTGTTGATCATCTAAATAATATTTGTCCCCAGGTTCGCCGAATTGGTTCAAAATCGATCACAGCGTTTACAATTTGATATTTCTAGTCCAAACGGTATCTTGCTATTTCGTGAAGCATCAAAGGTCATCTGTACCTATGGTAAGAGATCGATCGATATTCAAAGTGAACGCAATCCTATCAATAAAATATTTCTTCTATTTTCAGGTAATCGAATCATGAACTTTGATGTGCCCAAAAATCAGTTATACCCGATGCGTTTGAAGGGTATTTCGATTTGTTTCACAATGCTTAAAGCAGCTTTATCAGGAAATTACGTCAATTTCGGTGTATGCAAATTATATGGTGACGAAACATTGGACAATGTACTCGATGTAACAACCAAACTCATCCTTACCATTCCACAGACGGATTTATTGGTATGAAGACTTGTATATTAGACAAACGGTGCCTATCGTTCACTCAACTTACTTGCACTGCTTTCAGGTCTATCCAAAATTGTCACAATCATATTTCTTGCTGCTTGAGTGTTTGGCACAAGATCACATGACGTTCTTATCAACACTTGATCCAGCAATATTTTTGTACATTATTAAGAGTATATCAGAGGGTTTGGCTGCTGAAGGTATGACGAATTTAACTTCTTCCGATGCTACAGGTGATTTACCGAACGGCGCTCTTCCTTATAATCCTTTTCTATTGAGCTTGCTTATTTTTTATTTTTGCTATTCTAATGGGCTAAATCCCGCTTCACCGTTTTCACGCACACACTCTAGCTTTCACTTTAGTTGGATCATTTTTTATTCTCTTTGAATATTATTATTTAAAAGATGAAAAACATTCTATTAATAACGATACTTTTCTTTTTAATTCGTGATGAATAGATACGACAATTTGCACCGGCTGTTGCTCCATTTTGGACAATATCGTTTCGCATATATTTAAGCAATTATCGATCAAAGGTAAACTCTCTAGCTGTGTTTATAAGTTTACAAATACCTTGGAATCTATTTATTCCATATCAAATTCCATACATTTCTTTCTGTTTGCAGCATTCCCGACCAAAAAAATGCGCCGTAACGTCATCAACCCAGACAATGATATGTTTTTGAAAGTTATTGAAATGCATCCAGAAATTCTACAGGTAATGCATACACTACCAGAGATTACCAAACATTTTGGTCACCATCCAATCCAATCTGATATTTGCTAATAAAAACTTCGTTTCAGGGCATATTATCTACAATCATCAACATCGTTATGTTTGAAGATTGCAAAAATCAATGGTCACTGTCGAGACCGTTGCTTGGATTGATTTTGTTGTACGAAGACTACTTCAGGTTTGTTTTCTTGCGTCGGTTTTCCCAATGATTGGAAGAGATACTAATTTTATTATGAATTACAGATCGATGAAGGAAAACATAATCCGGTCTCAGCCCATTGACAAACAACAGACGATATCTCACTGGTTCGATAATTTAATGGAAAATGTTGAGCGAAATTTGTCTATGAAAAATCGCGATAAGTAAGTCAACAAAAAAAGAAAAAAATGGAAACCTCATAGAACACTGAGTAACGTTTACCTCGATTTTAGATTCAGCCAAAACTTATCACTCTTCCGTCGTGACGTAAACGAAACATTAAAACAGGCCAATTTGAATGCATCTAACTCCACTTCGGCTGGTGGTTCTATCAACGACATGATCGTTTCATAGTTCACGTGTTTCACTTCAGTTTCTGCTTTGATTTCTTCTTCGTTGCGTGGGAAGAAGAAACTTTCGCCCACACTTATTTATAACGAAAGCATTTGGTAGTAGAGAAGAGAAGGATATGGATTCCTTATTTTTGGCTTACTTCTAATGTCGAGAATCAAATCAAATGTTCGCAAAGAAATAAACAAACAAACAATAAAACAGATTTAAAAAAAATTGTCGCCAAACGATCTTGTAGGACACATTCGATTTTCTATTCAAATATACTGATTTGAAATGTTGAACTAAATCAATGTGGTCGGAAGAGGTTCTTTTATTAAACAAGAAAAAAAAACTATATTTGTATGAATAACATCAGTTAATGAATAAATTTTTTATTAAAATTTGTACATATGAATTCGTTTCTTTTTTACTCAATGCATCAATGATTTTGATGGACGATGGTTGACTCAATCTGAAAGATGGATATTCAAATCTTAGAAGATTTGCCGAAATGACTTCGGGTAGGGCGATTTCAATTGTAGATTTTATGTAGTTTAATGTAGAGTTTTTACTTTTTTTTATTAATAATTTTTTTGAGTAATCGGCTTTTGAAAAACTGCTGTAAAATGGGACAACTCAAATCTTGGTCCAAAAACGTATTTTCCACAAATCGATTTTTTTTCGAATGAAGAATGGGTCCAAAAAGTTGTAGATAAATTGTAGAATTCAAATCAATGGTCTGTTTTCGAATATGTCTGCCCATTCGTCCGATATCGAGACGAGTCATGGATTGGTCCAAAATAGATAATAGAGCTGCTCACGAACACGAACTGTTCGAGTTCGTTCGAGCTTGGGCCGAACACGAACGATTTTCTTTTGATTCAAACAATTCGAATCGAACATAAAACGAACACGAACCATATTTTGCTTGTTCGAACCGAACACGAACAAACAGAAATTTCGGTTCGTGAATAATTGAAATAAATTTCATATCTAACTATAAATCTGTCTGATATCTTACTGAAATGCCGAGAAATTCAAGCGAATATAGAGCAAAGAGGATGTGCGCGTGTGTTGGTGGGTTACTAAATTGACTTGAAGTTTTTTCAACGAAATTTTGAATTACACTTTTTTATGATGGTTCAATGGATTGAAAGAGTTCCTATGGGCCAACAGAACTCATTGAAACCAATACCATGTCTAGAATTTGCAAAACAGAAAATTTCTTCGGTCAAAAGATGATGTCGAGAATTCTTCATATATATGCAAATTGTCCACTTGAAGTGCACACAATGTGCATTGCACATGACCAGGGTT
Source organism: Sitodiplosis mosellana (assembly GCF_009176505.1). NCBI lineage: Eukaryota > Metazoa > Arthropoda > Insecta > Diptera > Cecidomyiidae > Sitodiplosis > Sitodiplosis mosellana. The sequence continues at coordinate 2,398,221 of NW_022595289.1, forward strand.
GGTATGTAAAAAACTCAAGCATGTAATTTACATTTCGTTTACGTAAATTACATGATGTAAATTACATGAAAATTTCGGAATTCTCTACGTGAATTGTGTAAAAAATGTAAAAAACCAAATTGGATTTTGGATATAATATAAAAAAGTTAGAATTTATTTCAGACTTTCTCGGACATTTTTATTTCTAATGCAAAAGATTAACATAAACATAACTGATGAATCAAAAATGAATGAAAATTGTGTAGTATGTATCGTTGTCGCAGGTTTGGTTTCATCTCTCGTTTACAATATTCCAATCGTCGATATCGTCGTCTTCATATAATTCATCAATCATCATTCAATCGCAGCGTAAAATAAATGTTGACCAGATTCTTTGATGTATCAACCGAGAGCCTGTATCTGATGTCATTATGAACATAGCCCCAATTGGAGAAAAGCCGTTCTAGTTGCGCTGTCGATGTAGGGATTTTCAGAAATTTCATCGCAAACGAGCTGTTCAAGAATGTTGTTTTTCATTTCGTTTTGCTGTTCTTGATTCAATTTTTCACCGCGATATACTGGATGCAAATAATTTGCCGTCATCGTAACAATGTTTAACACTTTACTTTACTCGCAACGATAGTCCAAAAAACTACACAAATCTGGACAACAATTAAATTTAACCATTTTTCAACGACATCTGCACTGAGATATCGCTTCTTTGACAGTAGTTTGTGAGTTCAGCCACCGGATCGAGCAATCCAAGCAATTTTTTAACTGATGGGACAAAATTTGCATTGAACAAAAGTGCTGAAGCTTTTCCCTTCTTTTGCATACTGTATGCATTATCCGTCAAAACCGAAGTAATTGTGGCATCATACCGTTCTTTGGCTATAGCGATCGACTTTTCCACCGCCTCAAATAAATTCTCTCCCGTATGAATTCACATGTTACCTAGTTTTGTTAATTTAGCAGTTTTTTACATCCAAGAGGTTTTTTACACGTAAAAAAAAAACGTAATTTACAGTTTTTTACGTAAATTACATGCGCGACTTAAAAATTGCGTAAATATGCCAACCCAGCACATAACTCAAGAGACGACGACGGAAGGGAACAAATCAACTAAATTTTTTCATCGACGAAATTTTCAAATCGTTCAATTTTCAATAGTTTTATGAATTGAATGTATTTCTAAGGACGACCTGCACTCATTGCTAGTTTCAATTTGGAACCGTTTTCACAGTTGTAATATCGATGTTTCTTCTATGTTGCTAATATTATTTCGTCTAATCGTTGAAGATATGTCCAAATTGTTGGCGAGTTTTTCTTGAATAGTTTATATGTCCCGAAAATACCAGAGTCCACCCGCCCTGCGATTATCCGCTGCCCGACGGGCGTCCGAGTCCCGAAAATTCCGTGCAGCCCGGGTTTTTCGGGAATCGGGCAAAATTTTCAATTTCGGGCGGGCGACGGGCGGTTTTCGGTCACATTTTGAAGTGATTCGGGCGGGCCTCGGCCCAATTTTTCGGCCCGCTTGCGACCTCTGCCACATACTTGGTGACAATACCATGCATTCTCCCCATTGCCGAGAAAGAACCAGTGAAGTTTCGCAGCAACTATAGTTGGCCGAGAATGGTTTTGTAATGTGTGAATTTCTCGGCATTTCAGTAAGGAGACTTGACCTGCTGTGAAACTCTGTGATTGTATGACTTACATTCAACATTCGAAATACTTGAATCGAACTCGAACAGTTCAAAACAAATCGAAATCGAACTCAAACAAACACGAACATAACTTATTTTGTTTCGAACAATTCGAACCGAACCCGAACGAACACGAACACGAAATTTAAAAAAAATCGAACTCGATAAAATGAAATAGCAGAGTTTTTCAAAAATCCACATAAACCTATCATTAGCTTCTCTTTATTATAGCAAGATATTATTACATTATTCTCTCTGTTTTGTATGAGAGTTCTTATTGTTAGTACAAAATCTACTTACTATTTACTTATCTCTTACTTATTTGTTTTGAGATGTTTAAAATATGCATGGGTGTTCAGAACAACTTTCCCAAGCTTTGTGTTCGCCGAAACAATTTCCAGCTGCTAATTTGCTTATCGCTTGAGACTTTTTTCTTCGTCCGATGCTCAGCTGATCCAGTCGATCGGGCTGATATTGATGATTTTGATGTGGTAGTACTTGGTGTTGATGGTGATGGTGATGTGGTTGGCAAAGGCTAAATTAGAGAGAGAGAGAGAGACAGTGAGAAAATAACAATCATCAAATTTATTCTCTTATTTTCAGAGCTAACAACTGTAAATTGCCCACCTTCAAGTAATTTCGATCGATTGGCGTAATGACCTTGAGTTCGAGACTCTGTTTTGAGTTCTGAATGAGCTTGACTAACTGGTGTTGCGTATACCATTTCACATCGACGCCAGATAATTCCACAATAAAATCACCTTCTTTGAGTCCGCCCAGCTAAAATAAATACGCAATTATGAATTCAACAATGAATTAATCTTCTTATTCATTAGATAGACTTACATCAGCCAATGAATTTGGGACTACGACTGATATTATAACTGGAGAATCGCCACGCAATTTGAAACCGTATTCGTCGGCAAATTCCATATTGCGACGATTCAAATTTCTCAGTGTCAGACCATCGCTGGTGTCGCTGACCACACTGGAGCTGCTACTGGCACTTTCGCTACTGTAGTCTGATGGTCGAATCAAACTGTTGACCACATTGTCCGAATCGATGTTCGATTGATTTGAAGCCTTTTTTAAGCATACACTTCGTGGCACAGTCCAATGTCTTTTCGCTGAGAAAATCGCCAATGGTCCCAGTTTCTTGAACGGATCGTCAATCTATATTTTTTTTTTTTTGAAAAAGCGATCGAAATTGATGAAATGTTGATATTTAGGAAAATGTTGAGACGAGCCTCAATGGTGGCATATAAATACCTTATAAGCCGTAAAATCCGGATCGGTAAGTGAGAGAATGAATTTAGATGATGGTGTAACGGTGACGTCAATCATATCAAATGTATCGTCTTCATTGAAATTATTATCTTTCAACTCTTCTCCAATGCATTCTGACTCGATCATTGCCTTCAAGTTGCTTTCTTTGAGAATTTTCGTTAATGACACTTTGTTCTGGCAAAAGAAAAATGAACGACATTTAAGATTGGTTCGACATTTGTTTCGATCCAAAAGTTTATTTACTTTTAAATCTCGGCTCATTCGTTGTAATCGCATTGCCTCCTCGTAACAAGCAACGGATTCCTTAATGTGCGCTTTCTTGAGGGCACATGGATTGACATCGGTGTCATTGGTTAGATCACTTAATGCGAACGAATTGTTGTTGTTGAGTCGGAATTCATCTCGTTTGCTGTTCTCATGCGATTTGGTATTGTTGATGTCGATGCTGATTGCTGCGTGGTAGTGAGCCAATGCTGTAGAATATGTAACCGAAAATCGCTTTATTAGATTCAACATCAAATTTAATGCCACACTGTTGACATTTCGCAACAATTGCGTCTCGTTTGGCGAATCATTATTGCTCAACATTTATTGCAAGTAATGTGTCAAACAAACTGGAGTTGTTCGGTTTTTTTTTTCATTGAATTTTCTGCGCCGCGCACATCTAACAATCAAGTTTCTGTGGTAATCTTTCGCATGACGATAATTAATTTTGTCACTTAAATTTTGTGTAAGTAGATTCAAGGTTATCTAATAGATCCCGTAACCATCTAAGCTTTACAAATATGTGTATTAAAAACTAACATTGTGGTTAGCAACTACAGCAGCAGCAGCAGCAGAAAAAACAACATTGATGAATCTGATTCAAGCCCATCGATAGAGTGTAATTATTACAGCTATACGCACCTTTGTAATATTCTGCTTTGAGTGGCACAAATGCAGCCCAACATTCTGGAATGTAGGTGTGCATCCATTCGGTGTCGATGCTCGTGTGAATTTTGTTATATTCTAGCATTAGCTGTGCACATTCGCCCGATAGATCTCTCTGATAGTCAATCTGAATAGACGAACGAAATGGACGGGTATGAATAAATCACTCACGGTGAGAAAAGTACTATTAACAGAGAGGGTAATTATTGTTCATTTTATGGATATGTTTATCGGCTCATTATAATTGCACATGTTGGTGCACGTGAAAATTGGCAAAATGTAATCGGTTCGATGCTAGAATGTACTAACTAACGATTGCGCTTAAGTGTAATTTGATTATTTCTTTCTCTTTCTTTCTTTCTCTCATTTTATTTCTTCCATTTCGTACAGGTGAACCGTTGAACGAACCATCAAAATGGTTCACACGCTAAATATTAATTTACTGAATCATGATGTGATTCACACAGCAGAAAATAGCGAATTCATTAAATCACATGCTCGGTATGTTTGACTTATGCGTACGCGCGTGAGTTCGAAAGAGAAAGAAACGCTTCAAAACAAATACAAATTTAACAAACAATATCAAGATCATTTTCAGTGTAAACACTCAAGCTCTTGTGCGCCGAGTACGGTGTACACATCGCAACAAGTGATGGCTTACGACAACGCGGTACGGCAATAACAATTGCAAATAGTAACTTGAGATTAACAATATCATAAAAATAATTAAAAATTCATTGAATGAGGTTGCGTTATTTCTTCCGTCTCTTTTTGTTGCGCGCGCGCTCTGCTCTCATCCCATTCGACTTTCCTTTCGCTGGTAACGTGTTCATACATTATTATTAGTGTATATGTATATACACAAAACCGTGATCGTGGCTTTTCTTTGCGGTGTGCTGTTCATTGTTTTGTGCAGTGCAACTACTTTCACTTACATGATTTTTGTTTGGTATTGAAAACGATTCAATTTGCAAGAGTAGCTTTTCGTAGAGGCATTCGCGCGCCTGTGCCTATGATTAAAAATATGGTTTATTAGACATAATGTGCGTTGATTTTTTTTTTTTCATTTTAAAATTTATTCTCTCATTACCAGCATCAAAGCGACAAGTATTTCCAAAAATTGTGGTTTCAAGTCGATGGACGGTGCATTTGTGAATGTCTCGTAAATGTGTTTGAATATGCCGGCAGCACGCAAAAAATTGTCCTAATTGATTATGGAATTATCGTTAGTTCAGAAATATTGCTTTGGTTCTTCGTTTTCCAACTTGATTCGAATGTACGATCAAAAGAAATCACAACAAATATAATAATTAATTACCACAGCAATGTCAAGACCTTTTTCCGTGCTACGATCTTGTTTTGTGGCGATTTGTGTGTATACAGCGGCCAAATTAAACAGAATGCACGCCTTTTCAAATGCAACAGTTCGTTGGCTTGATGGAATACCTGCGAAAATGTGTATTGTGTGTGTGTGTGTGTGTGTACGTACGGCAAAAACCAAAATGAAACGAAAGAAAAAGCGAAAAAAAACAAATATTTAAGTAACAACACAAAATACACACTACTATCTTGTCTACACCTATGAAGAAATTATATTTTATTTTTAAATACCATTACGAAGAGCGAGAGAGGGAGAGAGAAGAAGAGAAAAAATGCGAAATTTACATGGAAACCGGTATTTTTTTGCATTTTATGATTTACAAGAAGGATGATGATGAATGAAACGAAATGAAAGTTTAACACGTTATTCGATAACGAAAAACGTTGCCATCATATGCATAAATATTTATAAATTCGAATTGTCTAATGTAAACTCACCTGTTAACGAGTCATACCACTCGAAGTAGACACCGTTGCGATCTAAAATACAAGACGATAAAAACAATGACGAAAAAATCGCTTATCAGATTAAAAGTTGACAATCAAATTATTGAAAATAAATCATGCAATTTATTTTCGATTTCGACACGCTTAAGCCGCATTCAACAAATTAATATTCATGAAACATTAACATTTTTCGCTTTTATCTATTGTTTCTGCTTATTGAATTAGAAAAAATAGTTTGTCGCTAAATTCGTGAAATCGATCAATAAAAGAAAAAGTTTAAAATTGGCTGTGATTGATCTCGAAATCGTTCAAAGTATGAGTTCGTAATATAGGCAATATTTTAGCGTGTCATTTTAAAATCCAAAATTTGCAATTTTCAACGTTTTGGGCCTATCATAAAAAGTAGATCACTTGGTTGAAAGACTCACCATATGGGAAGAATCGCCGTTCGACATAGTACAAAAGGTTATAGTAGCGGAATATTAAATTGACTCCATTTGCATCTCTCGATGGTGTGCGCGCAACTTCTCTTGTATCTGTTATATCCCTAATTGCATCAGCATAAACGTGTGGCTCTTCGTTGTAATGGTCTCTTATCTAATTGTGTAAACGAATCCAATTTGTGAATAAGCGTTTTTGTCTCATCTTATTTTTTTCTTTTCTTTCTCTTTATGCTTTTTTTTTAATAAGGTTTCAACATCAGTGGACACTTACCCGTTCCGAAAACGTATCCATAAAATTAATGTCGACGGTTTCTTTTAATCCTATTGGTATAAATGGCATAATAACTTCGTGGCTATCATTTTGATAAATTTCTACCGATGAATTCAATTCGGATAGTTTCTCCTTGAGCAGTTGCAAATTGGAGTTGACAAAACTGAGCTCGAGTGATATTCGATTTTTCACTTTCGTATTTTCAGTGGCCTGTGAATAAAATTTAAAGGAAATACCAATAGTAAAATCAATTAAGATTTTGCCTGTAAATGGTGTAGATGTGTGTATGTGTCTGAGTGACAATGATAAATTGATGTTCGATCTCTCCCCGGAACCTAGATAGCGAATAATTTTCTTGAAATCGTTCAACGCGTCTCTTCGAAATGCGAAGTGTTGAGGCAAGGCTTTAGATCAAGTTTGATTTGCTACATGCACTTTAATGGGTCTCATTTTATAATGAGCACATAAAATTGATTTCCGGATGAATTAGATGGCTAATTATATCACCACGCCATGTTTGGCGAATCAATACGACGACGAAAAAAATGAAAAAGAAGAATGGAGTAAATGATTTGCCGTAATTAAATGTGAAGCGCGACGAATGTCATACGATTAGTTGCGAGAGTGTGTTTGCAATTTACTTCGACTGTGCTCCGGACTGGATGTGATCTCGCTGAACTGATTTCAAAGGTAATGATGATGCCAATACAAAATGGAAAGTATATTCATAATAATTATTGCGGAAAAAAGAGATTCTAAAAGTGGAAAAAGGTGACTATTGCACGCCAAGTGAACACAAGTTTTCTCGTCGAATCGTTGTAGTTGTCGTTTGTTGTTGCCATCATTAGCGTTGCATATTAAATGTGAAATTTAATTTCATACAAGAAGTCAACATTACAAGCACATGCACGAACGCAACGACCAAGAGCACTGGAGAGATCCAATGGTAATTAATCCTATACACACATACTCAAGATAGTGGCATTTCGAAGGCACATTCAACGGCCTTTGAACATAAAACCGAACTAAGGCGCTCGCATTATGATTGCATTTTTTCTACGTTCTAGTCGCAATCTGTGTTCAGCTTTCGCAACAACACCAATCTGACGACAGTTTAATATGGCTCATTTCACGTGCAGAAAATAGGAACGTAAATGCGGCTCGCGACAATAACAAAAAAAATATGCCATCAATAAAAGTCTTATATGGTGAAGAATGTGGTTTAGCGGTAATTCTACCTTGCTGAGCTTATGACAAAAAATTGTAGGTAAGATACGAGTGACATATTTCTAATAACAGCTACAACACTATTGACATCTTGAGACCGAAGAATCAAGATAATGAATGGTGAATAGACAAAATGGCATTACAAATTTGTAACACATGATACGGTTCTATCGATATCTGTGTCACTTGGCTTTATTTCATTTTCTTTTATGAATCAATAAAAAAAAGCCTGTCAAACAACAAAAATATGGGCAAATCAAACTTGGTTTTATGATGAAATGAATAGCGACATTTTTTTTCATATTTTACTCATGATGCTTCATTTCGCTCAGTCGATCGCGGCATCATTCGCTCCAATCGTAATCGCTTTGTTCAAATGAACAATGATTCCGATCGAGTCAGCTGAACCGCGAATTATTCTGAATCGATCATTAATGGATTCGTCTTGATTGTTTTCTTTCAACAATTCATATCATAACCATAGCTTGATAGACTTAACGGATTGAGTTGTTCTTGATTTGTTTCCCTCTATTTTCGTTTTTCGCCATTGTTCTCAATGGCTCTGCGTGGTTCTCGCTAACTCTATTTCGATTTGTATTTTTTTTGCCTCAGCACAGCAAAAACCGATGGCGTTCTCTTTTCCAAGATTCAACCAGTTTCGTATTGATTTCAATCTGAAGACACCAAAACATCTCTAACGTAATAATTTTTTCATCAACCAGTTTTTTTTTGCTATTATGTCAATTCTGCTGGTGTAACCGTTCACTGATAAGGCTATATAAATAAATGTCCAAAAATGTGATTTCCAGATCAAAACCGCTTCTGGATACTTTTACCAAGTGATGTTTTGATTCAGTTTTTTTTCTCTGTATTTTCGGGACTACGCATAGATGTTGGTCTGATGATGATGATTGCTGCCACATTTGCATATGCAAACTCGCATGCCACACCAAACGACGGACCATATTTGATTATCACACATTTGAAACACGCGATGCCGCAATGGAATGTCATGCGATTGATGATGACCTCTAGATGTGTATATAACTAGCTATACACACAATACTTACTTTGTATAAATTTTCAGCTCCGGCACGTAGTCGCAACTCTTTATTGATCTCTTTGTTGAGTTTGCATCGGCGATTCTGTAGCTTTCCACGTACACTGTAGTTTGGGTTTATGTTGGCATTTTTTCCTCCAGAACCCTGTCAAAAGAAATTGTACAAATATTACTGATTAAATGTGTCATTCGGTCAATCATTATTATAAATCTGCCTTTCTACCAATTTGCCGGAGAAAAAGAAATATTTAATTGTACAGAAAATATGTGAAATATCTCCTTCTCTCTTCCTCTCTCGAGAGTTATCGTCAAGTTTGCTTGATGGGCACATAAAATACATTAAGTTACAACAATTTTGCTTGTTTAGTGGCAAAATCGGTGGTTTATGCACAGAGCAATGTACTTCGAATCCGCATGTATGGATGCGCGACAATGTGACGAGCGCGCGCACATGTTATGCTATGTTTGGCATGCACAAAAACCTATGGCGCAGAATCAACAACGTGTTTTATTTGCCTTTCCTTTTTTGCATTCAATTGGTTTTCATACATTGCGACGATGTGTGATTTTCTACAAATATTTTTCTTTTACATGAATAGCGAGTATTTGTTGTCATCGACCCATTTAAGAAATTATAGGCTTTCGACCTGATGCAGCCGCAAAAACAGTGCAATGATGTCACGTTTTTTCTTCTTTGAACCAATCCAACCAAACCAAACCAAACCAAACCATCCATAAATAATCCATGCGCATAAGAAATTGGCCAATCGAATTCATTTTGTATTCGAATGAATGCTGCGCATCAAATCTCTAGAAATACCTCGTTCAACGTCATTGGCATCACATAAGCTCGATCAAATGGCGAAATTTACTTATATAAATAAAACCGTTTGAAAACTTTCGGGTTTTCCTCTTTTTTTTTTCTTCTTCTACGGAACTAAGAAAATGACATAGAGAAATTGGACGCCAGTGTATTTTAAATGAAGCGAAACCGACAAAATTGAAAGTCGATTTTCAGGGTTATTCATCGAAATGCGCGATGTCACCGCCTTCCTTGTCACAAACACTTTCGTTCGAAAATTGTTCGTGTTAAATCACGCCCGTAGAAGTAGAAAAAACTCGTTGGGCCTCAAATCATTCTAATATGGGCAACCTCAAACCACAATTAAATCGGAAACAATGGCAATTTGAAGCAATCGTAATGTGGATTCGAATTGCTTCGAATAATCGTGAGCAAATTATCGAGTTGGCGATTTTGGTGAACATTGACCAGCCGAACGAGAAAATGATGGTTTGATTTTCGGTTTTTTACTTCTGCGCTAAATTGTATCAAGATTTCCTCGTTCCGAGTTGATTGGCCCGTGTTCGATTGTGGTGAGTTTCGAGAGATCGCGCTCACACAAACAGACACACCGAGTAACAACAAAATCGGATCTATTTATTTGTAATTGTCGGCGTTGTTTTGTATTTACTGTGACCAGTGCCAATGAATTAATTGCTCAACGACGGCGACGTGTACATTGGACGTCCGCATTTTTACGCTGCATTAAAAACATATTATATTAAATTGAAGTGAAGAAATTTTGCTCGCGGTTTTGTTCACAATGTACCCATTTTCGTTCATTTGTTTCATTTGTTTTGCGTGATTTTTTTCTTCTCTTTGCATCTGTTGCTTCTCTCGTTTGTTAGTCTCGATTCTCAATAGCTCGCGCTTTTTTGTGTGGATAATTTATAACATTTTGCTTCTCACTTCAAATCGAAAAGAGATTTGAGTAAAAAAAAAAGCAGACGTGTGAGTGTATTGAGTTTGTATTGGTATTTTTGTGTTGTTGTCCAGCAGAAATGTATCGGCGCTGAAATTAGTTTTAGATTGTTGTGCGCAGAATATGAAAACAAAGCTAATAGATTGATTGAGCCAGGCTAGTGGAAAGTCCGGCGGTCAAAAGACACCGACATGCGTAAAATGTGGCGTTTATTCGAATGAATAATGAGCTTTCTCTGCGAATCGCGTTTGCTTTTTTTCTGTCGATGTTTTTGCAATTTTGACATATTATCTGCGATTATAAAACCAGAAGAAACCATTCATGCTAACAGAGAGCAGAGAGAAAGATGAAAAGATGAAAGAGACAGAATGGCATGCTCCATCGAGTAGATTGCTATGATTTGTTGACGAAAGAGATTAATTAATTAAGATTGCAAATCTAAACATGGACTTTTATTCGGGCCGAGAAACATCATTTTGGATTCCAAAAATATCTGATGTGATTCAGAGTTAATCGAAAGGAGAAAAGAGCGAACGGGTCGTAAAATTATTACGTTTCGACTGTTTTTCTGTCATTCTCCCAAGCGACTTATCACCTGATTCTTTTTTTGACCGAATTGTTGATCTCGTTAACATGTGCACACACAAAAGCGCAGCGTAAAAAGTACATAATCCGTTCTTTTGTGACAACACACCTTAAGAAATTTAGTGAAAAAAGCACAGTGACCCAATTCTTGTGTGCGCTTAAAGAAAACAAAAAATGTCCAAAAATAATACGAATGAATAAAAATATTAATCCGCGCAGTGGAAACTTTTTTTTTCGTACGCATTTATTGTATCTTTGGCTGCGGTGCGATAGTGATTTAATTAATTCTGTACAGTGTACAGTGTCTCTCTGACGGCAATAAAGAAAGACGAGATAATGTGCCATTCGGATAAATGTCCGGCGGCGGCAACATAATAAGAGCGCATGGAATGTTAGCTCCGAATCAATTCCATATAGTCGTAAGCAGGAAGACGATACGTCGTAAACATGAATACAAATTAATGTCAAAATGAAAATTCGACAATTTATCGGAAGGTCTTTTTAAGTGGCATTTATTTTAAGAACCAACGAATATTTTATGATATGGTGAGACATTCTTTGCCGCGGACATGCTTTTCACAGCGACACGATTTTTGTCTGTTTGTTTGTTCATTGTTTTCTTATTTTGGGTGCATTCACTCCGTTTTAACCTGTTTTTAATTCCTTCATTTTATTTTCTCCGCCTTTTTTAGCCTTTTCCGTTTATTTCTCTTTTTTCTCCATATGCTATGTATAGTGGCTCTCTTTGTCATCAACCTCAATTCGGTGTTTATCGACCGAAAGACCAATCAATGTGTCAACTGCTTTGTCCATTTAATTTAAAAAAATGTGGATAGAAATCGAAAATGTAAAAATGTTTTCAATGGGGAAATAAAATCGATTCACGTAATGTGTTTCAATCGATGTTTTGAATAGAAATTGATCGTTTGTCACAATGATAACACAATGGAGCGAACGTTTTTCGTCGGAAATGTAACCGACTCCAATTAGTGGGTACTTTGTTCCGCTTTTGATTTTGATGCAGTAAAAGTCCACAAACGCATACGTTTTTTTTTGCTCTGAGATTACATCCAACCGATTATTATGATATATGTAATAAATTTTTTTTCGTCATGGTTGCCGATTCGAATGATGTCTCGTTGAAATTAAAATCGACATGCAGCCGCACATACACACATGGCCAAACCGAAACGCTACGGAAATGAAGCTTCATTTCATTTGCACCAGTTGGTTCCGAGAGATTTGAATTTATTCAAATTGTGATCGTGCATGGATTTTAATGAGATACAAGCGGGGCGTCTGAATTTCAAATTTTCTATTCTCGTAAGAAGTTTCAGCACTTTTGGTCGAAAATTCATTAAAGGTGAAAAAAACAAAAGCAAGTCGAGCTTGGAGTCAATGGTGTTGCGTAAATAAAGATACAGCTCAAAGGTTATCTTCGGTCAAGACAGAAAAGATGCTTGAAGCAAATCAAATGGACTTTGCGCTCCACATGTTACATAAATTAAGCCGAGCATTGATTCAATACGCTTGCTTGACTCAGATAATATGGTTTTTCTAATAATCGTTCTCGAGTCTTTGGCTGAAGTGATTTTGATTCACGCATTTCTAAGATCATTTGTAGCACTCGTTAACTTCTTTAACTGACGAGTTACCGTCACGTCCAACGTGATACGTTCTTGAAGGTCATGATATTCCATGAGATCAGTAATGCATCGAAATGGTGTTTACGAATAACAATTTTGTTTTTCTCCATCACACGATGCCAAACATATTGCAAACACACTTTAATTGCATTTGCAACAACAAATCGAAGAAAATACCATTTTGGCATGATTTTTAAAACGAAATTCACACATTCATTTTTCTGATGAAATCTAATTAAATCGATTTGAAAGCGGCAATTTGCATTTGCCAATGAATACGTTAGTGCTTTTTGCCCACTGTTTATTGACGGTAAATATTCGACTGCAAGTGCCTGACATATGTTATGTAATAATAATCAATAGATCTCTCTTTCTGTAACGACTGTGAAGAAAAAAATATATGAACACGTGCGAAAGAATTTCCGTTAAAATTCGTTGAATATTTACGAAAATGTTATCTAATGTAACAAAAATATGAACAAAAAAGGGTGACCGAAAACTGATCGCTAATTTTAGATTTGCATTTTGGTTTACATTTTGTTTTTAAATTCTCTGATTGGCTTAGCATAAAAGATCAGACAACTTGTACCATTTTGAGTTAGCGAACCATGAATGAGCGTTGTAACATTGTAATGAATTCATGTTCCAAATTGACCGAAACTATGCTGTTGGATCAGTTTGGATTGATCAAGGAATTCTATGCAACGAAATTACTTGGCGTAATAAATTGTTCGCATTTTGCGACTTCCATTGATTGACTCGAGCAGTCTTTTTTTTATCATATTTCTCTACAATAATTTGAAAAGACTGGATTGGAGTATTTTGCAATTTTCAAAGCTTGTTATACATTCTTTTTTTGTTGCTCACAATGAACCAATTGAAATGGTGGAATGAACTGTATATGATGAAAAATGATTGATTGTAATGGATTCGCTGGGAGAGAAAAAAAAACGCGCACATTGATCAAAGCAATTTAACGGTTTATCAATTGCAGCTTAATTCAGAAGGTAAATACTGGTTTCAATCACGATTCACCTGCATGTTTTTTTTTCGTTCAAAGTAACCGGTTGGTAGTTAGATTTCCATGAAATTGTTGCATTTCAATACGAAATGATTCTGACCTTGGCCACACTAATCACTTGGAATTGTTACGAATAAATGAAAGCGGCTGGAAATCTTCTCAATTAGTAAGAAGAAAGAAGCAAATTATGATCAAAATACATTGAAAGTTGGTTCGAATCTCACTTGAAAGTTTGCTTTTTATCTAGTATGCAAATGTGGAACGGCGAGAGTCTCTGATTTAAAAGGAACGACGAAACGTTATAATTACGCATTTTTTGGCTCATTTATGGCCAATTGGCCACCCATTATAATAAATGGTCGAGAATTAGTTTTCTACTCTGTGTGCATTTTCACAGTAGCCCAATATAACTGAAAAATGAAATGTTTACCACGGACGCAACAATCAAGTATTTGAACACTGCGGTCCTGTTAGTTTCACATTAGTCAGTCAATTTTTTTCATTTATGAAATTCCATAGAAATGTTTATATTTATGAGCATTTTAATTGACCTTGGGAACCAAGTTGATTGTTTGGAATTTTTACTTTTTTCCGTTTGTCTGACTTCATAATTGGCTCGTGCAAATTTGTTGATCAGCTTCTTATAGAAAAAGAAAAAGACCGAAAACAATGACTTGATTTTTGTTCGAAAATATTTTCGAATGGAATCCTTTCATTCGGATATTTTTTAAATGCGTGATCGTATATGGTTGTGAAATGGTTTTTTCACCGAACTTTCGATTGTGATGCGAACAACATGTTTAATTCAATTTCGTTGTTTGTGTTCATATCTACACTCGCTTCTGATGTTATGAAAATAATGAAGCTTATTGTTGAATCACACATATTTAAATCTGAAATCACTATCCGAACACACCCAATTGAGTAAACAGATAATTGACGGTGCAAACAACGTTAAAGCGAAGATTTGTGAGTGTGTGTCATCGCAAACATTAAAATTCAATTAAAGATCTTAGCGGAGGTGATTTGAATGCATGCGTGGGAAACGAACACGAGCTACACATTTTCAATTTAGAACAACTCAACAATGCGTTTTTGATTTGAATCGAGTTTGAACGACGAAACAACTTAATCTAGTGTGGAAAAAAGTGCAGAACTTACCCTGATGAATGCAAAGTTTGAATCCGTCACTTGTGTTGTTGTATCCATAATTGCGTTTATCTTGTCAAATTTAGTTTCCTTCACACTTTTTAGTTGTAACAAAGGAGACGATTTCCGTCGTAATTATAACACACTGCAAATGCACATGATACAAGTCACTGGTAAAGAATGACAAATGCAACAGATTAGATAAATTGTCGAAGAATATGCACATTATTTAGCGAAATAGTACAGCGCATGGTATTTGTTATGCACCGAAGCGTTGAAAATGCGATCACTTCTTACGATAGAACAAAGCTGAACAGAACAAAACAAAATCACAATCAGAATACGACAACGAAAGAAAAGGTGATGCACTCATCACTTGGCAACGCGCAACAACCCATGAATCATACTGATCATGATTGTTACATGAGTAATCCGTAATCTCATTTATTTCTTGCTTAATAGTTGAGTACAGGCAGACAAAAACGACAATTATTATGCACATTTTCATTAAAACCGTGTGCAAAAAACCACACAAACGAACATGCAATTTCAGTTCATCGTCTCCACCATAGCCGTCGTCGTCATAGTTGTCGTTGTAGTCGTAGTCGTTGTCGTGATGCACGAATCATCGCAAAGTCAAGAATATTCAGCGGCCGTACGACGTTCGTGTCTTGGTTGATGAACTCTCTTTTGCGTTTGTATTGCTTTTGTTTGCGCGTTTGATTTAACGACAACGATTTGGCTTGAATAAAAACTTTAAACAATTTATGGGGCGCAACGCCAAAAGTAGCGAATGCACGCACACACTCTGAATGCAGACAATGGCAGTGAAGAAGAAGAAGAAGAAGGAGAAAACAAAGTGGCAGTAAGCAAGTATAGTAGTCTGTTTTCTTTGTGCTGTCTTTGGCGGCTGTGTCAGACATTTTATCGTGTGTGATTCAATACAACGACATGCAAGCGCTCTGCGCTTGTGTTTCGTTCACTTCCTTCGTGTTATGAAATGCATTCTACATATTTTCGATGGATGTTCTACCTGCGCTCGCGCTCGCCCGTATGCGTTTATAAAACTAGCACACTGAATTAGTATCAATGCATCCATATCGCTAAATTCTCGGCATCAATAGAATATTGTGTAATACATTGGCTTGAGATTGGTTCAGTAGGTATTCCAATTCACGTTTTTCGCAAGGCAAACATCTATTTAACATTCGACAGAATGAGAAAGAATCGCTAAGTAGCGGTTGGTAAGTGTAAGTACAGTCATTTCCATAGATTACTATGCATGTATGTGTGTGGTGTGCGCGCGCGATCGTCATGCGGCGTTGATGAGACATCAAGTTGCACCGAGATTTTCCATGGAAATACATAGATATAAGTATAGTTTCGCAATCGGAATTACGATAAATTGCTTCTACCTACAGCTTGGCAAAGAACACACATGGCCCCAGATCTATTGCTTCAAAGCATTCCAATTATTCTGCGATTGACTCAATTTAATTGCCAACAAAAGAATTTAATAGGGCCCTGTTTTCTTCGGATGTCAGATAATTGGCCAGCTTATGTTGTACTCGAAAGGGGCCCAATAATCTTTCGTTAACTCGCTAAGCAACTCGAAATCATTGTATAATTCTAGGCTAAGACAAGAAAAAATTAATTGAAAGCGCCAATCATTTTCGAATAATAGAAACGATCGAAAAATGGTTCGTAAAAGCGTTTTTGTAAGCGAATAAAAACCATTAAATGGAAGAAAAGAGGTATCGGGCTAAGACAACAATTCTTTTCTTTTAGATTTTAATCGCAACCGTACACAAACACAGTGCAAAAAGAACAAAATATTCTACGACACAGCGCCAGCGGTGGTTTTGACGCTCGGTCACTCACAGCGATTTTAGTGAGTTTCTGTGTGCTGCCACACAGTTAGGCATCCGCAACGAGTGAAAGAAAAGAGCCATGTAAAGCCCGAGTTGTATATCTTTACAAAATACAAATTAAACGTAAAACCAGAACACAAAGAATTGAGCTACATCGTAACGCTGTATACATGGTGTATAGGCGGTCCATGAGGCGATGGAACCGATGCAAAAGCAAAACAAAGAGATTTAATGGAACTTATGTATAAAGTGCGTAGTTTTGATTTCTGGTTTTACCGCCTAGACGACATGAATCGTTTCGAATTTTCGGCAAAAATTACGACAGTGAATGGACTGAAGCAATTCGAAAAGTTGAAATTGCGGTCGACGATGATTGTTAATACCACGCAAACGCACTTCCGATTGCTTGACTTGCTCGATCCCATTCCTTTTCTGTTCTTTGGTTTTTTTCTGTTCTCATTATGGGATTACAATGAATTTGCTGCTGGGGGGCCAATGCAAACAAAATCGTGCGTGGCTTTGTATATTCTGAAGCTCTTCTATATAAGGTTGGTGTTTCATGATCAATTTACAGCTCCGAAAAATGTCATTTAACTCATGTTCTTTCAGCCGATTGTCAATAAAATCGGTTTTCGTTCGCTCGATGGCTTCACAAATGATTCCCATGTTGATGAAACAATAGCGGTGAAAGAAAGATAGGATTTTTTTCCTGTGTGTGTCTTCATTTTACCATTGTTATTGGTTTAGATGGAATTCATTCCGATTCATTCGAAGCACGCTTGTATCTCACGATTAATCGAAAAATTAAAATGGTTTCGAATCGTTTGGGTTAGCTCTCAGTGAATTGACGACACCAACCATCACAAACTGTTAAGTAGTAAACAATCACGACGCAATAGCACAATCATTATCATTTTAAGCTGGTTTCATTTCGCCTGTTAGAAAGCAATTTGCACATTTCCGAAATGAACTGTGTCTGAAGCTGACTTTTTTGTTCACAGCTCTGTGTTTTGAAAGATATTACTTCGCTTAGCGTCCACTCCAAATAGAATGTGGTGAATTGCGGTTGTTTCGTAGAGACCACTCCAAATGAAATGAAAAAAAAAACAACAACTTTGTGGTTTTTTTCATTTCAAAATGTTTGAGAACCGAGAAGCGATTTATTGTAGAAATCGTAATTTATCTGTATATGTGTGTGTTTTCTTAATGATCATTCTCGTCGTTTTCATTCATGTCTGTTCGAATCGTTTTATCGTCTCGCAAATTCAATTAGGATTTTTGATTGGAATCTGATTTCAAAACTTCAACTCACACCGATAAAAGAGAGAAGAATCACAAAAAAAACTATCTGTCCGAATACTTGAAAACACTTCGCGGCATAAGTAACACAATCCAGTCGGCTGTTGTTGTTAATGTTTTATTTTATATTACTTTTTTTTCTTTTTTTACTTTTTCATCGAAGAGACCACATCAATTTATTACAAATGATTTCTTTTTTCTTTCATTTTTGCATCACACTCACTGAAAGCATACTCTCGTTACACTCGTATTTTTTTATGATACAGGTATCGACGAAATTCACATACAAATCGAGTACGCGCATACACAAAGTCGAATTAACCAGGTAAGAGTTTGCGTTGGTTGCACAGTAGATGGATGAAAAGAAGCAACACTAACCAGCCAAACGACGGCCGATCGAAAAACAATAAACTAAAACAAAACAAAGCAAAGAAGCTGAAGAGAATCAAAAAAAGATCTTTTGGTTTGAAATACACTGGGATTTGCCTTCCGCGCGCTGCACCAACTTCGATATGTACACACACACGACACGTACGTACGGATGGTGTTGATTGTTTCGTAGCTAGCGCTCAACTGAGTTCGATCAAAGAGTGGAATTGAACGTGTTAGACCTGTGTGCTCTGCTCACCGTTCGCTGTTGTTCCCTACCCATTCAAACCATACTCATTAGCGTGTGTATTGCGTTTTGTGTACGCGCCGCGCTCTCATGATTCTGGTACGTTGCGTGTCACTTTGGCTGCACCCATGTTGGCTGTTGATATTCACTTGTTCAACAACAAACATTTTGCGTCATGCCCAGCGATATCACGAGAAAACCAAATCCAAAACCGAATTTGGATCCAAACGCGTTCGATAATATCAGCAGTGGACGATGGCTTTACAACAGATTCTTGCAAATGTGCGCACGGAGGTTTTACGCTCCAATAAAACGGATGGATTTTCGATTTCGCAATAAAATCATTTAGATATTGATTTAATCGCATCCGAACCATGTTTGTTATTTTTTAATTCGAGAAAAAAAAAGTTTAAAAAATTCGAACTAGAATCCAGGCGGATTTGATTCCAATATGGAAAAGTTACGCAAAGCCATTTCAAATGCAAGTATCAGCCGTGGTGTTGATACCGAATAAACACCAGTTTCATACTGTTATCATTAAGCAATTGAATTGAAAATAGCACCTGGCGTAAGCGTTCTCAACATTGTAATTAAACCAATAAGCACTTAAATCCTGGCATTCGAGTTGAATTATGATAAGAATAACTGTGTGTGATAAACGGAATTTGGATCAAGGCATACGGTTCATTTGCTGCATTCGTCATCGGATGATTTTGTAATGAACATACAATAATAATTTATGCTGTCACGCAAATCAAACGAACCAAAGCAAAAAAAAAACAGCTGCACTAGATTTCTCAACTGAGACTGTAATTCTAATTACTTATAAATAATAATTTAGAGAAAAGTATCGATCGACTTTGTACGGATTGTCAGCTTAATTACACTTTATTAGTGCAACTTTGAATGATTTATGCAAACGATCGTACGACAAAAAAAAACACACACATGTATACATATATCAATGACATCAAGTTGTTAGGTATTCCCAGAAGTATTTCGAAAACGCAATGCCATTGCAACAGAGATAAGCAGATAAGACACCATTGGGCACTCGTTCAGTATGCGATCAATCCGATCACTTTATCACTGCGATAAAGTTTTGATTGGAAACGATTGATGTTGCAAACAAATCCAACGTCATCCAAATCAAATGAGAAACAAAAAAATTTCAAACTTTTCCTCGATTTCTAATACATTGTTAATGATGAGACGATATCGCAATGCGTGATCGATATTCGGATAGCGAGAAGAGCTTTGGGAAATTCAACACGATGAATTCGAAACTTACCAAAGCCAACTTTGAACTATTGAAAGCTTTCTAACATAAAGCTTTAAGCTACTGTGAAAATTCTTTTGGTTTCCTACACATATTCCTCTTCTACATTCAATAATTTCTTCTTTCAAATTGACAAAATATTCACGTTAGAAAAGAAAACGTTTACAACATATTTCAACTTCACCGAAACATAATACAATATGACCGTGACGAATATTCAAACATAACGAAAAAAAAGATTTAAATTTTGAATGAATAGTTATAATTTTCTTCATCTAGACTGACCGACTTAACATGAACATCATCGTTAATTTTGAATTTTTTCATTAAACCATCGGCTTGTTCCTTACTAATTTTGCTGCCGTAGCCATGTAGCGCAGCAGAGAATAGTAGATGCGGCTCATACGCAAAATCGTGGGTAATTTTCCGAATGTTTTTCAGTTCAACTTCAACGCCTTTTTCAATGTCCAACACTAGAACAATTGCAGTTGTATCCGATGCTTTCTTATCAAAGGAGCCGCGATACCAGAAATCATTAAATTTCACGAAACAAAGCTCATCTTCACAAGGTAGGTATGGTGGGAAAGTTTCAATTATCTTGGCAATGTTTTGAGTTTGATTTCGTTGTCGGTAATATTTAAGATTCATGGATTGCTCGACAAACGTGATTAAATTGTAGCCTTCCTTCAGTTTTGTGTGATCAATCACCGTCAATTCTTTGTTGTCTCCGATCGGGGGTGGTATTTTGCTCTGATCATCGATGGTGAAACATTTACCAGGCATCATCTGCTTCACTAATTCATTGATGTTTACGCTCGTGTTTGGCTCGAATAACTTGACCTTCGACAAATTCTTGGCGATTGCTTCGTCGCATTCCATTCTCAACGTGGTTCCAATGAACGATTTGAAACATTCAACGGCGTATGAATTGATTGTGTCTTCTGTGCAGCCATCCAACTGGAACCGGTAAGTTATTCGGGTTTTGGAGAATGTTTCCGGCAAAACTTTGAGCTCATGATAAGGCGATTCGGCCGTAAAGCCGAAATCAATGATTGAAATGGGTACGAGTTCATTTTGAGAGTTGATATTGCTTTTAACCAGAGCACGGCGAAAATTACCATTATAGCACGCCAACACCAAGTCACCTTTTCTTGGCATTCCAGCCAATCGTTCGGCATTCGTAGCTGATTCTGAGATGACCTCAAGCAATTGGTTGAGTTCTTGATCCTTTGCCTTTGGATGCGCATAAAAATAGAAATCTGCCTGTACATGTGTTACAATCACCTCTTCACCGCTTCGGAATACCGTAGTTTTTTGTGATACACCTTGTTTTGATGAGCCATTCACCAAATCTCTATTTTCATTCGATTGCCGGCCACCATTTTCGTTCGAAAAACGAACACGTCTTTGATTTCCATCCGGCTGCTGGGATGTGCCATTACTCTTATCGTATGCATATTTAGCTGTAATGTTGTCTTGGTTGAATTTATTCATGGCCAATTCTGCATCTTTTTCCGTCATATATTTTAAAAATACATCAGTCTTGTATTTCGTTCGGAACAAATGAACAAATGTCCCGAAGCGTGCACAAAATTGCCGGAGATCGTGGTCGGGAAGCTCCGGCGAAAATCCAGTAATCCATAATTTATCTCGTTGTTCGGGATAACGTTGTTGCATTTTAAATAGTTCTTTGTTTAACTTTCACAATAGACGCATCAGCTTGCGATCACAACAAAAGTCAACGATCAACACTTTAAATGAATCCAATTTGGAAAATAATAAACAGTGGACACTGTGTTCGACAAATAAACAATACGGGATGCGCAGCAATAAACAGCACATTTTCAGTACGAGGGCTAAGATGACGTTTTTGCATTGTTTTTTTTTTATTTTGTAATCAGCTGAAAAGCATTTGTTGTGCTGAACAAAAATAGATGGCGTTGGATCTACTATTATTTTTATACAACACAAACTTTGTGTATTCATGTGGAAAAATTAGTTGGAAAAATTGAAAAAGAATGCAAAATATCGACATTAAAATAGTAGTTTGAAATGAAAATTGATATCATTTGTGCTCCGACTAGAATTTGAAGGTGTTTGCAAAGAAAAAGTGTTCAAACGGCTTGTGTTGAGTCAAATTGCTGAATGTTGGTCATTCGCACTGAGATAAGTGTGTCTGTACACAGGCATGAACATGTTCAGATATGCCCACGTCAAGGTATATGCAACAAATTCACCACTCGGTTGAGCGTTGAGATCAGATACCACCCATACAATAACAAAGAATCAGGTCAAAACAGAAAACGCAAGTACAAATGAACATTGCATGGACCGACGTAATCATAACGCACACACACACACGCGCGCGCACACTCAACACAGTCAAATGAATGAATAGAGATTCCCGTATTGGGAATAGAATCATCACAAATGCGTCATAAGTATTGGTGTGTGTATGGTTGTTATTTTTAACATCTTTCATTTTGTCATTTGTAATAGTAGCGAATGCGATTGGATGTGGTTGTGTGTGCGCGCGCGTTAGTCAGTGAATACGAGAGCATACAGGTCTCTCTGTGTGTGGAACGGAGCCATATATCGCCTTCATTGTTTGCAGTAATATCGTCGACTACAGCAGTAGAAGAAGAAGTAGCAGCAGCAGCAACAACAGCAATAGCAGTAGAACAGTACGAACGTGTGGCGTTGTATGGATATAAACTCTTTGTATATCTGCGTGTATGCGTTTGATTTAGTTTCTGAAGCCCAAAGAGTTATGGCAGTGGAATAGAAAATAAATACAAAATTTCTCGCAGTCGTCGTCATCATCATCGTCGTTCATCAGTTGGTTGTGTATTTGCTTGTATTCGCGGTGTGAAGTAGTAAAAAAAATATTGTTCAAATAAAAAGTGAAATAAGTTTCGAGAAAACCGAACCATAGATAAAACGTGTACGTGAACACAGAAACAAAATTTTAAGTTGAATGGAGAAAAACACAATTCGCTCGATATTCTACTTCCATCAGTGAACCATCTGATGGTCTCTTCGACTCATTTCGACGATTCTACACGTAAGAATTGAATCTTAGCGATTTGGTTTTTCATTTCTGCTTTTCGAAATTGTGAACTAAGTTGTTTTTCTCTCTCTTCTGTTGTTTCGCGTACGGCAGAAAAATGTGATTTATTTCCAAAAAAGGAATGCATCAAAGTATAGATCGAGTTTATAGAGATTGAGCGTAATAACACACATAGTGGATACATAAAATTGAAAATGCGACAAACCAAGCAGTCAGTCGTTCTGTAGTAGAGTGAATTAAAGAAAATTATATATAATGCTGGCCCTTCGACAGAAATAAATGAATGAAACGCGAGTTGACTTGAAAATTATACAGACAGAAGCGAAGGAAATTTTGTAAATTCAGTGCAGTCGAACACGCAACTTATTTTAGATTCACACGAACAATATTGGCACCAGTCTCAAAATAACAAAGCCAATGACAAGAGAGAAAAACTCAGTGCCTCCATAAGATACACAACAACTTTGCAAAGAGACGAACAAAATTATTATTTTTTTATAATTTGTAGTGTTATCTACTTTTATGACAAACCATCTGTATTTACAACTGTGTTAATCAATCCGATTCACTGTTATTTGTTTTTTTTTTCTTCGTTCAATGAATCGATTATTCCAATTTTATCATTCCAAAAGATTTGGCCTTCTATCAAAACAACTGAGTTTTTTCTCTCTTTCTCCCAATCGAATCAGTGGCCAAACATACAGACTCTATGTATTCAAATAATCGATTGAATTTCGGATTGTGCAGAGTTGCATAATATTTTTGTTTACTCACTATGTGTGTTTCAATCACTTCTAGTAGCGCGTTGGTTTATTTTTGTGGCAAATGTGTGTGATGCAAAGCACTAAAAAAAGGTTACAAACATTTTAGAATGACAAAAAAGAGGTTTTTGTGACTGAAATCATTTTATCCCTTTCACCCGTGCTCTCATTTCTCTCTGCAAATGAGATCCAGTGTATTAAAAACAAAGAGAGAGAAAGAGCGAGGAAGAGAGAGAAAAGTCGATAAAGAAACGCACGTTCAAATTCAATGCGAGTAAGAGGACACTCGTACACAAGCAATTATATTTATAAAGACTCAAGTCAGAAAAATTACACCTAAATTTATGCCAAGTATTTTCTCTCACTCTTCAATCAATTAACAACGCACAACACAGCAACAAAACATCATCGTAATCTGAACTCTCTTTTCTCTCTCTCTCTCTCGCTCTCGCCCTCTCTTTGTCTTTCGTTGCATTGAACAAACAGCAATATAGCTATTGCAAATCGTGTAGTTTGCAATTCAACACAGACAGAAAATTAAATAATAATACGCAAAGTTAAAAGATGAAAGAAAAAAAAATGCAAACGAGAAGTCTGTAATTAATGTGGCTGTGTGCTCGAATCTTGTTTGTTATGACTTTGCATTTGCTGTAAATTGGATTTCAGTCATTTTCCGTGTTTGTGTTTCTTTCGCACCGACAGCAAAAGAACTGTTTTAAATTCTGAGTGTTGATGTTTTTAATTTCTCCTTTCAATTTTTGCTCAGCTGGGCAAAGCCAAGCTCGATGATATTAATTTCAATGTCTCATCGAGGTAGGCGTTCGAACGGATCGAAAATTGTCATTAATCGAACTTTTTTTTGGAGTGCTGCGAATTCTTTATTCAAAACGGCTTAATAAGACATCTTGATGTCTGTGATAAACATTCAATTGAAAACTGTTGAACGAATGACAGCCAAATAAATGAAGATGATAACCGATTCATTCGAAAGTTTCATGAAAATATCTAAATTTAACCGAATTTTAATACAAGGCACCCATTGACTCCAATTTACTCCCGAGATCTGCCATCAGAGAGCAATTACACTTACACTCAATGCACAGTGGAACGTGTCATCAATTAAGAAACCAAAATATGAATACGAATATTATTATGACGCGACAGTACTAAATATGATTTGTATTGTTTATTAAATGTATGATTCATTCAAGCGTTCTCAATCGTCAGCTTTGCTTACCGCTTCACATTCTAAAGCGGAGAAAAGAAATTTAACTCAATTTCAATTACATGAATAATTAAATTGAACGTGCGTTTGATCGCGCTGAACGTAAAGATTCGCGCGATACGGACTTCAAAGCCGATCTTAACAATAGACATACTAAACGCAACGGCTGCGTACTTCAAATGAAAAACTAGGAAAAGCACATTCATTTCATTTCGTAGACCTCAAAATGTAATGTAATAAAACCTAACGAGTAAATATGGTTCAGCTTTTTGGATGTGTTGTTTCTAAGTGGTGTGAGAGAGTGATTGACTTGACTGGGCACAGATTGATGTCCAGAGATATGTGTATTTCTAATAACACAATTATAATACATTAACCAGAGATCCATTGAATTTATCGTGTTGCTTTCTGTTCAATGGCCATCTGAAATTACAACCCGAACGCCACTTTTCCCTCGATACGCCACTTTTAATTCGTTGGATGTGCATTCACATATGCTGCTTTTGATGATGGAAGTTTTTTTTGTAGTATTAAAATCTAAATAGCGCCTTCGTCAATGCATATTCAATGGACTTCGGCTATTGTTTGCATTGTTCCATAAATCATACCATAATTCATTCGCTCGATGTATCGCAGCATATGATGTTCGAACCGCGAACAGTCGGCCAGCTTGCCTGCTTGTTTTGTGCGTGCCAATTTTAATTCGCTTTCTCTGTTCCTCTTCGAAAATGAATAATACAAACACCAAAATGAACGATTCGACCGTGTGTATTCTTTTCACATCTTTCCGACTTTAGCAGACTGTTCATTGTACTTTTCATAGTCTTTTGCTGCTTGTCGCTGGTGAATTGAAATGTGTGTTATTTGTTTTAATTCGCCATTCGTTGTTGAGCGTCGAATCCATCATAAGCAAATAGGTACTTTTGGTACGTGAAACAACATTTTTTTCTTCTTATTTTGAGCTCGAATAAATTGCGCCATATTCACCGCAAACACACTAAACACACACACATACAGCGTTTGTGTACGATTGAATCGAAGGAAAACTGTGTTACAAAATTGTGTGAATCTTCATCATTCGCTATGCACGTTTTAATTTCACCTTATTTAAAGCGATTTTTTTTCAGTCAATCTCTCTTGACTCTACAGTTAGGTAATTTCATCTCGTGATCTCTCTCTCTCTCTCTCTCTCTCTCCCTCTCTCTCTCTTTTGATGTGAAATTGGTTACGTTTGTCTGTCTAACGAGAAAAAAAACACATCATAATTTTCGGTTTTCTATCGCTATTGCGATGTATTCATCAACAACAGAAGCGAATTAAAAAAGCACACACAGTTTACTTTGTCGACGAATTATAATTTAAAAGGTTTCATTTGTTATTGTTTCAGATCTAAGTGTGAGCACTTCGTCACGCGTCCCGAAAAGGATAGAAAATTCATCGCAAACCCAACAGTCATCAGCAAAGTTTTTTGTGTGTGTGTTTCAAAAAATACCAGTGTTATTTCACGATTGTGATCATCATCAACGACAAAATGAACAAGTTACATAATCAAATTTAAAAAGCTGAAAACATAATAAAAAAAAATACGTTGAATTCCGTTTTTGTGTATTTGGTCCATCGCTTTTTTTTCTGTGCGACTCGATCATTGTGTTATGTGAATTTATACGACCGAAAAAATAACAAAAACAACAATACGACAAACAATTTACTCAGAATCTATTGTGTTCGTTACAATTTGTGCTGCCATCAGGGAGTTGAAATTGCATTATAGTGTGAACTTGTCTGTCTCTCGTGCGTATTATTTTAAGTAAATTGCGACGACTCTAGTTTTCAAACGGGTTTTCCATGGAAACCATCCGACAAAACTGAGCAACACAGGAAATCGACAAAAGCAAAGAAAATCGAAAAAAAAAAACAATATTCCGACTAGTGAGCGTTAAAATCGATTTTATGTGCCGTGTTTTTCTAGCTGCCAAGCATTCGAATCAAAACACAACGTACAAAATTTTATTTTAGTTCTTAGTGTAGAACCCGACTTTTCCGAAGACATCACAGCCAGTACAAGATTAAGTGATGCGTGAAAAATTGACATAGCACTTATGACAAGCGGCTAGAAGAGTGCACATTTTACATTGCACTCACAAGGATATTGCACACACGTCGAATACATTTTTTTTGTTGCTGCTGTTGTTGTTGTGAGTGCATTCAACGTACGAGGGTGGTGAGTTCGAAATTCCCAGCTGCCGACAGACAAATAAACAGACAAAAAGAGCATCACGAAATTAAAGGGAAAAAGAAGACAAGCCAGAAAAATCGAAACACAAGAAATAGACACCGATAGCCGATTCATGTTTTTTCATATTTTCAATACCAAAGTAGAAAAGAAGAAGAAAAAAGGAGAAACCTCCAAAAAAAAAATTGGATACGAAACGAACATCATAAATAAGTTGCGATAGGATAACGAGCCCTTGATGGCATAAGACGAAACATAGCCGATATAATAACAAAGTCGAAGAATAATACAGATTTGAAACCAGAGAGCCTAGATACGACGCTTGAACAAAACGCATTTGGTGAATCGGAAACGAGAGAAACGCATTAGCGAAGCGCGGCTCACCAGAGGACTAAAACACAGACTAAAAAGTGACACACAAATCAGAGGAGAAAGAGAGAGAGAGACAGAGATAGAAAGAGAACAAATCGTCCGACTTCGAACGAAAACAAACATTAATACGGATATTCGTGACGTTTGTACGATACATCTTCGACCCCCAGCACCACTATACACATATTCCTGAATAGACTGCAACACATTAACAGCATTTTAAACATTTTCGGCTGTGCCGAAACCTTTCGATAAAAGATTCTTAGAATCAGACTCATAAAAAGAACAAAAAAAAGAAGAAGGCACAAGAGGAGAAACAAAACAAGCAAACACATTTTTACCATTTTCGTCTGTGCAAGTCGATTCGATTCGAGATAAATTTTCTTCTCTCGGGGTTTTCGTTTTCATTGTGATTCGATTATATTGACGACTTGTTACAAGTGCATTGGGTGAACGAAGGAGAGCGCATCAGCACACCAGCACAGACACAGACATAGAGAAAGGAAGGGAGCAGCCATAATCCGAACATCATGTCTTCAAGAAATATACCTGCTGATAAGGTAAATCCATTTATAAATGAAATGCTTTACGCAATTATCATATTTAAGTTTTCCGTCTGACGAACAGATAAACGCCCAATTAGGCCAACTCATAAAATACAATTTCCAACGGCTTTGAATGTATGTATGTATGTATGTGCGTACGTACATATGGTACGAGTTCATTCAATCCGACCGAATGAATTCATCTGTCGAAAATGAAGCGTAACATTTGTCGCCAACTCATTATCGCTCCACATTTAAAACAATGAACATTGAACATCCACGTACTGAATATTCGCGAATATTTTCACGAAAAATGAGAACGAAATTTCAACAACAATGGAATATCGAAGTACTACATGCCTTCAGTACGATTTCCTACGTAGTATACAAAGAACCGTGAAATTCGTCAAACATAAAAATAATCATTCATTTGGTCTATGCAAAGCCCGCATTTTTTGTTGTTGTTGTTCAACCACTTTAACATTGAGCAAATAAAGAAAAGAGAGAAACATTTCAATGTTGACAAAAAGAACCCTGGCGTTCGTGCTGTTGCTCTCATCTACGTTTCACTCCTCTCAACACTTATTTTTATTTATCTTCTATTCTTGATAGACGTGCTTTAAAATTATATCGTAATGATATTTACTTAAACAAACTGATTCGTTTGTTTCTTCCATTTCGTCAACATCTTATTGGTTCGAGCAATCGTGTCGTAAAATGAACGCTGATACCACATTATTTTCTTTCATTATCAATGATTCTCTCAATATAATTCGTCACTCCACTGACATTTTGTCCATTATGACTATTGTTTTGGTTAGTACCTCAAAATTGCCAAATACAATGATGATTCGTCGTATTGCGGCGGTGGCGGTGTTTTGTTATCAGCGGCGCGATTGGATGGTTGTATGATAAGTTCATAGAACTATCACCATTTCGTATCGTGTATAAAATTATGAGTTATAATTCATTGCACTTGACTCTTTTTTTTAATCGTTTAATGGTCTACAGCGGGCCAACATGAAAAGAAAAACGGTTTCGGCAGGAGATTTGGGCATTACACATCATTTTTTCATTCTGATAAACACAAATTGCTGGCTTATCGTGGAATATTTATCGTTTCCGGTTATTTGTAGAATCAATAATCGAATGCCAACCAAACAACTAAAGTACATATTTAATTGATTGTTGATTCAATATTTTTTCCTACACATGCATTGACCTTCTATCAATTAGTTTTTCATTTGTTTGTTTGTGATTGTTGATATTGATTTGAATTTTTGAAAGAGAAAAAAATATAAGCCCAATCAGAAACCAAGTCTACAATTAAAAATTAAAATTTGTTGACTGCCCTAGACTTCGTTGATTTTATCGTCAATTTCAACATGTTTTTTTTCGGTCATGTTATCTCAATTCCGGTGGTGTTATAATACAAGTGTGAACAAGTGCCATTCTTAAATGAGGAACAAGTTTCGAATTTCACAAATTGTCGACAGCGAGCGAATTCATTACATCAGATATGAGACATAAACGTTTGTTCTAATTTATACATTAAGAAGAAATGAGTTTAAAACTTTTCAAATATGTATTCTAATTTAAACTTTGAAATAAAAATCGATTAGAATCCTCAAATCAAGCGGCTGCTTTGATTTGACATAAACTCTCTATCCGATCAAAAATCCATGCGACATTTTCCAAATCGGATACATATACAAATTCTCATTTTCACATGCATACATCCATAGTACCGTTCATTACGTAGTTGCGAAATACACACATGGCTGATAAAAAAGAACATGTAGTGTAAGGCTGGCTTAGCGCGTTCTAAGAATCAAATTGACCGAGTTCTGCATTTTATCGTTCTATTTTCCGCTTCGTACGTCTTTGTGCAAATCAAAGGCACTTGAGATGGTGCAGAAAGAGGTCACAATCCAAAAGCAGACGCAAGAGAAATGGAAGTAAGATGACTTGAAAAATTATATTATATTCCCATAACAAATGCAAGCGATGGATGGCGAACTATGCCAAAAACATGGTCAACCCACAATAGCTGAATGACATATAACATGGTACAACAGCGATGATATAACAACGTGATGACGCATTTATTCTTTGGATGTTTTTTTTCTTCTTTTTCGTCTGTATGTCATTGGTAAATGTTCCAACTGGATTGAAGAGTTTCAGTGCAGTGAATGGATTAAAGTCAATAAATTATAGGCGGGTCGGTCCAACATATATAATAACACACTCTCATGTGTATCAAATATTATTATGAATCATTCCCATTTGGCAAACACAGAACATATAAAGTAAAATCGATCACATAAAATGTGGACGAAGTGTCAAATATTTGATGATGATGATTAGCAAAATGAGCCAAGGGTTTGAGAGGCATGGCAGCCGAAACAAATGGCCTGGATTGATATATAAAAATTAATAATCATCGAAGCAATCATGCAATACTTGAGCAAATACTCATACATGCACGCACACACCAGCCAGTGAAGAGAGTGACTCCCACAAAGTGAACTTTGCATTTTAATGTCACTGACCACGAAAACAGCAAAATTGTGGGTATTCGAGCAAACGAGCGGACGGGCAAGCGTCTGTCGGCGATTTTGTCGATTCACGTTCGTTCATGTCCTGTGCAACCACGTACAGAATGCACTAGAGAACACCGAACACACACACACACATACGCCAGTTAGGTTCGTTCGTTCATGTGTGCATTGCATGGAATTACATGCAATATGCATTCTATCATTATTTGCAGTATCGTGTCGGCAAATGCTGTTCGCATTGTTAAGTGATAAGAGGACTTACCGAAACTATGGAAAAAATATGAATAACTGACTGAACATAACAAAACGTTTAAATATGTGATGATGCACATTTATTACGCTCCGACAAAAGTACAAGTTATGTGTGCCGTCGTTCAAGCGCAAGTTGGCTTCCGGTGGGATTTTAATGAAATGATTTATTTATTGCATACCGCACACGGTTACCGCACATTTGACTCCATGACGACTTGCCTTCCTTTGGTTCACTTCCAGTCGATTTTTGCGTGCTGTTCATTCGATTCGATTCGATTTGATCGTTCATTTCGGGCAGCAAAAGAATGAACTCGAACCACAAACAGTATCCCGACGTCACATTTCCACCGTGCCATTCAACTTAATTCTATCTCACTCGTATGCATTTCACTTTGTATTGGATGTGGCTTATTTTATCGTATCGCTGCTTCTGCTGCTGAAAAGCGAAACACCAACTTTAAATTGGAATTATTATTACTTGGGAGAACAATACGGCATACGAAGTTTTCTGTGCTAAATGAAAACCGACGAGGAAAATCGAAAATCGAGTGAAATCACGCAAAAATAGAAAATTATGAGGAAAGTTGTGGAATGATTTGAATTGCTTTCCAAAACTTAAATGCACGCGCTTGCAATGGCGTAATGCTTTTTTTCCTTTGCTCTTTCACTTTTGAGCGGAAACGTCCAACAAATCAGTGAATTTATTGATAAGCACCGCGTGATTATTTGTTATTTTCACATAATCGATGGAAAGTTGGCCAAAAATGAACACATTCTCTCGCTTTCGATTGGATCGTCGGTGGTTTACTGACTCCATCAAATAGCAAAAATAAACGAGAGCCACATTCCGATCGCATCAAACCACAATCAATATTTTACGTTTGAAGTAGAAAAGAATCCGACTTTTAATTACAATATTCAATAAATTTACCAGGTTTTTCTCATTTAGTTTGTACGTGGAACTTTTAAATGTTTCAAGTCTTTTTCTCCTTCTTCTTCAAATTAATTTTATAGAAATGTTCTTCGATTCACATTCGTGCGCCTGTGTTCCGTTTATTCAGCCGTGATTAATTTGTTGTGTGTCTGTTTTTTTTCTCTTCTTTTCCAGATAAACTTGCGTTTAATTCTCGTGAGTGGAAAAACAAAGGAATTTCTGTTCAGCCCTTCTGATTCAGCTGGCGATATTGCACAAACAGTATTCGATAATTGGCCCGAAGGTAAATTTCATTTTAGAGCAAACAATCAATTGCATTTCACCATTGACAACCAATTTTCCACTATCGACGATGAGTTCGATTATTCCAATTTCCGAATCCAAATGTTTGCACTTATCTCCAATTTGGTTTTGCTTCATTTCTCTTTCTACCCCTCTCTCTCTCTCTCTCTCTCTGTCTCTCTTCAATAGATTGGGCAGCTGAAGCCGTACCAAAAGCCGAAGTACTACGATTAATTTATCAAGGTAGATTTTTACACTGTAATGTGACGTTAGGAGCGCTAGTTCTACCATTGGGAAAGACAACAGTTATGCATCTAGTGCCGCGTGATAACCTTCCTGAGCCCAACTCTCAAGGTAATTGATTTGAACATGTGCTGCTGTGCAACGCATATCTTCCAATTGAACGAACCACACGCCAAAACATGTGCAAATAGAAAAGAAACGAATTTTTTCACGAACCACTGATTGAAAAACACGAGCGTTTGCACACAAAAATAAAAAAATTCCGTTTCGTTTTCATGATGTGGGCAAAAACAATTCGCACACATTGATTTCGATGAACAAAACATGCTACTTTCAAGCGTTTAGTTATTTAATCGGAAAATGCATTTCAAAAAGTAAAAACGTAAATCAAACAAATGAATATTGGATTTTGACAAGCAATTTGTTTCTGTTTTTTCCCCATGTTTTCATTCCAGACCAACGGCAAAAAAGTAAGAGCGGTTCTAGGCGATGTTGTGCGGCGACCTGCTGCATCTTGTAACACCCTTTCGTAATATATCTCTATTAATAAGCAACAAACAGAAAGATCACTACTTAATGTTATACATAGATTCTTCTTAATCTTAATACTTTGAATTCGAATTAATTAAAGAGAAAAAAAAAACAAACAAACTTCTAGCTACTGATGGAATAGAGTTATGCATTAAACACTATCAACATTTTGATTTTACTAAACAGACACAAGCGCAAACTGACAAAGTAAACAAAAACCATACACACAAACCAACAAACCAACAAAAAAGTGAAATAAAGCGTAGCGACTAGATGATAACATGTATAATGTGTAAAGAAAAACAAAACAAAAATAATAATATTTAATAGCTGAATCGATAATTGTTGAATTCTTGTGTCTAAAATGCAGTTTCCAAATTATTGCGCAATATTCTCATCTCACTTATCGCCGATAAATTCCCATAACTCTTCAAGTCCTAGTTGTTCGATGTCAAATACTAACTGGAGAAAGAAAATAAACAGAAAAACTATTTACACAGCAATAATGAAAAACTGAGGCCCAACAAACACACTGATCGAATACCTATAACAACGTTTGAGAACGATAGAATTTACAGTGCATCGAATGAAAATGGTTTAGAAAGAATGAAAATACACCGATTTGTGAAGTCGCAAATGAAAGCCACATCTTTCAATAATTCTTTTTTGTTTGTTTTTGCTGTAGAAGCGCAGTGCTACCATATATAAATTCGATATTTTTTATTCACAAACCAAAAGACGGGCTTTTATTTTCGGCTCTGCATTCACGCTTCACTTATGTAGAATAGCTGAAAAGAAGAACAATGTATTTTGTACATATAGAAAAAAAACAACAAACAAACATAATAATTTTAATGTTCTTTTTAGAATAATTACACTTAAAGTTAATAAATGGGCAAACAGTTTCATATTTATGTGACTTATCTGAGGAAGACGAAAAGATACCTATTAAAATGCAAACGAATCCGTGCAAAAACCACTTTTTGTTTTATATTTTTTTTTACTTTTATTTTATTCACTGGAACAGTACATTTACATTTTTGCTCGTGCAAAAAATATAATTTTTCTTCGTGATTTCCAGAACATCAAATTGATTTAATGCTTCTTTTAAGTTCAACGCGAACGTGGTTCATATCATATGCATATGCATTTGTGCATGGAGTTGTCTGTAGCGCGCAAATGTGTATGGGCCCATTACGTTTCTTCCATCTTGTTTTCGGTCAGGGTAAGGCAAATGACGATAGAATGAATGCATGTATGAAAAAAAGCGCATATATAGAGCAACAAGGAAAAAGTCAGTGTGTCCTTGTCATACGAAATCCAACTGCTGTTGTTGATTTTATGCAACAAAAAGCGTCAATCGATTCGATGGAGGGCCCATCCACAGAGAACAAAACCAGGATAATATCCACCACCCAGTATGATTAATTAACGCCACCGACAAAAAAATAACACTGATACGTAACACAAACGGCACAATACACAGAACATGGTGAAAAAACACTCTGAACGAAAAACATTCGTTATGTTGTGGAGTTTGGGCGCAGAGAATGAGAAAAAGAGGCCACAAATTGGGGCACATACATAATAAATAATTAGCAGGGTAACCTTTCCATAGAGAATACTGTTGACCTTGACACACATTCAAATACCCGTGCATAGAATACTGTTGAATCGACGTCATTCGGTCGAAGCATACACACACGTTGCAAAAAAGACAATTTTCACATCTTGCTCCGTTATTGCATTCGATTCTGCGATGAATGTTCAAAATGGCCAAAATTCGCTTGGCTCACGGATGATTACGTCAAAGGATTACGATTTGTTGTACATTTGAAGCAATGTAACGCAATCTATCGCCCAAAATTTTGTGCGAGAAAAAAAGTTAATTGAATCATGCTCCATTTGAAATGACGTTGCAAATTCTCAACAAACACGATCGATATGACAATAATTAACTTATGCGGAGCCCCAGCAAAGCAACAACAACAGAAAAAATAGCCGAGTTTACGTAATTCATGTTGCCGCTATATTCTTGCAAATGAGAGAGACTTATATGTATGGCAACCAGTATTTAATTCGCCTGTACGAGACAATGCCAAGGACCGCAACGCATGTAGAAATTGTTTGTAATGGCCTTATTCAATGCTTTCGGTTACACACGGTGTGTGCGCTTACGTAATGCATAATCGAACTGATTTCCATTATGTTCAGTTTTTGGTGTGATTCTATATGGTTGGCCGATCGATATGATTCAAACATTTATTGAACTCTATTTTATATTTGCGTTCAAATTAAGTTTTTTTTCGCAACATTCTGATGGCAACAATGCCACTTCTGGAGAAATAGACAGTTGCAGAATTTAAAAAGATTCAATTAACAGTATCAATGACGAAACAAAGGTTATGTGGTGGGTTCGAATTGTATAGGTTTGCGGACAAAACGTTTTATACGTATTTTCCAAAAAGTCCACTTCCGATTGATTCGATTCGCATCAAATGAATTGTATTCATGCACGGTATAATAGCGAAGATTTTTGTTTCTTTCTACCATCAATGTAATTGAAATGCAAGCAACGATCAATCAACGGTTAGATTTCTACGAAAATTTCCACTCGACTGAGTTCGACAGCTCTTTTGGCCATCTATCAAAATGCTGTCGACCCGGTTGGATGCCAACTTTTCGTTTCGCACTCATTTCGATGCGGCATGCGAGCTCTGATTTAAATGTTTGGATTCAATCGAATTTAGAAAGTTTGATCTCTGAAAGTTACTTTTTCCGTTGCTAATTTCGTATACTTTTAATTTTTTACGGTAGCATTTTTGTCTATTTCTCTCTATCGCTATATTGCTTTGCGTTTTTTGATTTTTTGCTTTTGAAAAGAGTATTTGTTCCACGTCAAATACTTTGATTGTGTGAGTTTTGATTTTTCAATTTGTTGTTTCGTGTTGCGATTTAGTTCCGATTTTAAGAAAAAAACGGTGTTTAAATTGCAACACCACGAATCTGAAAATAGTTGGCGTCTAAATATGAACAACAATACTTTCTGACTAAACTATAACAAGTCAATAGGTTACTGAAATTGTTAATGATGATCGTGACACTCACCTCTCATATAATATTATCGAGATTGTAAATACGGTAATGAAAATATCTTTAATAATGCAAGACATTTTCATTTCGATGTACTATGAACGTTTACCGGTTATGTAATGTGGTAATTAGCAATGGGAATCGTGGTAAATAAATTAGAATTTAGACAATGTGAAATTTGTACCCTAATGTTTGCTATTGGCCATACATAAGAAACAAAAACATGGTGCAGACATTTTTTTTTTGACACAGATTCAGTATAATGATAATGGACCAGTTTTGCGAAGGTTTGAACATTTTTTAAAGATAGATATAAAGAAAAAATATATATATATTTCGTGTTATTTTTTGGACTAATCTTAGAAATTCATTCGATTGAAATGTAATATTTTGGTTCTATGCGGTTCTATGTTGATTTTCATTGGATTATGGTCGTTCAAAAAGCGTGCCATTAAGTTTGACATAGGTTTCGTATGGAAGCATTTCCAACACCCATCAGATGATACAAAGCAAAAATAAGAAATAAAATCATACTCAGTCAGAAAGAAAACTAAAACTGTAATTGATGCAACGAATTTGAATAACATTGTACCACAAAGTAAATAAGCACACATTCACACATAGTATGTGAGAGAGCCGGTAGTAGGGAAAGAGCGAAACAGCATCGGTGAAGTGCATTTAAAAAAAAACGTATTCAATAATATCGAATTAACAAGTCATGGTTTTCGATTTGGATGCATTAGCACTGAAATTGCCAAGAGAATCGATGATCAAACACACAATAACATCGCTCTACTGCACCAAATTACAATGGGCTGGTTTTCCTCTTGCTCGGAACACATACATACATTACCATACTACTAAACTCATTTTGAAGAACGAAACATGCAAACGGCATTTCAAATACAAGTATTATACATATTTAAACAGTATCTCAAGCACTTATACGACAGCAATAATGTTCTCACTTCAGTCAAAAACTTATGCAAAGACCAGAAATAAACATGCAGCATATGTACGTCAAAACCATTTCCATGTGTTTATTGAAATGAGCGAAAAAAATGAACGGTATAGAACTACTACGGTCACTACTGTGAACATGTGAACAGACACAGAACGTGTACGAGTGAAGTGAAATACGTTAGCCAATTTGCATTTTGTGAAAAAAAGAGGTATAATCAGAAATGCATTCGACTAATTACTCGACTAACCGCCATCAGAATGATAATAAATGTCCTCTCATTCAGAAATGAATTGTAATTGAAGTGTTCAAGACAATCGTTCAAATGTTGTTGGAATAAAAATCGGGAACCTTCACATTCTGCTCCCCTCTTTGATTGTGTGCGGCATGAATGCAAAAAGACAGAACACAGCTACTTTCTTCGATGTTATCTCCGATGCGATCGCAGAATGTTTCCCCACACAAATTGAATATTTAAAGCTTATCACTTGCAGAATCGTACAATAGTGCCCTATGTTTTCCGCTTCTCTGAGTAGAGGTCTGTGGATTGAACCAGATATTTTCGGGTTACTCAAAGACAATTTGCATACGTACACCTGTTACATAATGAATGTGTGCAAACGAATGAGCCAACGGTTCGGAAAATAAAACATTCCAACGGGTTGATTTACATAATAAAATTGAAGCCATAGAAATGGTCGGATTGCTACAGACTTCACTCATCATTTGAAAATCATCGGTTGTCGGTGCTTGATTACTGCTTTGTCCACAGGAAAACGGTTGGATTTTTTTCTGCATTTGCTTACATTTTTCGACGTTCATCTTAATACACTGCGAAAAAGCATGGCAGCAAATTAGTCAACAAAAAAAAAGTCGCTTGAATTGAAACCTTTCGTTTCCCCTCAAACTAAAACTTATTAATGCAAAAAAAAGAATCAATCAATCAAAGTTTTCACATAGAATCTTGTTATGTAACGATCTTAATTGTTTGTGTTGAAATTTTAGAGAGAAAAAATTATCAATTCGAATTATTATTAGTAATAAGTGAAGGAAGAGAGAGCAAAACGATTCACATTAAAATTCGTTTTAGTCATGAAACAGAATGAATCAAAAAAAAAACAAACTGACAACAAAACTGCAACAAAACATTTAATAAGAATCACGATAGATACTGACAGGAAAAAAAAATTCTACTGTAAATATGAATGTCTAAAAATATAATGAATAAAAAGACGGCAAATCACGTAAATGCGAGCGTTTGCTTTGTTACTTTCTCTTTGTTGGCAAAAAATGGAGTTTGGCCGGGAATCGTCGTCGTCGTCGTCGTCATCGTCGTCATCGTCATATGTGGATATTTGTTGCAAAAAACGTGAATAAATGCAGCTAATTGAAACGGATGAATCACGAATCGAAGCGCATTGTAATAGGTAGGTATTTGCGTTGAAAATGTCATGAGGTAAGTTCAAAAACCAGAAAATTAATATAGAAACGAGTTAAGAAAGCAAACAAGCAATGAAATTTGCGCATCGAAACAGAATTCATCGTAGAATAATTTGTGCACATACTTAGACATTTCCATGGTAGGTACATCACGTATCGTGGTTTCGACCGCACTTATTCACTTGTGTCGTATATGTGTGTGTGAGTGTATTTGTTTTGATTCCATTTACGTTTACCTGCTTAGTGTTCAAGTTGAGTTATTTAGTCGCTGGTCATTTCGTGTGTGCTAGAATATCCGCTTGAAATTCACTCATGCATAAGCCCTTCTGTCTTAACCATTTGCTAGCTGTTGCCACACATCGACCGTCCGACCGAACGAACCAGAGAACAAACCATTGTCAATTTCAAGTAGCGCACCGGAGAACAAAGCGATTCGCATATTTCATACGTGTAATATTCTGACGAAATACGGCTTTCATCGCATCGCTACTCTGAATATTTTAATTGCCAGCCCGGCAACAACAAATTATTATGCAATATCATTTGCAGATCATAAAATGAAGCACTTTTTTTGTTCAAATGTTTTTTTTTTGTGTTTAAATTGTATTTTGTAAATATCATAAAAAATAATATGAATTGCGCTTAGCTAACTAGCATTTAATAAACAAATATTGTTATTCGCACCATAGAAAAGAGAAAAAAAGCCGCTCACTAGCAACAGAAGCATCAAGCCATTCATCAAGCCAAGGACATTGCAAATTAATATCGATTCCTTATTCAATCATTAATACCAAGAATATACAATAAAATAGGCGAAGAGGAGCGCAGAATGTAGGTCTTCGAGACAGTTGAATTGAATGAAAATATAGTATTTGTCATAAAAAATGAATTGTTCATTTATTCATATAATTTTTTTTTTTTTTGCATTTCAGTTATAATTATTATAGTCAATTCTAATTAAATAAATATATATATTTTTGCACCAGCCATCGGAATCGCGTTCGTTCCGTTCGATTTGCGTTCTGCTCTCTATGCGGTTTTTTGTCTGTTATTTATATTTTTCTGCATTTAAACAAATCCTTTTTATAAAATGAATCGTATTTCATTCCAAATAATTCTACAGCACTGGCATTTATAGCTTCAATTTGCAATTACATGTTGATAATTTTGTTTTTCATTGCGGCTTATTCAGCTCTTAATAAGAAGTGTTTTTTTACGTTAGCGTTAATAGTTTGTGTTCTTTGCTTGTGTGCTTTTTGTTGTGTTAAAATGTGTTTTACTCTCTATGGTGCGTTTGAGTTACTGTCGGACCAATTTTAGGCTCTTCGTATGATATATTGCATGTAAATGGGGACCTATTTGAATTGGCTTCCATAAACTCAGACATATCATAGTTTGTAAAAGTTTGTTTTAGGTGTTTTACTTTAATATCGTCGATTTACTAGACTCTCAGCACAATATTTCACCTCATCATAATCATCATCATCTTGACCTACGTTAAATTAAAAATAAGTTTTAGTGGTTTTTGCAAGTGATTTTGTGAAGTAGATAGATAGAATATGAAACAGCTCTGTCCATATGTTCAAGGCATTAAGTGTTTTTCGTAATGAGCCAAAATGAGAAAGAAAATTCCAACGAAAAAATAATTTACAATATATAACGAGGAATTTTGCGTCATTTTATTGCAAAGAAAGGAACAAAATTCAGTTGAAATAAAATAAAAAAAAATACAAGTGACAATGATTAGATTGCTACCTGAATAGAGATTTAAAAGCTTTTTTCTTTTTAAGAAAGAACTAAACTGGTCGAAGGCGAGAACTAATGTTAATCATTGTGAGTGAGGTTGAGTATGTATGAGTGTATGTGTGTGTTTTCTTTCTGCTGACATATTCAAACAAGCATGACATTATAACAATTTTTTTTCATCTAGATTTTTTTTTCTGTTTTTCTTTTATACGATTATAGTAATAAATTTGCAATTATAATTGAAGCACAGGCAAGTTTGCTTACAAAAACAAGATCGATACATGATCCATTCGACACAATGGATTCGATCGATATCAGCGAGAGAGAGAGAGAAAAAATTATTTTTCGCTATAAGAAGATTTTCTGGTAAATTGCAATTTCATATTCACATCTTCTTTCTGCTCAAAAGTGTTTTAGTGTCGCGTTCACTTATACAACTAGCCACTAAGTAATTTAAATCGCAATTCGATCGGTAAAACATACAAACGTTCACTGGTTGGTTTTTAATTTTGTGAGAAGGTTTTTGGTAAGACTGGTTTCACGACCGGATTCGCCTGACCACCTCGAATGCCGCTCTGAACGTGTCCCTGTCCAGCTCGAATCGGTTTAGCTACAAAATGAAGAGAAAATGAAAACCATTAGACCGATTTGGTGAATTGAATGCGAGTATTGTTGAATTTGGAAGGGTGCATCATACCGATTTGTGGCTGAGGTCCACGCCGTGCCAAGTTCTTTTGGCGGACAGCTTCTTTGATGCGGTCTACTTCGTATTGGTATCGTTTTCGGTCACGCATTGCACCTTCCTTAGCCTCTTTCAGAGCCGTTTCTAGGGCCTTTACACGGTCCATTGTGGTACGTAAACGCTTCTCCAACTTTGGCAATTCGCAACGCAAGTCGGCATTATCTCGGACCAATTGTTTATGCACTTTCGTTAATTGCTCTAGGTTATTCTCCAAGAATGAAATCTTCTGCTTCTGTGCCAACGAACCGCCATCGTCCTCATTCTCTTCGGCTGCGGCTGACTTCTTAATTCGAGCCTGAAAATTGGAAGTTTTTCATTAGATTAGAGCAAAGTTCGAAAATTTCAGTTATTCATGAATTGCTTTAGCAGTTGAATCGAAATCTAACCTGCAAATCTTGCACGAATAATTTGCGCAAATTGTGTAGTGTTTGTAGTTCCTTTGCAACTGTGTCTTCCAAACCCTTCAAGTCCTTCCGAGCTTGTTCACGACGTTCGTTCGTTAGGCTAAAATAAATGATATTGTCAATGAAGTTTGCTTCGAATTGAGATATTCTAAAACCGTTTGAATTGTTACATACATGAGATCTTGTAGTTTGGTTGATTTCTCGGCTTCCTCTTGCTTCAATTTCTCATAATCGCTGCTGAGTTGTTGGTGAGCGAGTGTCATTTTCTGGTTGAAACTGAAAATGGAATTATTGACATTTGCTTAGTGCCTTCTACTCGTAGACGCTGATGATTGATAGCTCTATGAATAATACATACTCTTTAAGTTCATTAATAACTTCTTGTTTTTCGGAAATTTCATCTCTCAGTTCAGCTACTTGTTTTGTGTGGGCGTCACGCAATTCATCCATTTGATTGTCAAACATAGAACGCAATTCTTCGGCTTTTTGTTTTTCTTCGGCATTGACGGCTGACACGTGTTCGGCAGCCTTCAATTTTGCACACTCTTCACGCAGTGCATCGATATTCTCTTCAAGGCTGCGTTTCTTATTTTCCGCTTCACGCATCGATTCCTGTAAGGATTTCATACGGGCCTCGTGCTGCGAAATAAGTAATCGGCATTCGCTTAGCTCACGTTCATATTCCGAAACTTTCTTGTTCGAATCAGTTTGATTGGATTCCAAGTTTTGACAGCGTTGTGCCAAGTTCTTGGCTTCTGATTTCATTTTGCTGATGTAAAGTCGAGCAACGGTGAATTCCTCCTCCATTTTACCGGTTCCAACGGTTTCCGGGTTGATTTTCATGTCAACGGTATTTTCGGTGTTTCCAACGATCAACGATTGACCCACTTCGCTGAGATCGCGCAGCAAATTGGTGAGCATTTCGTTGATTCGTTTCTTCTGATGCGTCGACATATCCTTGAGTTGTTGGAATTCTGTGGTGGTGGTGTTCAATAAAGCCTGTTTCTGTTGCAATTCTTCACTGATGGTCTCAATATCCTTGTTCTTGGTCTCAATCTCATGGCTCTTTTGATCTATAAATATTTGAAAACAATTTTAAAATATGACCTCAGAACAAACAACCGAAATAAATATTGGGAAATAAAAACGCAACCAACCGTAGTTAACAGCCAATTCCTCGAGCGCTTGAAGAACTTCTTTTACCTCTTCCTTGGCGCTCTCATTCTCTTGTTGAATTCGAGCCATTTCGCTCTGCAAATTTTCATAGTCGCGACGAGCATTCGCAATAAGTTCCTCTTGGTCCATGATTTGCTCTTTGAGTTTTTCCACATATTGCGATTGCTGGTTGATTTCTTCATCTTTATCATCCAATTGTTGGTACAAGCGTTCGCGTTCGGCCTCCAAGCGAGCGCGTTCTTCATTCGAAATCGAGCCCTCCATGATGGTCGTGGCTGGTTTGGGTAAACTGGCTCGGGTAGTAGTGTCGGCTTCGACAGTCTCCAGATTCGATGTACTTGCTTCCATGATGTCTTGGATGTTTACTTGTTCGTCCGTCGACACCTTTTCTCCAGCACGCCATCTGGCCAATTCTTGTTCCAGCTTCTCCAACTTCCCCTTGAGTCGACCGCTCTTCTCCTTTTCACGCTCATAGCGACGCTTCCATTCTTCGGCCGTCAACTCTTCGTTCACGCACACCACGTTCTTAACGGTCTTGGCTCGTTTACCAAACTCCAGTGTGGATTTGGTTTCGGATTCATTGAAACTGGCCG
The DNA here is from genome assembly GCF_009176505.1 of Sitodiplosis mosellana. Classification (NCBI taxonomy): domain Eukaryota; kingdom Metazoa; phylum Arthropoda; class Insecta; order Diptera; family Cecidomyiidae; genus Sitodiplosis; species Sitodiplosis mosellana. The sequence continues at coordinate 2,441,341 of NW_022595289.1, forward strand.
GCGAACAGCAGATCACAATTGTTGTACGCGCATTACCACCGAGAGATTCTTGCAAGATTCTTTGAAAAAACAATGATAGAGGACAATTAGTATTTATTTTCATTTGAAGATTAAAAGAGTTCATGTCCGAATAGGAGATTTATTGTGTACCTCGTCAATTTTGAATCACGATAGGGAATGTGTGATTTATTGCCATCGGCTAATGCACTAATTACGTTGCCCAGCGCTGAGAGTGATTTGTTGATGTTCTTCGCTTCATCCAGTACAGCACCTTCGGCTCCCGTTTTTGATACCTTCTCCGAACCAGCCAAATCGACCAGGTACAATTTACCCGACAATTTTTTCTGATTCTCTAAATTCTCTTGCTTCACATTGATCAAAAACACTGAATGCGAACGTGATGAGTGTTCATTCATGTTTGTAACGGCCACGTGACGATTCGATTTCCCATCTTCGATTACTTCAAATACTTCTTCGGGACTGGACACGAATCGCTCGGTGGCGCCTTTTACGTAAGGCACACGATTTTTATCCTCATGCACACTCAAATTTACTTTCGACACATCAAGCAGATCTCGGATTTTGTCCAAATAAATTTCATAATAGGAGACTTTGATGTGGAACTCAAGATTCACTTCCATACTGTAAATATGGTTAAAGATGTCGTTCACAATCCGGGGAATTATACCTTGTTTCGTTGGGTCACCTGCGAACAAAAAATAAACGAGAAATACCATGTGATTAAATGGGAATGCGATTGGATATTTCAAATTGAAAAACCTACCGATAACACCCTCCATCGTGTGCGTTTTACCGGAAGAGGTCTGACCGTAGGCGAAGATCGTTCCATTGTAACCAGCAAGTACATCGCTAACAATGGACTTCGCTGCTTCGTTGTAGACTTTTTCTTGGTTGGCATTTGGTTTAAATACTTTATCGAATAAATAAACTTTCCCCTGTGGAACAAAACAGAAACGAATGTTTAGTTTTGAATGAAGAATTTAATTAAAATGAAATGGGCCCGATCAAAATAGCACTTTTGCACACGTGGAATTTGCGCAAAGCTGGTACAAAGTATTTTTCTTTACATTTTTGCTGAAACATATATTTTTCCAATTCCTTAAATTCCAATCACTGTTAAAATCGAGCATCAAACCGTGTTTTATGTAGCTATTTCCAATATTTCAATCCTTTGAGTATTTGCAACCCAATTCATTTGAATTTGAATGTCAAATTCTTTTTGTGAGAGGAGAAAAAAGAACTAGTTTTTGTCTTAATATCATTTTTCGTTGATTGATAGAGAACACGATGTTTACGTAGCTAGAAAATCGACGGCTATTTCAAATACAGGTTACAATAGAGAAGAAGTGGTACGCGATAAATCGATTTTGTACACAGCTCATAGATGATTTTCCTGTGTATATGCATCACCACATCAGAATGTGTATGCAATGCAATGCAATGCAATGTGTACGATATGCATGCAGCTCAAGAAAATCATTGACCTTAATAGATCGTCGGTTGGAAAAAGCTTTCGCTGCTTCGTCGGTACGGAAAATAGCCGAGCATATGATTTGACAACAACAAAAAAAACAACATCACACACACATAAATTGTAATTACGGCTAAGATGTTTTCATGGAAGGCAGTGAATTTTACATGGAAGGCAGTGAATAAAAAAACAGTACGCTCGCGCTGGAGAACAGAAGAGCAAAAGCAACACGAAAAAGCTTACGTATACAGCGAACTATTCAGTGTACCGAATACAGTACGCATTCGGTGCTGCTATAGTTATGATTCATTCGGGCATGTTTTTTCACACTAAATTTAATCTTCCTCACCGTCACCATTACCCTTGCTTCCATTTGTCAAAGAGAGTGAGCGTCATTATTCATCATCACGCAGATGAAGTGATGAGCGAACGAGACAAAATGAAATAGAATGAACACGAATCAACCTTTTGTAATAAAAAAAAAGGTTGATGATAATTTTTTTCTTGAGTTTTAATTCTCAAGCGCTGCACAACTGGTAGAAACGACTTCTGACATTGTTGCGTTTGTGTGTTCCATTAATAGTTATTACAACATTCACTAGAACCGAACCGCATACTTGAACGAAGGTATTAACGAGTGTTGATTGGTTTCTTCTGTACATTGGTGTTTTGGAGTTAGGTAAGACATATGAATTGAAGCGCAAATATTCACAAAATATCCATGTTGAAATTGTAAATTACAGCGTCAAATGAATAAATACATTTAAATAGTACTAAAACGAAACAAATAACAATCACTGAAACGTTGCCATAAATATTGAGTGCAAACATCGAAGAGGCCATTGGATGGCACGATTGGTACCATTGCGTTGTCACACGAAACCATTTGCGAAAAGCAAAATAGCATAATAAAATATACTCACCCCGATCGTTAAACAATTTTCTTCCTGCGTATTTGGAAATTTGACAATAACTTTGGATCCAGCTTTTTCTTCGCTATCGTTTAGCGGCCGAAAACGACACACCACTCTAATGCTATCCTCAGCTGCAATTTCACGTTCAGCCGACATTTTTAATTATCACACACTAGTACTTCGTCTAAATTTGATGTTCTCGTTTTTCCCTTCCTGATTCTCTGCCACACACACACTCTCTCTCTCTCTCTCTTTTTAGACCGTGTTGACAAATTCAATCGCGTTGTTATCGACTGCCTTGTCTCCACCAATTTATTGGAAAATGGAAAATGGGCACCACAATTCTTATTTTTTTTGCCTCTCTACACAATCCAAACAGAATTTCACTTCCAAAATCGACACAGAGAGAGAATCGTTACGAACTGTATGCGAACAAATGCCTATTAAACTGAGACTGAATTTCTTTCTTTTAATGTTCAATACACACTTATGGATTCTATTATACTATTCGCGGAGCTAGGTTTGTGTGCGGTTTTCCTTTCTATGTTTCGTTAGTACACCGCAGTTTCAACTA
>NW_022595289.1:2444330-2559318 GCF_009176505.1 Sitodiplosis mosellana
TGAACAATGTATACACCAAAACGATGCGACTTCCGTGTGTGTGTTTGTTACGATTTGGAATTGACCGAATGGTTGCCGTTGTTGAATGTATATGTGTGTGTGTGCGTGTGTGTATTATTAGGAATTGGAAATGAACGAAGTGTAACAGAACCAGTAGGAAATTCACAAAACTGAAAGAAACAAACAGCTAATTTTTCGACCAAATCTCACTACAATCAACAAATTGCACAGACGATTGCTGTCGCGAATGGACTTAATTACAATTTAACTACGGTTTTAATGTAATTCACAAATTTTTACAGCATCTAAAATGCAATAATACGACGGGAGAACGGTGTGTGTGATTTGCGTGTCGTCGATTTCTGCTCACTCACTCACAAAATTCCGTTCCCAAATTGTCGACTTTAGAATGTCATGGTGAAGCTCACATATGTTATTGGAATATGAATGGAAATGTCGTTTGGCATTTCCATTTGAAGTCATTTCTATCGGTGAAGTAGCGTTATTTATTTTTATTTTGGTATTTTTATGACAGAAAACGGAGAATTTCGGCGATTTTTTGTGTTAGAGTTTTCTTTGAATTGTTCATGTATTTATATAGGTGGTAATCACAGAAAATGGTGAGCTCATCATTTATAATACCCTTCACTTGGAAAATGGTAAATGGATGCGTTTCATTCCGTTTGCGAAAGTGATGTAAGATGTTGGAAGACAGACTGTGCAAAAGCAGCAACAGCGGTAAATTGCATTACATCCTTTCGTCACATCGTTATTTTCTGAAAAGTATCATTGAATCTGCACACATTACCGTCAATGATGCAAGCGTTCTAGGGTTATTTTTATTCAATAACACCCACAACAAATCCATTTAACAGGTCTTTTCAGCAAATGGTTTGTGTCTCTGATATTCCAATTGCATAAATAATGATTAGAGTGGTTAATTTTAGGGAAACACCTGTCACGCTGGAATAGCATTTCGGCCAACGATCTATGATTATGTGAATTCAAATGCGCAATAACTATGCTTTACAAAATGATTTTATTTCTCAATCACACCAAAACAAAAGGAATCTTTTTTGTTCTTTCTAAATGTTAACACAGTTAAGTAATAAAGTCAAAAAAATAAATTAAATAAATTATTTTGATTGTGATCCGCTCAAAGTAGCGGATTCGGAGTATGTTTAGGAATGTATAAATGCAATTGGGTCAAAAGAAAAATTGCAATGAAATAAAAAATTTGCAAACAAAAAGTCAAAATAGAAAAAAAATAATCTTTTGGTAGAAAATCGTTTTAGGTCATAGAAAAATTTGCTATTAAATTGGCGTCCAATGTTCGGCTCGCCATAATATGCAATGGGTTTGGTGGTTTATCTTTTCTTTGGTCTTTGATGGATCCACATCTGTGTAACGGTTGATGAGAGAACGATATCCCTTTCCAACTGATAGGATCACCGGAGTATTTGATGTACATTCAGGAGGCACTGCTGCAATGTACTGCACCTCTTCTTCGTACGGTCGGAACACCGTTGTGGGAGTGAGGGTCGTATTTTCAGCAACAATCAAACAGCCCCAAGATGTACCGACATAAATATTCTCGTTAAGCACACAAACAGCGGTGATCTAATGATGACAAGGACGCAGATTATTACATGCGGTATTTCTTTTTATCGAATTTGCTTTTCGATCTCACGATCTATATTCTTACCTGGCATCTGCCAACACTCAAACTTTTGTCAATGGATATACTACCCAAACTCTCTGAGCATGGAACCAACTTCAAACAATCCAGTTGATTGATGAGTTTCTTCGACAGCGTACTCCATTGGTACAGAACACATCCAGGCGAAGGATATGAATAAACAGAATTCTGTGATGTGGCAAGAATTTTAACTGAAATTTCGCCACTACAGTTGGCATGTTGCAAGTTGAACTGCCGTGATTCAAAGGTGTCGGTTTTGAATTCGAAAATAGTCAATTTTCCATGGCTGTGACCGCACCAAATCGCACACGATCTGTTGGAATGAATAATTTAGAAGTTGATTATAAAATCTGAATCCAAATTCCTGAAATTAGAAAACAATCGTTTACCTCAAGCCGTTACAAAATGTCGTCAAACTGGACAATTTGCTATTGATGCATTGTTCGGCAAGAATAAAATCATCTTTGGCATTGACGCATTTGATCGGATAACAGGTCGAATCTAAGATATATATTCTTCCATTTTCAAGTCCCGCTGCCACAAAATTGGTTCCAGCTATGCATTCTATTTTGATGACGGTTGCATTATCAAGTTCATAGGAAAACGCGCACGTATTTTCCGATTCACTAAAAGAGACAAAGAAGGGGAAAACCAATTAAATATTCAAACGCCTTTATAACATGTTCCTTTTGGCTAAAATGTGCCGTACTTATATGAATGGATCGATCCTTTCGAGTCGCCAATCCAAATGGTGTTCATTTTAACGCTACATATTGCTGTCATTCTGGGTGGAGAATTTGTTCCTTTGATCGGAAGCACTTGTGATGGTTGATATCGTTGATATGACACCCATCCATGTTCATAGCCCGTGATGAGCTCAATGCAACGCTCGATCGAAATCCATAGCTTGAATGAGTCTCCTCGTTGGAATTTCTGATTGCTCAATGTGACCATTGCGAGTACATCATCACTATGTGGCAATAGAATAACGTCGATTAAGTGAGTAAATTCTGGAGCGCATGCGATTGAAACGATTTGGCTGGCCGATGGCCGATTTTTTGGCTGATGATCCCAACACAGAACCATTACATCAAGGCAGTAGCTCGGAAACATAACTTCTCGTGATGTGAACACCGGCCGCGATCCTTCTAAAATCGACTCTTTCACCGTTTCATGGCCTTCTGCAGGACATTTATTATTAACATTATTAGGAAATATAGGACCAAAATTGATAATTTTATTTTTACCAAATGGTTGTCGAAGAGTGATCAACTCGTATATGAGCATTCCGAATGAGAAACAATCAACTTTCTCGGTATACTCTTCCTCTCCGTTATGACATATGATCTCAGGAGCCATAAAACCCTCAGTGCCACCAAAGCCCTTAGTTCCTGTCGGCAGAGAAATTCGGCTAATTCCATAGTCAGCAATTTTAATGTGAACTGGATTGTGCGGAGTGTCGGCACTGTAAAATAAATGATTTACGCTAAAATCTATTTCAATTCTTTTGGACATCTATTTAAAAACTCACTCGGTAGGCTCCGGAATCTTCCACACGAGCACATTTTCCGCTTTCAAATCTCTGTAGATGATGTGAGTGCGATGTAAGTATTCAATAGCCCGAGATATTTGGAGTACAATCAACTGAAAACAATAGGGTCCGATGCGCGATCCACATCGGCGATACTTTTGAATGATCGTGTCTAATGCACCGTAGGGTGCACAATCCAAAATTATTGCAAGCGGTTGCATGCAGACGCCAATCAACGACATGATATTTGTGTGTCTTAAGTTCAACATCACGGTTAGTTCCTGACGTGCGGTGAAATAAGCCCGTGTTGAGTGTTGCAAGGGTTCACGTCGCCATTTTTCCAAAGCGGCTTTGTATGCCATCAAGGCACTCTAACGATGAGACAAAACATATTTGTTAATATTGCAATTTTGTTCGAAACTCAGTTCTATCTCACCTTTCCCGTTCGTATTCCCGGCTGAACTGGTTGCAGCATTTTCATCGCTACTGATCTTTGCTCATCGGCTGGTTTATAGAGCGTCGCCTTGAACACAAATCCAAATGCGCCTCTTCCAATCAAATTGCCTTTTGTGATTTCAGTCACATCAATGACGTTTTCTCCATTTAAATCCAAAAACATCTGAACCATGTCATGAAAAAGCCAGAAGAAATTTAGAAATGAAATAACGAATAGAAAAACCGATAAAGATCTGCAACGTACCAAATCAGGAGCGATTTGAATGACCGAAACATCACCGTGAATCGGACAAACCAACACCTTTTTGTCATAAGTTGATAGAACGCATTCTTCGATAGTCCATAGATAATTCCAAATGGTTGTTTGCAAATACCCTTTATCGTCGATGCTATTCGAAACGTCCAGCAGATTTTCATTCGACTGCCGGAATGAGCCATTCATTGAACTGGTCGATAGACTTTTAGTTTGTTTCTGTTGTGTACGTTCGATGCACACCGGACATGGAACGAGACGAGTAACTAAAAACCGACCCTCCGATGTGTGTACAAATCGAGTGCCAATCGTAGGGTACCAGTCTTCTAACAGAATATCAACATGATCAACGCATGCGGACAGCAGCTTTGTTATCCCTTGAATATTCGGTGGAATACTTTTCGTTTGCTCATTATCATCACTTTGCGTTAATTTGTGAAGTGGGAAATTTATTTCCAAAATACTTGATCGAGACAGATCAACGTCCGACCATATGCCATCTTGTTTGATTTTGAATTTGTTCAAATCATTGCGAAACGGTGAGTTCAAGCAGGTCAACGAAATCTCTCGCAGTTTGAAAATAAGCGTATTAGCCACATATAGTTCCATGCCAGTCTGCCAAAGCTTCCAGTGTATTTTAATCGATGAAGTTGCCTGAAAATTCAAAGATTTGTCAATATTCCAACTTAGTTAGTAATATACCGACTAAATTAGTTTGAATTTGTTCCAACTCACATCATCGGGAATGCTGTAAATGCTCTGAGCAATTTCACCAATTTGATTGTCTGCAAGAATGCGAATCATAAGACGTGACCAAAATCCGGACGGGAAATACGAAATTAATAATAGCCGTGAAAGCGGCTTGAATCCGGTGCCAAATAATTCCGACGACCGGTCGCTGGTTTTTAGCAGTAGATTCGATTCGGATGTGGACATTTTCCGCTTTGGTGACTTTGAGACAACCTGCGTGTAAAAGTGGCACGGTTAAACAAATAGATTTTTCGTATTTTCATACAAAAACACTCACCTTTAGAGTGATTGTGTTTTCTGGTTCATCTTCTGTTAGTGGCAAAAGCGATGGGATGAGCAATGTTCTGAGATCCCAGGTAAGAGCAACCTCGAACTTGTTCAACAGACTCAATATATATCTTTAAAAAACAGTGAAAATGGTCAGAAAAGGGGAATAGTCAAAGTCTCGAAAATGAAAGTGATACTTACTTTCGATCAGTACCGGCAGTTGTTTTGATTAATTGATTGATGTCATCGATTTTCATCACTCCATTCTTCACGAATGGATTAATCTCTTTGATTGTCACAACCTGAGCCAGCATATCGCACAACCATTGGGGGTCCAGGAAAAAGAAATCACGAAGCGTCGAATCGTTGTAATGAAGCAGAACACCATTTTCGTGTAGGAACAGCACTGCCTGATGAAGTTCAGCTGTATCACTGCAAATCGGGATGTTTAAAAGTGTAACGAAAACAATCAATGTGAACTAGGATGTAAAATAAAATTGAGAGTAATTACCGAAATGATTTGAAGTTTTGAAAGTGCATTTCCTGGTACACCCTTTGCTTGAAGTTTTCATAATTCAAAACAGGGTCAGAGCCAACTTGCTTTAAGTAGGTGCTTATATTGGCAACTACATCCTCCAAAGCCAAATAGCTAGAAAATGGAAACACTGTAGAAATTCGTCATAGAAGATTGGTTAGTATAATACCTTGCTGGAACATTCTGATGTAAAAGCAGTTCCTTCGATCCGGGGGATTTGAGTGAAAAAACGGTATCATAAATTAGCGATCCCAACTCGCGAACGTTGTAATGAGTTCTGTAAAAAGAAGAGGTTCGTTTATTGAAGTTATATGGAATTGATTTTTTCTTTCAACGTACTTGCAACTGATCTCAATCGAGCTCATGACTTTGGGTAAGCCAATCTTCTCTGAATCGGTAACAGCAATAAATCGTTCTCGAATGTATTGTTGCAACGAGACGGCTTCGGCCTCTGAGATATTTTCACCAATGTTATCGTGATGTGTACCTATTTGATGACAAATGTTTAATTTTCATTTCGAATTTTCATCATATCGGAAAATCGTTCTTACCAATGATGATGACAGGTGAGTTCGGCGCTCTTGCTTGAATGTTCCCTAACCATTGCAACACTTCAATCAAGCCGCTTTTTCCTTCATCAATCCTCCACACAACCAAGTATAAACTCCGTTTTGACAAAAAGTACTGATGTGTAGCGTAGTACCTGAAACAGAAACGGATTTTTATTACGGATTAGTCCCTTTTCACTTGAATTAATCAATATCCTCTTCAACTTACTCTTTTTGTCCCCCAAAGTCCCAGGTCCGGAACACAACCGGTCCGTACAATGAGCCACCGTTCTTCTTTTTCTCTTCACAAACCAAGTCACCGATATCAACGCCCACTGTCGAAATATTATAATTTTTCTTTTTCGAATTCGATGAAACGGTCGCTCCCATACGCTTTGTCCAATGATCACCCAGCATTTTCTTATTTTGATTTGGATACATCTCACGTAGTAGCTCCAAAATGCTGGTTTTACCGATGCCTTGCTTTCCAACAACCATCAATTTCATGCGTGCATACGGTTTGGCGTCCTCATAAATCGACTTCAGATAACCGATAATCTCCATAGTCTTGAATTTTTTACTTTCAATCATCTGGCTGAGGTAGCCTTGCAATGAACAACCTTTCGTATTTAAATTCCACAAGCGATACAAAAGACCCATATTTGCTGGCAACTCCGTTATTTCCACATTTCCACTTATATTCAATATACTCAAGTTGGTGAGTTTATGCAAAAATTGCGGCACTTCCTGTAATATGCGACAAAAAATGAAACCGGTCATTGAGTGTTTAATTCAATTTAAGTTTGTATCCTCGCCAGCAACATTTGAATTGTAAGTGAATCTCACCTTTAAACAATTATTGCTTATATCTAACATAGACAAATTTGGATACAGCAGTCGTAGTTTGGTTACACCAATATTGGTCCATTCGGTTTCTTCTGTTTCGCTAAAAGTTGTGATGTCATCGGTTGACAGTTGAATTTTGGTGAGCGCATTATCAGCTAGTATCAGTGTCTTTAACGATTCCAGTCTTAAATGTTTCTTATGACAGCATAAATTCTGATAGACATCTGTTTGTAGATTTTCTATTACTGAGCTACGTGATGATTTAAACTTATTCTCGTCGCCGCTTTGATCTATTGGCGAAAAGTACAAATTGATAAAAACGTTTAGGGATTTACAAAAATTATATTTCGATCGATATGAGATTGCTCACCGTTATAACACGCTAAATATGGGTCTCCCGAGTTAACGGTAACTAAACTTGGCCAGCATGAGATTTCGTTATGACTCAAATCTAATTGCCGTAAAAAGACTGGGTAACTTGTGACATGTCCCATCGATCTAAGATTATTGTACGACATATTGAGGCGTGACAAATTTTCGGCAAGGCATGGAAGTGCGGGTGGAATGCTGGTGAATAAATTATTCGAAAGATTTAAATTGCGTAAAGCTGACGATCCTCGAAGTTCTGAGAATTGTGTTGTGTCGCGGTCGACAATTTCAAGGGATTTCGACCAAATATTCTGATGAATTAGCTCATTTTTACTGTGAATGAAAGGGAAATACAAGGGAACAGAATTAAAAACTAATCTTTGGTTGATTTTGCATAAACGTTTGTTCACTGACGCTGGTCGATGTGAAATCGCCTTCAAATCTGTGGACTTATACTTGAACATAGTTGGTGAATCGCTCTGAAATGAGAAAATAACACAGAATTTTGGAATTACACTTAAATCAGACAATGTGTCACAACTTACATCCTCAGATGTTGGAAGATCTTTGAGCAAATTAAAAGCAATATTCAGTTCACGAAGTTTTGGTGCTTTCCACATATCAAATGGAATGCGCTGTAGCTTGTTATTTGAAATGTCTAGAGTGGCTAACGATGGTAATCGAAAAATTTCGGGCAGAATTTCCTCTAAACTGTAATTATAGGCGTGAAAGAAATATGGTAACTCATCATATTAAACTGCAAAAGCACCTAACAAAAATAATACCTGTTGTCCTGTAGATAGATCTCTTCCAAAGCCGGGCTGTTGTATGAACATTCGCTTGATGAAGGCAATTGTTCGATTTTATTCTGAGCTGCATTCAAATACGTCAGACTGCACATTGAAAATATTTCTGGCGGAAGCCATGTGAGGGAATTGTGTGATATATCGATGCGCGTTATTGCACCGAGGGAGATTTGGTTTAGTGTTGAGGACGTTTTCAATTTTGGATTACAGTTGGCAACTGCTCCAAGCAACCATTTCACTCTGTAAATTATGCGGACATGAATTTAGTTTGCATACACTAGTGTATGGTATGGGAGCTTACTTGATTTCTGGTAATTGACAACTGGTAAAATTCCAGTCGATCACAGTGGGATTCGTTGGAAATAAATTACAATACGTATTGCAATATGAAGGCAATGTTTGTCCTAAATTGCTACCAGTCAGCAGATCAGATTCGTTGAGCTTGTGTTCGGAATCTTCATGTGCATGCCTTGCCAGAAGGCAATGAATTAGTTCCTCATCTTCGTTTACACATGCAATCTTTACAGCGCATGAATTTGCATCTTTGGCTCCAAACCTGAGAAGGAGCTCAGTCATCAGAAACGATTTCTGGCGCACAGCTTCAATCAGCACGGAGTTTCCACTGCATTCTTCGCTGTCCAAATCTTCGATTAAATTGCTGTTGTAAATATTCGGATTGATGCCATTACGCAACAAAATGAACACTATGTAGAGGAAACCGCCTCGAACGGCCGCCATCAAGGCAGTCTCTTTTACGTAAGCACACTGCACATTCATATCGATTGGTGAGAGCAGCATCTGACAATCGGGCCTTGTCACGTGTGTGCAAATTAGTCGCCAGTTGAGCAAAGATTCGATAATTACATCATTGCCCGACAAGCATGCGATGTACAATGGCGTTTGATTGAAGTTATCCAACTGATTTGGATTGTACGCACATTCATATTCCCAATCACCGACTCTGCGAGTTGAACAACAGTTTTTAAATGTGAAGTTCTCTACTATTTTTTGTTCAAGTTTTACCTGAATTTCTGTAACAAATCTTTAGCAAACGGATATGCAAGTAACAAGTCAACAACGTCATTTTTTCCATTAATACAAGCGACATGGAGTGGTGACCAATTCTCAGATGTCATAACCTTTCAAAACCAAAGGAACCATGAATTCGTTTAGTTTTTCATCTTTAAAAACAGGTCAAGACAATTTTCTTACATTGATTGCTTCAGGGAAATGGGCCAATAGTTTTTTCACAATCGAAATATGACCGCCACGGATCGCTGCATACAATGGTGTACATTTGGTGCTTTTGTGTGCGGTACATTTAGCACCCGCGCCAATTAAACAGTTCACTTGATCCACATAGCCATTTTGACAAGCACTAAAAACATTTGAATTTGATTTTAATTGCTTACATTTCACAATCAATTGCGACTTTTGGTGGTTGGTTTCTAAATCCAGCATACAGTTAACAGATTGTTGATGACAAATTATCACTTGATACTCACATAAATAGCAAGGAATTATCTTCTCTGGGTGAAAAATTAACAACAATCTCTTTATCAATATTCAGATCGTTAATTATGCGCTTGGTAATATTCACATTGTTCTCAAGAATGGCCTTGCGTAGATTTTCATATTCTGCGACCAGTTTTTCATACGCTGCAATACAGATAACATGATGAATTGTGTAACATGAACAATGACTGTACCAAAAATACCCACCTTTCTCTTCGTCAAACCCCATATTTTGCTTGTCGGCGACTGACAAACAGCAATTTAAGCAATCACACGTTTGTTCTATGCGAGATTCCCGTAAGCACACTGTAAAACGTTCAAAACAATTGCTCAACTCAATTTGTGTTGGGTGAACATTTCCGATTCGCACCAATTATCAAGCGACATATGATGATAAATTGTGCACCAAGACCATACAATATTGAACGAAAATCACGAAGTCACCAAAACACTTGGTTTGAAGCCAATTTTTGACAAACAAAGACAATGAATAACGTAATAAATGTTGAAAATGTTATGAAACGCTAAATATTTATTGCAATTGTATCATATACACATTTCACATTTTATTCCTTTCTCACTTCGATTGGACGACAAATAACACAGTTTTTTTCTATTTATTTACGCTAAACGTCAGACGTGTGTCAAGTGTGACAGTTCACCTCTACACTGATAGTTGCACACTGATAGATGCGTATAGCAGTGAGACGACAGCACATTTTATAGCACTTGCAATATCATCGACTATCTGTGACTTTTAAGTTGTAAGCGGGAAAATAAAAGAATTTCAGTTTTTCTTAATGAAGTTCTTTATTTCATCAAACGTATCACAATTTACTAAGTATGTGCCTGCTTATGTTCTGACTAATTCTTTGGATCGCCTGTTGGCTGTTTTTTTAAATGTTGAACCCTTGTTCTCGCATACACTTTTTGTGCGCCTCAATCAGCTCTGTGCAGTTTTCTTCACCCTTTTCAACGATGCTGGAATGGAAAATGCGATATTCTGTTACTATTTTTTTCGGAATAAATGTCATTCTGTTGCTTGACAATTCGATTCTTACCAGGCATCGCGTACTTTTTTCGTTTCTGGACAGGCACAGCATGCCTTACATTTTGGTTTCTCCCCGGTTGCTGGTGCGGGTGAACTTGGTGCTTCAGGTGCTTTCGACTCGGAACTACCCATGTTTCGTCTGTAAAAAGGCAAAAATAAAAAAATAGCAATTGAGTTAATTTAATTCACTTTGCAACTGAATTGCATAAGAAAAATCGTGAAAACGTAATTAATTCACGTTCAAGGTCTTTTTGATTTTTGGAAAAGCATCTCTTGGACACAATTGGAAAATGACTGAAGTTAATAATTTAAACGGAATTATTTACCAAGGATGCTTCGTTTTTTTAAACTAGTGAAGAAGTTTTCGCTATCAAAGTTTGTGTACGACTAGCTCGTTAGCAAAACAAAGTCGATGTCTTTGGTTATGTTGGATGAATCATATGACGTTTCCATGTGTTCTAATGTCAGCTTTCAAATAAAATCATATGAAACGTTCGGTACACAAAACGAACTGTAGCTCTGTTGAGCAAAAGAAACAGACAAACAAACAAATTCTCTTTGAATAATTTTTTTAGAAAGACAAATATTTTATACACGTCATTCAAAAGAATTCTAAATTTGTTTTATTTTAATCGAAATTGTATAAACTGTTAACAATGATCCCAACACAGAATGTGTCAACGTGAGTGAATGGCGCTTGTGTCGCGGAATTTTCGTTCGGTGGACGAAAATTGAACCAAAATTCGAATCGAATCGAAGACAAACGTATTTTCTGCATCTTTATTTCCAATCCGAATATTGAAAGGCAAACATCATCGTTCATCAAACTATCGGCGCAAGCCAAATAACGAAATAGAACAGAAATTTGTGCTTCGTGTGTTATTTTATAGATTTATTTGTTACGTTTTTTTTTATTAATGTCCAGCAATTTTATTTGATTGAGTTGAAAGCAAAATCAGTATTCTATTTTATGTTTCAAAACGTCATCTGATTGAGAGAATTCCGTTGTGTATTGGTTTTTGTCTGTTTGCTCATTGTTCACGAAGATTTAGTTTTTATTATCGCCATATTGAATTGAGTTTATTGCGCATTTGAAGGTGAGCACAAATTAATTTGAAGAGAAAATCTCCATCAAACAAAATTCCATCAATTCAATTGTTTTGAACACTAACATAAAATGAATTTAAGTTGAGCTATTTTGACAGGTCCAATTTCTTCTTTTCATTTTGTGTTTTAGTTCGAAAAGGTCATCATGGGAAAGACACCAACTATTGCAAAAACGCGAAAATCGGTGAAAACACCAAAAACGGTGCCGAAAAAACTGATTGGTACTCCGAAAATGGAAAGTAAAGAAATGTCGGGTACGCGTCTGTCACTGCGACGTACTAAACTCGATACAGGATCTGGCGCATCACCCAAATTGGCATCATTCATCACACCCAGCCGTACAACACGCTCCATGCTTAAGGTAACATCGAACGATGCACTGCACTCGTATGTAACACCAATAAAATCATCAAAGCGAAAAACGATTGCATCAGCAAAAGCACCAGTGGCTTGTGGCGATAATGTCAAATCGGATGGCGGTGACTCAAATGACGCATTCGTACGGCCACTACCGCCAAAGGCAAAACGAATGGATAAAGTTCAAGCTGAAGGCACAGTTGTCGATGAAACACCAACAATTTCCGAATCAACCGAAGCGTCGAATGATGAAGTGAAAAAAGGTCGTAAACGCGCTCGCAAAGGGGCGAAAATGAATAGTGTCGTATCCGAAATGGAAGATGGCCAGAACGATGAATCGATGGAAAGGCGCACGAGACGTAAAACGAAGCGAGTCGAAGAGGTTTCGGCTGAATCGAGCGAAGAGGATTGGCCATCGGTGAGCATTTTTGGAGCAACTGAAACGCCAACCGGCCAGTTTGTTCGTTCTCGCAAGACATTGCAAACCAATGGAGGTGTAGTTGAATCGGGCGATGAGGATTTTGCTTCGGTAAGTCAATTGGGCTTGAATACATCGGGTAGATTTGTTCGTTCTCGTAAAACGATGCACGGTTGTAGCGACAATGTTGCCACAAGTGAAGATGATTTGCCATCAGTAAGCTTTTTGGGCGCAAGCGCAACACCAGCTGCCAAATTTGCACAGCGTCGAAAATCAAAACTGAGCATCGAACCAAAAGACAATGAAACCGTTTCAGAAGCGATTGAACAGTCGGCCGCCAAGCCCACGCTGAACAAACGCATAAGCCTATCGGAAAGTTCGCGCAAATCCAATCAAGGGGTCAAAGTTGCTGTTGAATCGAATGATCTTTCTTCGTCGGATGTGCCAAAGCCGAGCCGAATGTCTGGTCAAGTCGTACGTTCCCGAAAGTCGACACAAGGCAACATCGAAAACGAAAATGTTATGGATACTGAAGATGATTCGAAAGACCAAGTGGAAAATGGTCACGATGAAAATGGTTCAGGGCATTCAAACGACGAAATGGCTGCTGACGAAGATAACAAAGAGAACGGCAATATTCCGACAATCGAAATCACAGCCGCCAAGTCAGAAGCTAGTGAGTTGAGCAAAGTCGATGAGGATTCGACAAATATCAAAGTCGAAAAGGCATTCAAGAATAATCGCATCTCAATCGTCGACCTAACTGATTCACCCATGGTACAGAACAAAAGCGTGTTGAATGAAACATTCACAGCAGAAGATCTTATGGATACTGAAGAACAAGAAGAGGAGGAGAAGAAAGAGGATGCGGAAGCAAAAGATCGAACATTCACTGATGACAACAATACAACGGCAATTAACGAGAAAACATTCAGCCCAATACCATTATCCGTTAAAAAGTTCGCCAATAAGGCAGCGGTAACACCAGCTCCAGTAAAAGGTCGTGCTTCGTTGAATGTCACAACCAAGTCGACTGCTAAAAAGAAATCACCGCAATTGAAACGTTTGCAAAGTACTCCGTACTTGAAGCCAAAGACGCGCAACAACTTGTTTGAACCAGCCAAGCTATCGTCGGCCAAAAAGGCGAAAGTTGTCGAGGCAGCCATCGAATTGGTCGAACCATTGAAAAGAAAAAGCATGGATAGGGTGAAGGTGCCAAAAGTTGCAATTCAATCACCTAAGGTATTTAAATTCGGCGACGAAAACAATCATGGCGAAGGGTTCCGATTCAGTTTGTGTGCCAAACACTTGAAGAATAACCAGGAAACTGGTGAGTATATGATTTTTAATTCCTTTTTTTTGCGAACGGTCAGAGCTAATTTTGGAGTATTTTCTCGGTTTTTCAGGTAAATCGGCTGTCAAACGAGCCCCAAATTTCACTAATATGCACAATCGCATGTTCGACAAGATCGAATCAATCACCGAGACTCGAGACCGACATGATCAACGCGCCAAGTTGCTTTTGTCTGGCAAGAAGCCAACTCAAGCGCAAGCGCTGGCACAAGGTAAGACCAAATTTGATGGTAAAATGATTGTGAAAATTTGCAATGACAGTTTCTCAATGAAATGTATTGAATTTGCAGCAAAAGTGGTGAAGCCGATTGTAAAAAATCCACCACCAAAGTTTGTATTGGATGTCAACAGAGGTAGTGCTGAGAAGCGCCGTCCATTGGCTGCAGATAATCATGTGAACCGAGCAAGATTGAACGATGAAGAACGTCAAGAGCGTCGGAAGCAACTGTTCAAACAGGGTTCAAAGCGGGCATCGATTAAAAAGAATCCAGTTCCAGCCATCAAGGGAGTGCGGATGAATCGACGATTTGAATTGATGATGAAAAATCGAAATGCATCAAAAAAGAACTGAGTCGATATTCTTCAAATGCAAGCATGCAGTTTGGTTGATGCTTTGTTCATGTAAGATTTCTAGAGGAATCATGCGATTGAACTAAGTTACTATTATTTAATGATAAGTGTTCAGGGGCCAGACAAATGATCGCTGAAGTGTTTTATGACTAAAGTCAGGCACAAATATTGAGTAATTTTGGAAATAAGTTAGTATGAAATAATAAAAAAGGCCCAGATACAAAAAAAAACATTGGAAAGGAAAAAAAATGAAAATAATCTGAAACTTAAGAAATTCAAATGAATAATGATAATGATTTAAATAAATAAAGAAATAAAGTATGGATGCAATTCAAATTCTTTAAAAATCTGCTCATTTTCTTGGCGATGAAATTCGTTTACGTCACAAAATCCATTCATATCATAGGAATGAACGACAGACAAGCGTCCAATTGCCATACAGAAATCATTTGATTTTTTTTTTCTTATTTATTCATTTTTTGCTTCAATATCAATTCTTATCACATCATTCGTTAAATTGGCAATAACAGCTGCAGAATAAGCGCAACTATCACATATACTTTCGGTCTAATGTAAGAGTGCGACTTAGAAAACGTCTACTCATGTGCCGTTCGTTATACGTTACAGTGTCACGCAAACATATAACACAAAAAGTATGACACCGACAACATCGCACCAATACAAACGCAACAGCGGTCGCAGTGATGTGCGTTTCAACAAGAGCTCAACGGGCAATTCAGTTGACGAGAGAGATCATTTCAGTAACAAGTTGCCGTCTGCAGCAAACAGACTGGTACAAAAATAAACACACTTCGTATTTTGTGGAGAACGATACATAGAGAGTGACAGAGAGGGAGAGATTCCGAACAACAACAGTGAACGTGAACGACGACCAAGGATAAAAAAAAAACATCATAACCGACGTGCCAAGTGTGAATCAAAATTTTATGTGCCCGAGTCGCACAATCTTCGTTTTTCTTATATTTACGGGTTGACTAATCACAAATTTAATCAGGTAATTTGCTAGTAGTCTATTCAAATGAAAAAATAACACTAGAAAAAAAGTTGCATTTGCACTGTTTTTCCCAGAATCAAGTGTCACGTGATCATCGGTTGTAATATAGAAGCTATTGAATGATGATGAACCATTTGAAATTTTCAAAACAAATACTCATATTGAAATGTTCGAATATTCGTTAATTGAACAACACCAAAAATTAGCGCCTCATTTTTCGCATTATTCATCTATTTTTTTTTTCATTTTTGATATCTAGTTAATTATCGTCAAATAATCGAAATACATCTCAGTTGATTTTGTGAGAATTCTAACGAAAAGAAACATGGTGAAGCGAAAAAAATTACATATTGTCATGCGTTGTTTTGTATGAGCGGTTGAGTGAAACTCGTGATTGATCAAATGTTCGTCAAGTGAAGTATGGTATTGTCATGTGACTATGATTACAATGGGGAATAGGCTTTTGATTGGACTTTTAAACTATTTTTCGGGTTTACCTTTTGAACATTTTCCCACACAATCGGTCCCTATGCTCATTTGCCGTACTTCTCTGTGTATTTTTAGCAATTTTTGTGACTTTCATTCTTATCACATTCTATCACATAGTTCGAATAATTGAATTTTACTGGTTTTAGTATGCATTACACAATGAAATGTATGTGTTTAAAAATTTATTTACATTTGAAATTCCCTATATTTCGTTCGAATCGATTCGTTTCTGAATTGTAGTCAAGGGCACGTGATATCAAATTATTTATTAATGGAAGTTTATTGCTGACTATTCTCCGTTGCTGAATTAAATTAATGATACTGTAGAACCAATCAATCTAATTATCAAAATGGAATTTCGAAAATGCGCTTTTAACCCGCATCGGTTGCCTGAAAACGGCCAAAGCTTAACCGATTCATATCATGTGATTAAGAAGATTTCATTGTACGCTGAACTAAATTTTCTTAACGAAAAATTCGTTTGCGTGAATAGTTCAACTTGAATTCAGTGACGAACTTATGTTATCTCAACTCCAGAAGAAAACTGATTACGAGTGACGAATGTACAACATTCCGGGAGGGTTAATTTATGAACGACTTGAAGAAAGAGTGAGATAATAAAAACTCCAAGGTTCCGTCAGTTGAATTGAGTTGAGCACACTGTGCGTAAGAATCAATCTATTCCATCGCAGAAATATGAGCATGTATTTGAAGTGCTGATTCGTGTAAAATATTCACAGTATACGACAGATCGCTCAGGCCTTATTTTACTGTGAAAATGTACAAATTAACGTTCATTGTGTTATGCAGTCACTCCGTCACACTCAAGCAAACTCACATATATTCCTTTTATGCCATATCAGAATTGTATCACATGATGTTTCTTTTTCATTTTCATTTCAATTGCAAAAAGTTTGCTTCCATAAAAAATGAGTGTGTATTTCTCTAAGTTTACACTTCTTAATAATTGTGGAATATCAGTGTGGATTTTGCGTGTGCGAGAACTCGAAAGAAGATTAACGTGAAAAGAATGGTGACAGTAAAAAAATGAAATCGTTCATTACATTTAAATGGTATTTCGAGCTTTGCTCGTCAGTCACCATTCCGTATCATATGACCAAATACACATAGTTAGACAATTACATAATCTTTGCCGGATTATTATAAGAGCGAAACTGACACCAAAACCCGCAAAAATGCAAATTCAACTCAAATAACAGAGCCAGCCAACAATCTGCTCTTTCATGGAACAATCAATCATGTTAAAATAATCTTACGTATGCGAGGTGAAACTTTATTTTCATTTTTTATGTGAAAAAAGAACGTCTATATTTACAGCTTTGCGGTTTCTTCAGTCACACACAATTGTACCAATATTTGGCATTTGAAACAAATGTAATTTCTTTTCATTTAGTTCGAGAATGTCGCCGAATATTTCCAGAGCAATTTGTTGCTCGGGAATATGCGATAAAGTCGGCTCGTGTGTTTGTTCATGATTCATTCATCTCAAATTCCACATTAAATATACAGATAATGTGTAAATATGTGTGGACTTGACGGGAAACCGTTACTAAATGTCTATAAATATTATATGTGTCTACATCATCGAGCTATACACAATAAATGACATTTCATTATTCGCCTCCTTTCCTTTAAACCGTGTGAAGTGATTATTCGAAGTCGCTACGCTACGTTTGCCACTAGAATTCTAACTTTATCTATATATGCGTTGCGTGAAACCAACACCGAAAAACGAAAACATATTGAACGTAAACTGTCCAATTTTATTTTGCCCTAAATTTTTTATTTCGCCTGCCTTACCTTAATGTAGCACCGAAAATCATTGGGCAATCAATATGAAGCGTCGTGTCTGCCGTTTTGGACGACTTTTGATTTGTTTTTCTATTTCCAATTCCTTTCTTACTAAATATTGTGTTTTCCTTTATTTTCAGATACTGTATAATTCATAAAGTCGATCGCCATGGGTTCGATGTTTCGTTCGGAGGAAATGGCACTCTGCCAATTGTTTATCCAACCAGAAGCCGCATACCCATCGGTATCCGAATTGGGTGAATCGGGCACTGTTCAATTCCGTGATGTAAGCATGTGACTTTGATAAATTTGAGTTTTTCTTTCTCTTAAAGAACATTTTTCTCACAAGCGGATGTATTATGAATCTGAATTTTGATTTTATAGCTAAACCCAGATGTGAACTCATTTCAACGAAAATTCGTGAATGAAGTTCGACGATGCGATGAAATGGAACGTAAATTGCGTTACATTGAAGCCGAAGTGCGCAAAGATGGTGTGAATATTCCGGATTTAGACGAGTTGCCACGTGCCCCAAATCCTCGTGACATCATCAATCTGGAAGCTCGTTTCGAGAAAACTGAGAATGAAGTACTAATTTATCTAGACTAATAATATGAATGAATCCGATATTTATGAATAATTTTATTTTATATAGATCTTGGAATTTTCCCAAAATGCCGTCAACTTGAAGTCAAACTTCTTGGAGTTGACCGAATTGAAGCAAGTTTTGGAAAAAACACAAAGTTTTTTCGCCGAGCATGAGGGCGCTTTGAATTTGGATTCGTTGCGAAAAACATTGGTGCCTGAAGAGCAACAGGTGCAAGGCCGTGGCCGTTTGGGTTTTGTTGCCGGTGTAATACAACGAGAACGTGTTGCTGGCTTCGAACGTATGCTCTGGCGTATTTCTCGAGGTAATGTGTTTTTGAGACAAGCTGAAATCGGTACCACGCTCGAGGATCCAGCAACCGGCAATCCGTTGTACAAAACGGCATTTGTGGCCTTTTTCCAAGGTAAGAAATTGTAGTTGAAATCAGCTGGTTTACCACATGATAATGAATTTCCGATGTCACATTTGTCCACAAGGTGAACAATTAAAGTCACGCATAAAAAAAGTTTGCGCCGGCTACCATGCTAGCTTGTACCCGTGTCCGAGTGCACCCGATGAACGTCAAGATATGTTGAAAGGAGTAAAAACTCGATTGGAAGATTTGAAAATGGTCTTGAGCCAAACACAAGATCATCGCCAACGAGTTTTGTTGAGCGTGGCTAAGGAATTGCCAGCATGGATCATCATGGTACGGTCAACAAGAGTTTTATTAATGCGTTTTGAATTATACCATTTATTTAAATTGAATTTCAACGCAGGTCCACAAAATGAAGGCCATCTATCATACACTCAACTTGTTCAACATGGATGTCACAAAGAAGTGTTTAATCGGTGAATGCTGGGTGCCAGTTAACGATTTACCCGTTGTACGCAAAGCACTTACTGATGGCTCAAATACTGTGGGCAGTACGATTCAATCGTTTTTAAATTTGATCCCAACCAATGAGAATCCACCAACTTTTAATCGTACCAACAAGTTCACACGCGGCTTCCAAACGCTGATCGACGCATATGGTGTTGCTTCATATCGCGAGGCCAATCCAGCACTATACACCATTGTCACTTTCCCGTTCTTATTCGGTGTCATGTTTGGTGATTTGGGTCACGGTATCATTATGGTATGGATATCGACAGTTTTGTTAAGGCGTTTTGGATATCAGAATTAATTCGAATTGAATTTACAGGCTCTTTTCGGTGCCTGGATGGTAATCTGGGAAAAACCTCTGGCAGCAAAGAAATCAAACAATGAAATCTGGAACATTTTCTTTTCTGGTCGCTACATTATCCTGATGATGGGTTTCTTTTCCATGTACACCGGTTCAGTTTATAATGATATCTTCTCCAAATCCGTCAACGTGTTTGGTTCAGCCTGGACCATAAACTACAATACGTCAACGATAATGGAAAACAAAGCCTTGCAACTAAATCCCAGCAACGATACAGGACACGATCCTTACCCATTCGGAGTCGATCCAATGTGGCAACTTGCAGACAACAAAATCATCTTCTTGAATTCGTTCAAAATGAAGTTATCCATCATTTTCGGTGTAACCCATATGATCTTTGGTGTTTGTATGAGCGTTGTCAATATGTTGCATTTCCGTCACAGTATTAGCATTCTGTTGGAATTCTTGCCACAAATACTGTTCTTGTGCTTGCTATTCGCATACATGGTCTTCCTCATGTTCTTGAAATGGATTCTGTTCAGCAGCACAAGCGAGGTGGATATCTTTAAACCAGGCTGTGCCCCATCGATTTTGAACATGTTCATCAACATGATGCTGTTCAAAGATTCGAAACCATTGGATGGATGCAACGAATTTATGTTTGAAGGTCAGGATAAGGTTCAACTCGTTTTCATTACAATTGCATTAATTTGTATCCCATGGATGTTGTTGGGCAAACCATTGTACATAATGTGCTCCAAAAAGAGCACTCACGAAGTGAGTGGAATAATTAATTTTTTATGCCAAAAACATAGTTAATTTAATAAATTGTGCAATGTGCATTTTTCTGCTGTATTTTAGGCCAAGGCTAATGGAACAGTCACACAGGACATCGAAATGTCGGAATCCCAATCAGTTGTTGCAAATGAGTCTCATGCCGCTGCTGACCATGGTGATCACGATGAAGAACATTCGTTGAGTGAAGTTTTCATTCATCAATCAATTCATACCATCGAATATGTGTTGAGTACAATTTCGCACACTGCTTCTTATCTTCGTTTGTGGGCTTTGTCTCTTGCTCATGCTCGTACGTTCAAGAAAGAAAAAAATCATTGTTATAATTTCAGCAATAATTATTTTAATTCCACTTGAAATCTTCAGAATTGTCCGAAGTCCTGTGGAATATGGTCTTGTCAAAAGGTTTTACATTGGTTGATGGCTGGGCTGGTGGCATCGTTCTTTACGTTATCTTTGCTGCTTGGGGAGGTTTGTGTCCTTGACCTCCTACATTCTAATTGATATTTTGAAAATGTATTAACCGAATTATTTATTTTGCCTCAACAGCATGCACTTTGGCTATTCTGGTCATGATGGAAGGTTTGTCCGCTTTCTTGCACACCTTGCGTTTGCACTGGTAAGTAATTGCATCTGAATTATTTATGTGATTAAAATATCCGCCGAAAATTGATATAACACAAACGTGTTCTTTTTTCCTTTCAATTCCAGGGTCGAGTTCATGAGCAAATTCTACCAAGGTGTTGGCTATGCATTCCAGCCATTCAGCTTCACCGCTATATTGGAATCTGAAGAATTGAGTGAATAAATTCACGGAGCAGGGCAACAAAAAAAAAACAAATACAAAAGCAATATGTTGTTGTCATTCATCATATTTACATCCTTTGATGGATTTTTGTGCACGTCTTCAAATTATAGTAAAATTCAAGTATTAATCCGTGTTTATCAAATTGTTCAGTAGAAAATCAACTTTTAGCTTTGACTTCAATTGTATCCCAAATTAAAGAAATAAATATATATACAACCATAGAGCTATTTGGTCTTATTTTATTGAAAGTGAAAGAAAGGAAATAAAACAGTGGTTTTGTTTTTATCAAATATTTCTCTATTTTTTATTCAATATTAACTTCGTTCGAGGAAGGAATCCCGAAGACGGGAGTTCAATTACTATTTATTTTTTTTTCTTGGCTGACTTCATTTTATTCATGTTATGGAAATAAAAATTTGCGTTCACCCTAACAACAATGCATTGCAGTGCGGTGTAATGTAATGTGACTCGATTTGTGGCCATGATTTTGTTACCTTATTTTTTTTTTTGTTATTTCTTCATTTTTTATCTTAGTTCATCGAAGACACAAACTGAATACATTCATTTGTGCCGCTGCAATTAACGAACAAAAATTTGGCAGGACTTGTCAATTTTAATCATTCCGTTTATTTATTTATCGTAAGAGAATTAGAAAATTTATGCACTTGAAAAGGGCACTTCGGCACAAAGACAGAAATAGAACAAAACTCCACGAAAAGTTTTACATATTATGTAGATGCTCATTCGAAAATTAAGTATCTGAAAAGAGTCTAAGGCATTTATCCACATTGTTAATTCTTTCAGCATTGCTTTTCGCAATACATTTTTAAATAATTTTTGTTTAAACAATTTTTAATAAGCTTCCAAAATTAAAGTGGTTACGAAGAGCGCGGTTGACACTGATTTTGTTTTTATTTCAATTAAATCTACGTTGTTAAACATTTTGTTTTAGTCTTGACACATTAAACACCTAATGCTAAATACAAATGATAATGTCAGTAAGAATACCGTAAAATATGGCAAAATCATACAAAATAAATGATTGTACGATGAATACGCGTTATTTAGTGAAATTCGATATATAAAATAATTAAGAAAATGATTAGGCCCCTAGATCATGTTTTGTATAGTTTTTCGTTGATTGGGCGGTTCTGACTCAGATGACAAACTTCCTCCTTTTAACTAATATTAGATATCCTTTTATAAAGCAAAAAAAATCCTCTCAATTTTATCGAAATATTTCTTCGAAAATCTATTAAAGATCGATATTGATGGATGCTTGATTAAGGCAGTATGAAATTGCGTGGGCTATTCAAATTGTGCGTTAAGTTTTTGTAGTGCATCACAAAATATGATGTTTCAGTTTATTTTTTCGCCCATGTACAATTCCAAAAGGTGCACCAATCAATCGATCTCATCCGAAGAAATTCGATAAAAGTTTGGTTTTTAATCCTAAAATTCGGATCACACCAACTCCCATTTTCTAAAATACAATGCATTTTTGTTCAAAATCGATCTTTGGTTAATATTACGTTGTATTCCATCTTGTTGTGTATAAATATTATGTTTGTTTTTTATCTCATTGTTTTTTTTCTGCTATTTTTCGCACTTCGGTGTATATAAGTTTTAGAATACGATTGCTTATTTATTAGTGGGGTTAAAATTTTGCTTGAGTACTTGACGCGGATCTCATCGGTAATGGTGATGATTAAATTCAGATTTAAATCATGCCTAAGAACAACATATACTCGAAACAAAACAAGTTTCAATTCCGAAAATTCTGAGAGAAGTACATAGTTTGGTGCTGTAGAATTCGGTCAGTCTAACGACCACCATTGTACGTTGGATTCTTGAAGGTAGATGTTGCTTGTTTGTAGATCGGATTTTCACCCTGCAAAGAAAACAACAAGAAATAATACACATGAGTCTTTAGGAGTTTAAGTCGAATAATTATGATCATTACAAATAGAATACTAACCGTGTCCCATTTGGCTGATCGTCTTTCTTTTTCGAATTTGGCAAATTCACGTCGATCGTGAATTGTAGTGAGGATCTTCCACAGGAATAGGAACGCCAATCCGATGAGAACAATCGATGCGATCACACCCATCACAATGCCAAGAATGAAAATCTCGGTTGGACACTCGAGTTTTTCCTTTGCTGCCACTTTGATGTTTTCAAGATCGCTGTCATTGTACACAAATTCGAATCGACAATCATTTTCATCGTAGAAAATGCACAAGTGATCACCTTCCTCTTCGTTCACATTGAGCACTTCCACTCCCTTTGGAACGAATAGTGTGCAATTTTTGGCGCAAAGCTCTGGATTATCGCCCATTGGGCCGGTCTTGTACATTTGGCATTGTACACACTCTTTGAATTCGTGACAGCGACCTGAACAGGTTGGACATTTTTCGCAGAACTTTCCTGAGTAACGACCCTCGGATGTTTCTTGACACTTACAAGCGCCACAAACACATTCACCGTGGCCAGAGCAAATTTCTCCACCGTTTGGCGGCATGCAAGTATCCGTTGAATTTCGGCATGTGCAATCGGCTCCTTTCCAACCAGGTTTACACTCACAGTGACCACACTCACAAGTACCATGATCAGGGCCACCGCACAATAAACCTTGGTCACGTTCACATGAGAAATTGTCGCACTCGCAATATTTTCCCGAAATGATTTCCTCTGGATTGTTTCGTTTGTCACACTCGCAAACACCGCATACACACTGGCCTTTTCCGCTGCAATCGGTTAAGGTTGTGTTGTCTGGACGACAGCCACGATCACGTTCCGATTCACTGTGTACATCAACACTGCATCCAAAATGAAAACAAGATGAAATCAGAAAACAAAATATCAATCAAAGCCTCTTATTTACTGTCTGCAACGCTTCGTTTTCACAACAATAACTTACATCGAACATTCACAGTTGCGTCCAAAATGATTTGAGTCGCACTCACAAATTCCGCATTTGTATTGGCCGTGTCCCTTGCATTTATCTCTATTGTATACTTCGTTTTTTTCTTTTTCACATGGACAGCCGCAGAGCATTTCCAAGTCAACGGTCAAACTTTCATTGATTCCAACTGGATAGATGTTAAATGTTTGCTTCCATTGTGATTCGTCCTGTGGGCATTCAGTGACAACAATCTCAGCTTGGAAGCTCACCACGTCACCAACTCTCAATCCATCACATTTGGAGGTTGCCACTGGAGCGCCACCGCCAAGACATGATGAATAATATGTAACCTTGATAGCATTTGAAGCGGTATCTTTCATTTCAACTGAAGAGGAGATTTTCTGTGAATTCAAGGAGAACGAACAATGAAAATCTGAGTTTGTTTGATGTGCAGCAGAAATTACTCACGCTATATTGCTCTTTGACTAAATCAACGACGTTCGATGAGTCATCAGACAAAGTAGCACTGGAGGAGCCTTCAATATGTTTGGACAGTTTCTCATAGACGGTTGTTTGCGTAGACGTCACCGCGAAGATAACGTTGATTGCATTTTCTTTGACTTTCAAATTGATTTGCGAGATACTTGGGTAATCCAAAATTGATGAGTGTGTGTAGTCACCGTTGGTATTCATGTGACACTCTCCGTCATTCGGTGCAATGACTCCACCCAGCTGCAAATAGAAGACACAGGACAATAAACAAAAATATTCCACGTATGAGAAATGGAGTTTGTGGAAACAGTAAAAAAATGAAGAAAGAAAGTGAACAGACCTTTCCATCGCCAGCATAATGGAAGCCAGCATCAGTTGAAAAGACTAACAAGCGTCGAGCTTGCTCACGCCAACCGATATGCTGACGGCACACAACAGCTTGCATCATTGCATCAAAGCCACCTAAAACAAATAAACCAAGGAAAAGACGTTTGTAGATGAAGGTGTGAAATGTGGGAAATATTTTTTCCAAGTACCTTCAGGAGCGTCGAGATTTCCACTGACTGCTGCATCTTTCACTTTTTCCTGTAAATTCATTTAGAAAAGTGTTACTCAACTATTCGAAGACTCAATTTCAAGAATATTAAGAACCAACGTTTATCAAAACCAAACAATAACTAAGCAAGCATACCATTTCCCATCAATATAATTTCAATTAGGAAAAATACAACAACTGAAAATTACTTCGTTATTGCCGTTTTTTAAATCTAAGTTTTAATTGAATGTCCGAGAATGAAAACGCAACTTCTATTCACGACACATATAAGTGAAACAAAAATAAAAAATTTATTGAAATGAAACAACAAAATCGAATTTTTTCAAAGTGTAACATCGGTATGTTGTTACACTTACTATATACCGATGTTACACTTTAAAAAAATCTTTTTTGTTGTTACACTTTGAAAAAAATCGATTTTGTTGTTTCATTTCAATAAATTTTTTATTTTTGTTACACTTATATGTGTTGTGAATAGAAGTTGCGTTTTCATTCTCGGACATTCAATTGTTTTTACAGCAACTTTCCGTTAAAGGTTAAACCAAAATGTTGTTGTATTTTTGACTATTAATTATTCAGAAGATAGTTTATCAAGCATCTCCAACAACCAAAAACATGCAACCGATATATATTCAAGATAAATCCATGGTCAAACTCTTCGTTAGTGGGACAAGCAATGAAAAAATAAATGTTATTAGTTCTAGCGGAGAAATTGGCAAATATTTACAAAGACAAGCAAAATTGATGTGCATTTAGGGTGGATATGGTGTAACAATTTGATTTACAGAAATCGATAGCTCTATAAAAAAAAGGTACACATGATTTGAGTCTTGCCTTTTAACGTAACATTATATTAGGTCAATCTATAAAGGTGGTGTTGATAAAGTTACACAAACTACGAAATTGCAAGAAATATAGTGTGTTCTGCGCCGTATAAAATGGGGTTTGTATCGATTGTTATTGGGAATTAGGTCATTCGCATCACTGATGTTACGATTGGATTGTCCAATTAAATGTTGATAAATCACGCCATGATTTGATGGAGATTCTGGTCATTTGATTGGACTCTCAGTGGACAAAGCTTGATATTAGAAATAAAGTTAGGGGTCAGTGATTTATTGGGTTTTAATTTGGAAATGGTTGTGAGTGGTTCGGTTTTTTATTGTCTCTCTATTTTTTTTAATTGGTGCGCGAATCATGGTCTATATGCTAGTGGAACTTACTGTAAAGCTACGTGTGTCCATACTTAATGACATTGCATGTCTAAAACCATATGGTCTAGCACAACCAGCACAAGGCTCTTCCAAGCTATTTTACATACACATAGGATATGATATATTCGTTAGTTTAATAATAACGACAGTTGCCAAAAAAATCTTAATGATTATTTTCAATTTCGATGTGCATCACCAAATAATCCAAACAGTCCAACCATTTCTTTTCCACATCGGACGATACAATGCAGAGAACCATTCGATAAAAATGATCAATTCCATACGATATGATATGTATATAAAATATGTAAAACATTAATGCCTCTGCATGCTACACCAAAATGAACACCTATTTTGTTTTTCGATAGCAGCAAACTATACAAATACGAACTTCGATTATAATGTATACGATGATAGCAGACTCAAAATGCGATATATAATGAATACAACTTAAAAGTAAAATTCTGATAAAAATGCAAGAGATCACAACATCTAGACTTATAATTAGGGCCCAAAACACGTATATGAAATAGAATTTATTTTAGAAGAATAAAAAAATAAACATACAAACTAAAAGTACATTGAGACAACATTCACATGCTAGATAATATATAATTCCTCCCAAAAATAACAGATACGAGTGAACAGGTAAATGGAATGAATGAAAAGAACATAACACATTTCCTGTACACGTTGCTGACAGTGAATCTTTTTCATTTGAATCATACACAAAATCGGAACATGAATGCTTTTGAAAAATGAAAATCGATTGTATTTTTTTTTTCTACTCCCTACGAATCGATTGTTTCGAAGAATGAACGCAATGCATTCATTTGATCATTTCAAATAGCACACCAACAATAATATGATAAAAATGCGAGTCACACAAAATCTATTGAAACCAAAATGAGTAGTCGAAAGATAAATCAGCGAATGAATATGCATAAATGCCAATTTTTTAAATGGATTTCCGAAGTAACGAAATGACTCAGGTGTTCTTTATTTTTGTATGGAATTATGAATGAGGCGTGATATATGACAGTTTGAATGAGGCAAATATTGAATCAAGCCCAAGACAGTATGACTGAACCAGCACCACATTCATAAAACGGACCCGATGTTCGTATAGAATAAAGTGCATCGTGCCATGATTAGCGTGAATGGAACGAACATCTTAAGAAGAAGAAAGTTCCATAACTAAATTGATGATATGGTATTTTTTCCATATTCCATTTCCATTAAGCAAACAGAAAATTCATTTCATGCATCCGATTTTTCGGTGGAACTAACTTAGATTCATTATCTGATTAGGGAAAAAACCATTGCTAGTTCCACGAAAAATCCAGATGCATCATGTATAAATATAAGGTTGAATTCAACTTTACGAAAAGATAAGATAGTAGTGCTTGGAATTTGACTGAATGAAAAAGTGTCAAATTCTATCAAACATATTTTACCACTTAATCACATCTCATCGATTCGGACTACAGAACTTGACCTTATAGTATAGAAAAAAGAAGAAAAATAAACTAAACAAAAAACTAAATATCCCTTTGAACCGCAGACATAAACCACATAAATGCTAACTAACGTCTAGCAACATTCAACTAAAATATATAAAATCGAAATGTATTTCATAGCGGTTCTTACAGTAAATTCCGACGAGTTTTGACTTAATGTCATATGGTGTTTATAACCATATGGAGCTTCACATTTATCACATGGATGTTCCAACCTGTTTGTATTTAGAAGAAATTTGATCAAAAATTGCGTCGAGATTATGATGATTTCGCAGTTGCATTTAGATTTTCATCGGATCATAAAGGGTAAAATCCGAACTTTAATTTTCCCTGGCTGAATAACTATTTCAAGCCGAACGTATTCGGTATGACGTCGGATTATTTGATGAACATTTCAACAACAACAGTAACAATAAAGACGAGAACGTGCACAACAAGATACAAATCAACTTACTTCTTCGGTACAGTTGAGACGTACGGCATCAAAACCTTGTCGACGAATGAACCAAAACCTAAACGGAAGTTTGATGTGATATTTTGCATAGCCGCAGACAAATCTTTGCCCAATCTTGACAGCGATTTTTTATCGTCCTCCATAGATTTTGACAAGTCCATAAGATAGTAAAGATCAACGGGATAGTCTTGGGCTTGAGAATATTGAATGTTCAGTCGATGCTCTTGATCTGTGAATTGAAAATATCAAAACCAAATTAATGAGGATGGGCTCCTTCTAGAGTGGTGCATATCCAAATTAGAAAAACAAAAACGCTAAACATTCAGTACATAAACGAAATAAAATTGTGAAACATACTTATTCGAAGTTTGAGTGATACTCTTTGTGGGTAGATTTGAACGATTTTTCCTTCTTCGAAACTGCCATATTCGACGTGGTGTCCACTTTTTTTGCTATTATAATTGGCGCTTTGTTGTGTTTGTCTGTCCCAGCTTTCCTGACTGTAATCCTTCCTGTTATAGCTTTCACTTTGACTCGACGAAGAGTATCCGCCGGCAATCGACTGGCCTGATCCTCCAGAAATAGCAGCAGCACTGCCACCACGTGTCAATTGTCGCGTTTCATTCAAAATTTCTATATTGTCCGGATCGTAAGTATACTCTTCGGGGCAGCCACCGGTCAAAGGTGACAAGCTAGGCTGGAAGCAACGTGGTTTATCTCCAAAATCTGGATGCATGCACCAGGCACAACTTTTTGCTTGGATACATTCATGACAATTCGTTTTGCTAACGCATGGATTTTGTATGAGTTTCTCAGCAAATTGACTCTGTACTAAATTCGCTGACACAAGAACTAGCAATAGTGCGGCGCATAAGTACATGTTTCGCCTCGATATCGTTTCGATGGCCATTGTTATGCTGTTTTCTTACACTCACAATTCAAATACACTCTGTGGGAAATGACAAACAAAACATTTTTTCATTCAAAATGGGTCGAACTGATATCTTACGGAATATAAAATCAAATGTCTTTTTGCTCGAGAAGAGTTTTGTAATAAATGTTCATTTGATTCATAAAATCGCCCACATACGTTGAATACGTTTAAAATAGACTATTCAAATGGCTGTGTGTCTGTCTGTGTGGTGGCGATTTAACTTGTTATGTCGAAATCTCAGTGAGGAATTGGAGATTTTACACTTTCCATCAACACTTGAAAACGAAATCAAAAGGAAAAAAAAATAAAATAAAATTGGAGAAGCTAAATATAAGGTCTAAACCTGTTGAGACTGTTCACTTGTTTTGTGGATAGAGTGTGGAGTGTGCGAAGTTTATATCCAAAATGATTTTCGACTTTCGCAAATAAATTTCATGGTTTTTCGGTTTCAAGATCATTGATTCGATGCACATCGAAAATGGAAATGCAACACGAAAGAAGTCATAAATTTTAAAACCCAGTATCGAAATTACAGCATAACCAAACAGAATAGAATACATTTTGAGGGAAAGCATGAAAATTATGTGGGTTGAAAGTGGTTTCGGTACGATCGCGTTCATGTTTCGTTTTCTCCACGAGACAGCCTCTCCATTATGGTCTCAATATGTATATGCTGGATCTATACATTCAAAATGGTTTATTTATTCGAAATGCAGCGAGTGCGGTTATGTTGCGTGCGGGTACAATATGTTAGACGTCATCTCACACCTTAATGTAGCGAAGCCAAGAAAATACCATAAAGTAGCAGCATACAAGCGTCTCATTTTCGTCGGAGACATTGAACAGATGTGGTCATTTTGCATGTATTCCCAATGATATCATTGAATTGCGTTCAAACATCACTGCCTAATCGAATGGCATATTGATGAATATTCAATTAAACCAGTCGCTCGAAAAGTCGATATTCGCTATTTTGTCGCTTTTTTTAAATCATATTTCGATTCCATTGAAAAACGATGGCGCACCAATCTCGTTTCCCATTTACAATTTCATTTATCAACTCTATGTGTATTCATTCGACGATGTTTATTTATGCGTGTGTTGTACTGTATAAGACGTACGTTCGACGACGACGACGACGACGACGATGACGGTGGCGGTATTAACGAACGTATGATTCATATTACACTCTATTCGCTAGAGCACGATGTATGTTTCGCTACTGGTGAGTAAGTCAAACGAGCAGGCTTACTTCATTTTTCATAGTGTTTATGTTTGGTTTATATTTTTTTTCCCTCCATCTATTTATTTTGGTTTTCTTTTTCAAGCGCGTACTCATTCATACAAACACACCTAGTTTCGTTCGATAAAATTCGCTGAATGTTCACTTTATATTTCATATGAAACGGCGATGATACACGCATTTAGCACAGAGAACAACATCATTCCTTCATGAAAGAATAGGAAATCTAGCTAACTCTACATCACTGTGTCGTGATGATCATTGCGCATTGCTGCTGCTGCTGCTGTCGTCGCTTCTGTTCGCCGTTATCATTAAATGAGTGTTCATGTATTGTATTTTTAGGAACGTAACTGAGTTAGATTTCTGTGTTTTTCATTGCTCATTTTCTTGCTATTTCGTTCAATGTATCAATAACATATCTCACGCACATCGCATAATCACACAGCCATTTCAAGCCCGTATGCGTGTTTAAATGCTTTAAATTACGCCTCTTTGTGTTCGGGATGGGAAAAATTTTGCAAAACGAGTGTGTGTAAGCGAAAATTTTAGGACAAATAGATCAAAAGTCGCCGTTTTCCCAAATTCCTCCAATTCCAGGAGATTTTCTCGAACCCTCGTTCAATGGAATGTTTGGCGTTCACACTTCATGCATGCTCTCTTCGAGCGTGTTCCACTTATTTCCACACAAAAATACTTGCTGACTATTTTCTCTTGGATTTACAAACACTATGCATATTACATCAAACACAACTGCTTTTAATTATATTTTTGAATAATTCCCCACAATTTACGAACATTTATTAAAAACTCTTCCTGCTTTTTTTCATAAACAAATTTTTATAGCAAATCAAACGACACTAGTTAACAAAAATTACCTTCAAGAGCTAAAATTTCAAAAGATATGCTCTATGCGATCGTAGATTCTATGATTTTATCGAAATTTTCAAAGATATATCAACCAAAAAATGGTGGAAAAAAATCTGTAATTATTGTCGCCCACTAGTCATATTTCTTACTTCACTCTATGGCGATACACACTCACTTAGGCTTGAATGCTTGCACTCGAACAGCTTTACTACGATGACTAAATATAAATGTCTTGTGGCGATGAATGTTATTATGTCAGACTGCGAACATATACCGACTTCGTCGGTATCACTATACTGTGTGTTGGAGATTTCATTGTAGTGTTTTACATGTGTGTTATGGGCCGTTCACATGTGTGTGTGTGTGTTCGTAATACTTGTCAGACATTATTAGCAACTATGAAATCATCCCATGTGCACCATTCACAATGGCTTCATCTGAAATGTCAACAAATCGGTCTGTTATCGTAGGAATGAGTCAATTCAAATCTCTTTTCAGAACTGAGATAACGATAATCAACATTTTTATTTACATATTTGCAACATTTTTTAATTCTTATTTTTTTCGCTAAATTTCTCTGAAAGGGCGATTTCGTCATTTAAATTTTTAAAACGATGAAAAACAAACTCTGTCGATTAGATAAAAATTGAAAAAAAGAATGAAAAAAAAACATTTACACCAGAAGAAATTATCACGTCCTCTTGTTGATGCTATACAACAACTATTGAAGCTACCAAGTCGTGCTAAATACTCACAATATTTTCCGAGATCATTCATTGTAGGCTTACGCTACATTCGAATAAAAATCAAAAAGAACGGATTGAAATTTTGGCTGACATCCTGAGAACATCTGTCGGCCAATTTTCAAGCCGAAAAATGAAAACAGATTCTGCGCTCATTTACAAGTCATAGAAGTTGATAGTACTTATACATAGTACTTTGTTTTCTGTATATGATTTATTTCAAAAAAAATTTCATCATTTTTTCAATAAAAATCAGCCTACAGTTGATTTTATCTTTTGAAATAAATTGCGAATATTAAAAAAATGATTGCTCTGGACATTCAAGCTTTTCCTTGACTACAACTTTAACATCATTATCGTTTGTGTCGTTGTACAGAAATTCGAATCGACAATCATTTTCATCGTAGAAAATGCACAAGTGATCACCTGCCTCTTCGTTTACATTGGGGACTTCCGCTACTGTTGGAACGAACAGCGTGCATTTTTTAGTACAAATCTCTATATTATTGCCCATTGTACCTGTCTTGAAAATTTGACATTTTACACACTCTTTGAATTCGTGACAGCGACCTGAACAGGTTGGACATTTTTCGCAGAACTTTCCTGAGTAACGACCCTCGGATGTTTCTTGACACTTACAAGCGCCACAAACACATTCACCGTGGCCAGAGCAAATCTCTCCACCGTTTGGCGGCATGCAAGTATCCGTTGAATTTCGGCATGTGCAATCGGCTCAGTCCAGCCAGGTTTACACTCACAGTGACCACACTCACAAGTACCATGATTAGAGCCACCGCACAATAAACCTTGGTCACGTTCACATGAGAAATTGTCGCACTCGCAATATTTTCCCGAAATGATTTCCTCTGGATTGTTTCGTTTGTCACACTCGCAAACACCGCATACACACTGGCCTTTTCCGCTGCAATCGGTTAAGGTTGTGTTGTCTGGACGACAGCCATGATCACGTACCAATTCACCGTGCACATCAACACTGCATCCCAATGAAAACAAGATATAATCAGAAAACAAAATATCAATCAAAGCCTCTTATTTACTGTTTGCAACGCTTCGTTTTCACAACAATAACTTACATCGAACATTCACAGTTGCGTCCATAGTGATTTGAGTCGCACTCACAAATTCCGCATTTTTATTGGCCGTATCCCCTGCATTTGTCCAAATCGTTTGCTGGGTTTGTAGTATTATCACATTTTGTAGGGATTGTGTTGTCTGGACGAGAGTCACGATCGTGTTCCGATTCACTGTGCACATTCAAATGGAAATAGGTAATTTTTAGTTGATGCTCGAAACTAGCCCCTTTTGTTTGATTTTCCATTATTCATACATACCCCAAAACATACTGAACTGAATTCATTCGTGCAATAACTAAAACCAGTACTACACATATGTACACGTATTTTATGGATTTAAAGACCATATTTTGCCAATTTCTCGCACTTGACTGATTTTAAGTATGGGAGTAAAATCGAATAAAATTGATTGAACGACTTTTCACAGTTATACAGTTCAATCGCTTCAGACAAGATGTAAACCGTTCTGATTTCTTATAAATTCTGTGAATTGGGTGCCAATTACACCGAATTTATACCGGCTTTGTTGACGATAACCTGACATTGACGTTATATTTTCAGTTTGTTTCAGTGTCTTATCAGATCATATTCAGTGTTGACCATTTACTTGTGCTAAACGTAGGAAACTTCAATTCGAAATAGTTCTTTTCTGACATTTCAACATCAATATTTACTAAACTAAAATATCCTAGCTATCCGACACTATTCCTTTTATTTTATTATTCAAACACAACAAAAATCTTTTTGTTTGGTGTTTGAATTTGTTAATTTTTGTAACGGACAAAGGAGCATTCGAATTACATTTTGCAATGAGCCAAAGTGAGCCATTCACAATGGATAATATTTCAAATGTCAAACATGATTAAAAAAAAGAAACATTTCAAGTAATTTCATTCAATTTTGTTGAATAAATCAGAGTTCGGATAATAGTTTTTAAAAATATCCTTTGGCAAATTTGCGAATGTGAATATCAAATTTGGTTTCAAGTTGAAATACATTCAACAAGCGGAGCGAATTTAAAAACAGCGTCCGAATTTGAATGTTAAAACTCATGTTGTCTCGCTCGCTCGTGTGCGTTTCACCCATGCTCTCTTTGCATGCTTGTATTGAATTTAACGAGTCAGACGATGGTTGCACCTACCGAATATTTGTAAAATTATGGCTGTGTGACGGTATTGAATTGTCAAATTCAGAGTCTACACACTTTTTTTTATTGCTCAAATGCGGTTGGTTGAGTACGAAACAATTTGGCTGTAGATATATCGGCATTTGCACCGCATCCGAAAAAATAATTTTAATACAAGATTTTTTAAGAAGAAATTCCGTTTTGTGATTCTTAAAAAGAATTGAAAAGTTAAGTTGTTAAAACATTTTTTCTACTTATTTGTTGAAAGTGTTTGATGTCGCGAGAAAGAGAGAAACATACACAACACCGACATTGTTAAGCCGCTAAAGGAAAAATTGTTGTTGTTATTCTTTGGAGCTTAGTCTTTACAATTTTGACTTTTTTTCAAATTGCATTGTGCATCGAAATTGCAAAATAAATCCAACAATAGGTGAACAAATTCATATCAAATCGCAGCTGTTTACAGGTATGACATTTATATTCTTTTTTCAACAAAACTTATTGTTTGTATGGCACAACTCAACTGAATGAATGTACTAACACCTCTTTTCCATTCGGTGTTAGGCACCATTTATCAAATCATCATCGATTCAATTGTATCGGTGACTGTGTAGAACATTTCGATGTCATTTTATTTGCGCTTTGTATTTTTTTGCATTTTTTCAAAGCATAAACACACAATATCGCGCTTATGTGTATTGAAAAGACAGTGATTTTTGTTTCTCTCTCAGTGAGTTCCAAGATTTTTCTATGAAATTCTCGTTGGTTGGTGAGGTTTTTTCCGCTTGCTTGAAACGTCGGTACGAAGCGATTTGGGTATATGTGTGTACTACGCCACAGCCAATTATATACACATATCCGTTGCTCTCTCCTTCTCTGTTGCTCTCTCTTTGCACACGTACGGCCAATAGAAAACGGCTTACAACTGTATTGAAATGTATGACAAATATTCACGGAGACCGACTGAATCGACCCGATGAGTTGTTATCGCTATTCGGCTCTCGTGCAAAGTTAGTTATACAGTTTCGTTTGATCATTGTACGTGGTTTTGTGTCGTTTGAGAAACAAAAATCACGGAATAATTCCATTAAGTGCTATTTCGTTTGCAATATTTGATCGAAACAGCACGATACAACAGGTATTTTCGTTGGATCATAACCTTCTTTTTCTCGTACCAATTTTTTTTTTCGTCGAGTGTTTTAATTATGCTAACGATTGATTTTGGTTGTGTGACGATGTCATCGTATGGTTTAGTTGATTGTGTGTTTAAAATTTTCAAGTGCCAAAGAAACCTTCTTCAGCAGAGAAAAAAAAGTTCAAATACATTGAAAGAGAACCTCGCCTTTCTTAGCATTTTACGCGCGATTTCGTCATCACTTGTGACAATAAACTTGCATCAGTTTGTTGCCCAACCACGATCGCATTCGCATTATCTATGCCAAATTTTTATTTTCTCTTTCGCTGGCTACTTTCGATCGCCAAAATTAATGGAGAAATGTGTTAAACGAACGAAATGGAGCACGTGATGAATTGAATTTATGTGCAATGGATTTTCTACCTTTTGATCTTGTACTCATCATTACGCGTTTGCTATACACAATAAAACATCAAAATTCAAATATACCGAGTGCCATTACCTCGAATCGATCCATTTTGGATGAAATTCGGAATTGATAATTAAATCAATTTGGTGACATTTTTTGTGCTTTCCAAATATTTGCCAATTGCTGTAGTCCGAAGTTTGTAGTAGAAAACATCTCTTTCTTTCCCGAAAAAAAAAGAAGAAAAGAAAAAGAAACGATACAGCAGCGCAACAGCACCTAGTTCAACAGTTCGGTTGTGTGTGAGATTGTGTCAGTGAGTATTACGGAGAAAAAACATTTGAATAGATTGCTCACATATTTATATGAAGCTCTTCGAATAGCAATTAACGATGATCATGTGAGTGGCCGTGTGTATGTGTGAATTCGTTTCGAAAAAGTCGTACTTGGAGCGCTCTCTCCGCCACGGGACCGTGTTTCGTTGTGTGTAATCTACGAATCTGCTTGTCTTTTTCAATCTCATGCTCAACGTGCACGTCTGCACAATATACTCGTGTAATTCACACACAAACCATCGAAGGCGTATATCAGCTCTAAATGAGTCAGTTGCATTGCTCTCTGCTCTGTGTGCTATTGTTTGTGCATTTCAGTTCGAAAAGAGAAGAGAGAAAAAAAACATAAAAATGTTTTAAACAAAATCCGACACAAAAAAAAACAACACAACACATTTGACACAAGAAATGAGGTGGAACATTTTCTATTTGATTTTGTGTTCATTATAATATTTGGTTTTACATTTTTTCCCCTCTTTGATCTGTTAATTTGGCCGAATGTGCAAGCTTTTAACAAACGTGCTGCTCTTTCTTTTTTTCATATTCAAACGCATTCGATTGCCCACTTTTGTGAATGTAGAGTGAAATTTTCAAGCTGTGAAAAAATAATTATTAACTTTGTGTGGTATGTTTTTGAGTGTGAGGGTTTTGAATTTTGCATACAAATCACTTTTGGTGCAAATTATTATAATACTTCGGCGGTGATTTGCATTCCTTTCTGCTAACCGAATGTGCTGGAATAATAAATTTATGCTATTTATTTATTTTCAAACCGTTTTTGTTTGTTTGAGTTGTTTCATATTACTCTGAAGTACGAGAGTTTTCTTATCACTGTCGTGTTTTTGCTCTTCGACACAAAACATTATTTATTTATCGCAATGATTTCGACATTCTTTGATCATGTCGTAATATTTGTCGAAACCAAAAGTTTTACGCTAAACTCGACATATCGACAATACCAACCGTCTGATTCTTGAGTGCTTATAGCTAAAACCTTATCAAATATCATTTGCGTTGCTACATATGTGTTTCCACGAATAAATTCCAAACTGGGTGTGAAAAGGTCGCTCTTATCAATTCGATACGATATGCAAAATGGATACTTCCACCCATCTGTCGGTGCGAACTTTTACACGCTGCTTGGGAAAAAGAAAGAAAAACAACACAAATCATTCATCATCCAAACCAATTTGTATTTCAGTTTATAGCGAGTGTGATTTCTTTCACACGTTCATGGGATTATGTTTCCAAGTTTAGCGACATGAAGACACATTTTTATGGTTGCGATGGTGATCGCCGTAAAAGAACGACTATTTCCCATGTGACTGAGTTTTGAACGCGCAAAAAATATAACATAAATCGGTTGCTCTTTTTTCGTTCGCTCTTTTTTCAAACAATTTGATTATATCAAAGAAATTTAGCATTGGCATTTTTTTGTTCATACCGAATGTTCCACAGTTGTTGAACGTTTCGCCTCATGACCAGGCAGGCGAATTATTTTCATGTTATTAAAAGTGTGTGCAATGCTGCTCGATAAATAACTGATTGGAATGAATTCGCCGCATACATTAAATAGATAAACATACCGTGTTTGTACAGCCTAATTAACTACTAACCTATAAAATGTCATGCTGTATGCCACACACACACACACACACAAACGATATGTCTCAAAAATAATATCAATTCAGTGTTCGATTGATGAAAGCCATTTATTTAATTACTTAAGTAATTAGTATGTTCCATTGCATCTTGGTGATGTGACGAAGAATATCTATCATTCCGAAGAAAATCCACCGCAGTTGCGTTACGTAGTCAACAGTACTTATCTGTTGTATTCCAAATGATAATGATTACAATGTGAACAAAGTCGACAATAGCAACAAATACACGTCGCGTTCATTCTCTTTCACTTGATGCCGCGCACCGTTTAATAAACGTGCTGCTCAGCATTGTGCATGTATGGCGATAGCCACTAGATAAGAGACATGATAAATTGCACCTGTAAAAACTGCTGCTGATTACATTTGTTCATTCATGCTAACGGGCGACACCGTTCACTCTGACTGTACTATTCGCTAGACGAATAAAAATAATAAAAGGAAAAAGATGTGGCAAAAGTGCAATGCATTTTTTGTGATTTTAATTTTAGACCATTGATGTTTCATAAGATTCTGAAATGATGATGATTGATCAGCAAAAATAGCATTCCGCATTTGCATTATGACACATAAAAAAATACACGTTGCATTCGATCGGTGCAGCTATAATTGTGTATCTCATTTGTGAGATATAATTGCTGTTTTTTTTTCTACGCCGGAAGGGAAAGAATGTCGCGGAAGCGAAGAAAATCACCACACGGAGAAGAGAGTTTGATCGAATTGAAAAATACTTGGGGAATGAGAGAGAGAGAGAGAAGAAGGAAAAAACCAACAGTATTCGGTGTGAATGTGTGAATGAGTGTGCCATACGAAATGAGCTACAACGATGTGTTGGTACATACAAACATATCAACGCTAATGCCTAACGCGCTATGTACTGCAACGTCCATCAACCGATTATGTGAATGAAATTGAATATTGTTAATATTTTTCCATGCTGCCGCTGTAGTTGTAAAACTTTCTATTTAATTGTGTTTAAAACGCACCATGTAATTTCATGCGTGTACTGGTATTTGCACATATCCATTGTATTTGATCCATTTTAGTTGAGCTCAGCATGAGTCTGTCGGATATATCGACACTTTGTCACCTATTTATTTTTGTATCTATGTCCGATTACATTTATTTCTTGAACACAGACAACAAATTTGTTGATTTTGATAGGATTATTATTGCTCTGTTGTTCGATTCAAAAGAAACGCTTTGTTTGAATTGCCATTTCTTCTTGCCAATTTTTCTTTCTCGTTCGATCGTAATCTAATAAATTGATGTTTATTTTCTTTTCAGTATTGTTCAATAACTTCAGTTGCTGCTTCATTGAATCATCATCAAAATGCCTAAATCGGTAAGTTTGCACAATGCTCAAGTATTATAAGATAGATCGGGTTAGCTATACGTCAAAATAATTCTTTGCCGAAGGAGTTAGGAAGAAAATGTCTTCATTTCGCAAAGCCAGAACGATGAATCAGTTTTGGTTCTGCCGACAAAAATGCAACATTTTTTCTGTGTTGAAAATTCTACCAGACGTGACAATTCATTATTGTTCACTAGACATTCCAAAATCAAGATATTTGCAGCATTGAAAGCACATATCTTTTGACGACATAATGAAAAGCCGAATGAATGTATTCGCCACAAATGTAGAAATTGTGTTTTGTTTTGTTTTAATGTGATTCTTGAGTCTAGCCCGCGTGCTAACATACACAGGCCATATTTCTTTCGCTGGTATTTTTAATGCCACCGAATGGACAATGGACACTGGATATAAATTGTGTCACATAGGCACAATTATTACCATTTCCATGCAATGCGGAGAAGCCATACGATTCACTCAACAAATAGGTAACGCGCGCGATATAGAGAAGCGGCGGTTTTCTTTCAACACCAATGGAAATCTTCTTTCATAGTGTACGCAATGTAGAAAAAA
The DNA here is from genome assembly GCF_009176505.1 of Sitodiplosis mosellana. Classification (NCBI taxonomy): domain Eukaryota; kingdom Metazoa; phylum Arthropoda; class Insecta; order Diptera; family Cecidomyiidae; genus Sitodiplosis; species Sitodiplosis mosellana. The sequence continues at coordinate 2,484,063 of NW_022595289.1, forward strand.
AAAGACTTTCTGTAGCCCATTGTTCTTCGGCCCATTTTCAACTGTGCTGCACATTAAACGCAGAACTAAGCAAAATAGTTCATTGTTTTGGGGAAAGAAGTAAAAAGCAAAAAAAAAACCATCAACTATACGGTCGGTCGCCGAGCTCTATGGAAATATTCTGTTCCAAAGTGCTTTGAATCACACAAACTGTCGAACTCCATTTATTAGATCATGAGAGGCAACGAAAAAACCGACCAACCGACAAAAAAAACCGAATCTAGTCAAACCAGTTTTTTTTCTTAGAGACGATGATGACATTCTGCCGGTTCATTTAGAGTGGCGTGTGTCGAAAAATTTCGAATCTCTTTGATTACGATCACACTCTCTAAGCCCATAGTGAGCGACTTCAAACATGTTCGGATATTTTTAAAATCGATTTACGTAACAGGGACATTTATTTTCTTTTGTGACAAACAAAATGCATTTTGAATTCATAACAGGAGAGACAAAAAAAAATGAAATGGCTACGATCTAAATGAGTCCAATAACAATTTATCCGATGGTGAATCATAATTTTATTGGCTCTATTTGAAAGAAAAAAATTCCATTCAAGTACACCGTCTGACGTAAAAAGATGTTACTACAACTCAATCGTTTGTTCGTTCGTTCGTTCGTTTGTTAGTGTGTATTTCTTGGAAAATCTGAAACTTGCCATCGCATTGCAATATTCAAGAGGTGTGGAAACAAAGGTCATTAGTTCATTTCATTCATAGAAGATAAAACATTCATGGGTCTTCCATGTTGTCATTTTGTGAATTGTTCCACATTTTTGTAGCGAAAATGTAATTCATGCTTTTGGAAACGATCAATATCGTCGATGAAAACGTTATGCAAAGGAATTGGGAGCTCGGACTTGCAAAAATGCGAAAACGTAACGCGACATTAAAATATATCGGCGATGATTTAACAAAAGCAAAAATATGCGTGAATGGTGGTTTATCAAAACCGCATTGTCTTGGAGCAACATCATTAATACTCTGAAACTGGCGATGAAAGTAAAAAGGCCCTCATCGGTAATGAAATGAAATGAAAGCAAAACCAAGTTAAAGTGACCGAATAAAGTTTTCCATGCAGTCAGACGAAAGAAATCAAAATCACTTTCAACGCAGCGAATTTTGTGAATAAAATAAATTTCCATATCATTGAAATCCGTCATAGCAACACGCACACACGAAAATAAAAGCAGCGACATGCGAGGCAGAGCATGTAAGCAAGCAAGCAAGCAAAAAAAGCGAACGATGAAAAATATGAACAAAGAAAATAAAGCAAACAATTTTTTTTATATATGATTCAACTTGCTATTCGATTAACGCGCATTATGCGTGGTTTGTACGCTTGTAGTGCGACAAATATGTGTGTCATTCGTGTTTGCTTTCAGTGTTGAGTTTTTTTATTCTGCTTCTCCCTAATTCTAACTGACAAAAGAGCGAAAAACGATAGACTCGATATCAGTGGCACCTTGTTTCGGTTGTTTTGATAAGAAAACGACCGTAGTGATCTACATTCATGCCGCAAAAGTACACACTCGACGTTTGGCGTCGCAAGAACGGTATTTAAATCTCGTGGGTTAATTGCTGAACGCAATGACTAATTTGTCCGGGCAAAAAAATGTTTGGATCGTTTCGCAATGGTTTCTAACCAACACACAAAAACAAATCACATGCACAAAAAACCAGTTGACTGCATTTTAAACATTTTTTTTTCTTCTGGTCGTAACGAAAGAATTTTGTATATGGAATGTGGTTTGAGTGTATTGTGCAAATGTCTTTTGATGTGCCTGCATCCGACGAATGTTTGAAGCAATCGATGCGAATTTAAAGATTCGCACCAAAACCCATTCAAATTGTCTGACGTTGTCGAAAATGAAAACAAATAACCGAATGAAATAAGAATGATGGCGAAAATACACCCAAAACAGAATTAATACTCAAAACAGGGAACGTTGCGGTCGTAGTGTCAGTGTTCGGCGTCATTTTTAAAAATAAAGAAAAAGCAGCAAAGTAAATTTTAAAGCAGACACTTATTAATAATAGATTTGCACGAAGGAGAAGAACACAAGCAAACGGATTCGAAAAACAAAACGAAAGCAAAAGGAAATGCGATACAGACAACAAAGCCAGACCAACGCATCTCGATGGATTTGTGGGAGCGCGCGCGCTTGTATATATACTCAATTTTCGTTCTCGAATGATATTTTCGGTAATTCATTGTAAAATCAAAAGTTCTGTGGTCGCCTCAATTTCGACTTCACCACTCCGTCCATTGTATGGTGAATGCGTGAGTTTGTGGTATGCTTGAGCGTAAAACAATCGTTCATGTATGTATTTGTCATGGTTTTATAGGTCTAGGTAAAAGCGAAGAGCATGCAAAAAAATAAACGATAAACAAACCAAAAACACGAAATGAAGACAAAATTTCAGTGACAAAACAAATGATACCGATTTCATTTGCATAGTTAGTAAGTATGGTGTAACGACAAAGGCACAAACAAGACATAGTTTTTTTTGTCTGATGTAAGAACAGTCACTGTTCACACAATAATTTTCGTCGTTTGGCTCATCTTGTGTTTACCCATCAAAGCATCACTTTCATGGAATTAACTTGATATACTATTTTTGGTGGGATTCTGTCATTTGCGTTGCACGTTGTGAAAATAATGAGTTATAGGTGCTTTGACATCCTAATGAGTAACATGCATGTCATTTTGTTTTTTTATGAAAAATAAAACATTCCAATCTTCTTATTTCATTTCCCTGCTTTTTTTCCAACTTGTTTTTTAAACAGCCAGTCACATTTTTTTTGCTTTTCTTCTTCCGTTGAATTAAACAACAATTTATATTTAAATTTGTTTTGCTGGTTCAGTGAGTTTTCATTATGTGGCTCTGTATTTATTTTTCGTGATTTAATTTATATGGGTTTGGACAAAATAATCGAATGTGCCATTGTGCCTATTGGAACCGTTTACATGTATTTGTAACAGTTTTTGATTCACTTGTTGGAATGTTTTTTCTTCTTTCAAATATGAATCTTTTTGTTTTCTCTTTGTTTACACTTTTTTCGAGCAATTTTTCCATTCGATTGGCTAAAAGAGAGAGAGAGAGAAAGAAAGAAAAACTATGCCATTGCTTAGACATTCTGATGTTGGCAATTTATTTTATCTTTAAGTTGAACAATCCAATTAATTGGAGTTGCCGATGTTTGGTTACTTCTTAATTAACTTGTCGTTTGAAGTAAATCGTTTAATCAATCGTTTTCGCTTTGGAGAAAAAAAATAACAGTGTTAAATATTGCACGCAATTTTGTCATCAATTCGTTGAGTGAAAAACAAAAATGTTATTTATATTTGTTTGAATGCGATAAAAAGCGGTAGCGAGAAAGAAACAGCAAGTTTGAAATCGATTTTTCGAGATTGGCCACGCATAATGCCAATGCACTTTATTTCGCAGAAAACAATTGAAATACATGGTAGAAGCAACAAAAGCGTCAATCGTTTGAAACTCGAAAATATCCATAGATGGTTTCATTTTATTTTAGTGGTTTTTTTTTTCGTTAGTTTTGCTAAAAATTTCATATTGTACGATTCTCTGAACTTATTGAACGATTTTGTTTTTTATACACGCAACTTAGTCGCCAACAATCGTTCGCAACCATTTAGCAATAACATTGAAATAAGAATCGGTGTTTTGGTCACGATCGTTTGGTCGCCCAATGTCTAGGTACTTAGTCAATTTGCTACGTTCATTACAACGGTTCATTTTCCTGTTTGACGAAACCACACATTTGCTACACAGACGAAACGTTCGAAACGAACACTGTGAAAATGCTTTCCGCAAGTCACAATTTTCAATCAATTATATTTTCAGGCAGCGAGCTTGAAAAATAAAATATTACATAATGTGTCGTACATGAAGGAAACGATAACATGAAATAACGAGAATAAAGTCGGGAATTCCTTTTTTTTTCTTTTCAATGTGATAAGACTTTTGAATGAAATGCCAAATATCAACCTTTTTATTACATTATCGATCGTAATGAAAATTTAATACAGTATGAACCGAATACGACCAACATGGAAGTGTTTGGGCAAGAAGAACAAAATCAATTTGCTATCGTGTTGGAATCGACTGAATTCCGCAGACGTCATTGAATTGTAAACATTTCGTTTACCGATGTGATTTTCTTTCATCGTGTGCAAATGCCATTGTTTTGATATGTAATTTTAACAAAGCTTCTTCAAATAGAATTTAATATGTTTGGCGTCGAAGGCTCTTGCACGTTTTAGAATGTTTTCATATGAATTGTGACGGGTTGCGAGACGCGAAAAGTCAATATTTCAGTATGTTAACAACGGAGGATAAAAAAATGTTCGTGATGTTAGTAAAAAAAAAGAGTAGACAACGCAGCGTTGGTATTCGTTCACATTTCATGATATGGGCTTTGGCTCATGCGTTAAACGTATATTTTCGGCGCTGAATACAAAGAAATGACCGAAGCATAAAAAAACGCATGCTCTTCAAAATTTATCCAACGATACAAGCATGAGCGAGAAGGAGAGACAGGCTCAAACTGAGAGAGTGTACCGCCAAACGCGTCGCAACAAAGTATGACTAATGCTGCGCCTTGTAACGAACACAATTCCAATACATGCTCGTAGTGTATGAGGAGCGCAGATGCCGTTTTGAGTGCGTCGCGCATCAATATCCATCTCGCTCTCGATTCATTCGTTGGGCCACAGCCGATATCTTTCTGCAACGTTTGTTTCGCTCGATACGCATGGTTCCATGTGTGAGTGCTTCTCGTTCGTCTCTGTGTGAGTGTGTGTCTGTCAATGTAGGCAAAGAGTGCGCGAAAAAGAGAAGCGAACAATGGCAATAGCATCACTATACCGCATCACTTCACTTTGGTTCAGTTTTAACGGTCGAAAATACGACTTTCGCTGAGCCAGACAAAGCGAATTAACGTCAGTTTCTGTTTAAATTTTGGGCAATTCAGAGTCAGGCTACGTACAGTCTTGGTCTGAGTATTTTAAACGGATTTTTTTGAATTTTTTATCCGGTGTCGCACCCTTAACAAATTCAAATTCCACCATTTACACACAGTTTTACATTTATTCTTTTGGTGTGAATTTTATCGAGTTAAAAAAAAACGATAAAATAATTCAGAAAGCAGACTTTTGAGAAACAAAAGAAGAAAAAAAAAGAAAGAAAAGAAATTGGACGATTCGTTGGTGAATCGTTCCATGAATTTGAAATCGATTCGAAACGTGTTTTCTCGTAGTTGTTGTTGCTGTTTCTGTGCAAGCGTGTGCGTAAGATTGTGTGAAGTGCATCATAAAAATAAGTGAGGGAAAAGTCCATACGATAGTAAAACGCAGCTCAGTTGAAAGTTATTAGAAAATTTTCAAAGATTCAAAGAAATAAAATCCATTCACCAGCATGGTTTCCTCAAGTAAAATGGTTGGTGACACTTTTTTCAATTATTTGTTGTTTTTTTTTGTGTGGCGTTATTGATTTGAATAGACTTTTGCGTAATGTTCATTTTCCAAATATCTGTTCCGTACGATTGCACCCAACAATTCATTTCAAAGTGAGAAAGAATTTTGAAAGTTGGTCGAAAACGTACGAAAAGTAATTATAAGAATGAAAAAGTGCGGCCAGTCTTAGGGTATACAGGTGTCCGCTTTACTGTTGCTTTGCAGACGATGATGATCGAATCGACTCGTTTACGGACGAAGAAAAGATGAAAGCGAAATTTATAAAGCCGTTTAGTTTTTTTTTTATTCATTTGTTTCATCGAGCCACTATCGGCCGAATAAAGTGGCGGAGATGTGCGTATAGCAATTGACTTTGCATTACATTCAATGCAAAATGGTTAAACTGCTCATAAAGTACAGATGATATCGACGGGAAGAGACAACAGAAACATGATGAAGAGAAAAACATTTTGAGGCAAATCATGTTTAGAAAACCTGTCCCGAAATAGAAAGTCATGAAGTCACGTTGCATTCATTTCTTCACTTACTCGTTGTTGTTGCTGCGGCTGCTGCTGCTGTTGTTGTTTTTTCTTCTGCTATTCTTCGTCTACACAATTTTATTGATTACGTTTGGTCCAGCAGTCCAAAGTGCAAATTTACTTACAATTTGCTTTAAATCCGATTTACGAAAGACACATCCACTTAACGAGAGTATAAAACCCGTGATGCATGTGATTAAGATGAGAATCAAGTGCGATGGAAATACACAAAATAGAAAGAAAAAGAAATAACATCGATTCCACACAGCAATTGCTGTGTGGCGATTGCAAAACGAAATTTATCGTTGAGCTATATGCACCAAACATTGTGCGCAATGTATGATAATTGAATAATCGCTTTTCTCCTCGACTCGTTAACAGCTCAAAACTTACATTTTTTTGTTTTCATTTCTATTGCTGGTGCCGCCGCCGCCGCCGCCGTCGCTGCAATTGTTGTTGTTGCTTTTTTCTTTGGGAAAGATAAATCATTGTTCGTAAAATGGTAACATAAACTCTACGCGAAGCGCCTACATAAACTAAACCGAATGAAATGAAGCGTGTAAAAAGCTTCATGTTAGATATAATCCAGTGAGTCAGAATGTGCGTGTTATTGTAGCACATGAGTGTGCGTGTTGCATTGTGTTCAAGTTTTGGCCTGCAGCTCATTCGAAAAGAATCTCTATCGCCAACCGAATGTAATGGCCGGCCTAGAAAAATGATGCTAAAGCATCGATCAAACGAAAATTAACGTCATCTTTACCTTATTTACTTCATGTATTGCCATGTCTTTGCGGCTATTTCACATCTCAGCGAACGATAGCAGTGGCTGAGTTGTAGAAAGAAAAAAACATGGAAAATGCTATCAGTATGCCACAGCATTCGAGCAGCAGCATCCGCGGCCAACATGAAATCAAATTGAATGGAATTAATTATTGTATCGCAGATGCGCGAGATCGAATGTTCGTCGCTTTTTGAACAATTCAGTTGAAGCATGAAGTAGGTAACCTTCGAGCTCCCAAACACAATACCAACACGAAATATAATGCAATTCAAATGTGTTTTTTTCGTGTATGCGCGCGATTCGTTCTCTTTTAGCTACTGCCTCACTCGATGTTGTTGTTGCTGTTGCTGCTGTTGTTGTTTTTGATTCTCGACAACAGTGTTCGGCGATCGAAAGCAAATTATGGCGACCACGCAACAATCACATCGCTAAATTCATTCGATCCAAGCAAAACAATTGATTTTTGATTTGTTCACTTTTTTTTACCGTTTCGCTGCTTGCCGATTACTTCATTCAAATTCATTCAGCGGATCGTGTGGAAAATGCAAATTTGCTATCGCCATTTGCTATTTTTTCGCGCACCCGTCTGCTCGCCACAGCATGATAACGAACTAGGCGTCAAGTGTGGTTACAAATTGCATTTTCTATGAAACGAATTTTGTGCTGAGCGCTGAGAGATCTTCGATTGCATTGTACACTCGACCAAACCGGAAAACATTTTCAGAACCCTGTCAATTGTGTTGCGTTCAGCTCGAAATTATATCAATTCAGAAAGAAAATAAAAACAATTTCAAACCACAACAACACAGCACAGCACAGCACAGCACATCACAGCAATAATTCGCTTTCGTCAACGATAGCGGCTTAATAAGTAGGCTTTCGAGCTGAACATAAATTAATTTGAAAAAACTGACTTCGGGACATGTTCATTGTTTTTTTCTCTCCACTACTTTCTTATATATGGATGTGCACATGTGCAATGATCTCATCGCATTTCAGACGAAAAATTCAACTTTGTGCTGGCTTGAGATACAAGAACCGGAACACGATCAAAGTGTTCTTTAATTTTATTCTCACCATTCCGAAGATATGTCGCTTATTCGTTTTATTTGTCTCAATGAAATATCAAAGATCCATTTTGCTACATCTGTTTCTACAGCATGCCGTGTTATATGTTCGGTCATGTTGTGTCTGAGTCATGTGAATTTAACGCTTCATGAGATTCAGAGTCTGATTCAATTTGTTCTCAAATCATTTTAATAATGAACAAAATATATTACCGTTATTCCATTTAAAAAGAAAATTTATCAATTATTTCAAGTGCCGATTCTATGCTCGGTTCGTCAGTTATGCATCTAATGTTAGCAGTTTTAAATTAAACTTCATCAAAAAATAGCCATAAAAAACCTATTCAGTCAATCACATGATCCATCGAATTCATTCGACGGCTGCAAACACTACAATTTATCATGCAAATGGAATTATCGCTGCATTTTATGCTGTTGTTGTTGTTTGAGTATATCTGCTTTCGAAATGTTTTTTTCTCTTCATGATAATTCTAAAAAAGTATGTTAATACGGGTCGATGCAATTCTTGCCATCGCATCAACAAGTGGTCGGGTTTTTCCCCGAACACAAATCGCCCGGCAATTTGTTCTACACTCTTATTTTTAATCGTTAAAGAAAAAAGCAACAGCCACAACAATGGGTTCAATTATTATTGATTCGGTATTCGATTGTTTTTCGCTTTCGTTGAGATCCTAATGAGAATGTCATAAAGCCGGCGGATGAAATGGATTCGAGATAATAATTAGACTTTGCTAATTGTCTGGGAAGCGTCACTCAGACGAAGAGATAAGGAAAAATGTGCTATTTTTCCTCTTTTCGTTGAAATCATTTCCGACGGCAATTAAAACCGATGATTTGTCAATCGCTCAATCGCCAATAAAAGCAACACAAGATCGATTTTCTCAAGAGTTCTTATGTTATTGTCGCTCGTCTTCGTTTTGGATTTTGTCATTGCGAAAATGTCTATAATTTCATCGGTAGAAGAGTTACTTTTTGTTGTTGTTGTTGCTGCTGCTGCTGCTGCTGTAACATGTGTCGTACCGTGCGAATGACGATGCAAAACGTAGACCTGTGTTCAAATGCCGAAAACAGGCTTAGCCATGCAATTCAATTCAAGTTTACCTTGACGTTTGACTTTCGAAGGCAGCAATTTTAACATCGTTAGGAGAAATCCAAACAAACACTTATGAAAACAAAATTGACTAATGCCTTTTTTCTCCTTCTTCTTCTTCTTCATTTTCTTCTGTTTTGTATTACATGTGAATAATTTGTTCTTTTTTTTCTATGTACTAATTGATTTTCTTTTCGTTTTCAGCTGAATGTCCGCGTCACCACCATGGACGCCGAATTGGAGTTTGCTATCCAGCAAACTACCACCGGCAAACAGTTATTCGATCAAGTGGTCAAAACGATTGGTTTGCGCGAGGTTTGGTTCTTTGGACTCCAATACACAGATTCAAAGGGCGATCTCACTTGGATTAAATTGTACAAGAAGGTTTGTATATTGTATACTTAACACACATTCGAGTTCACAATTAATCAATTGGTTGCGGTTGATAACCCTAGACATAGAAAATCCATTTATAATTTGTTCATTAGTTCGGTGTGTGTTGTTCTTGAATTAATTAAAATCAATTCATTAAAGAAATTATTATAATGTGACACCTTACGTAGCACCACCATTAGAATGGGCTTGGAAGCGTGTTTGTTTTCTAAATTTATCTGGTTTCACATTCAACTCTAATCTGCCCTCGTAGTCCAATTATGTGCAAAAAAATAAAAAAAATCTGCTAAATTACTGTATATATCAAGACTGTTTACACGAATGGATGCCAAATTAAATCCCAAGTTCCAGGAAGGAAAAAGTCACTTGAAATGCTCAAATTGACGACACACGAAGTAATGATTGTAATGTTCTGCCTTCTTTTAACACTTTCGGAGAGAGAGAGAGAGAGAAAAAGGTGATTGTAATTATCGCAAAACAACACACTTCCAACACGGCCGAATTGATAAAGTGTTAGAACGAAGAGAAGTAAAGGCAAAAAATGATGAACCATTGAAACGTCAAAAGTAAATGATATTCGTGTGATAAATGCGCGAGAGATTGAACGTACGAAACACAATAGCAACGATGAACATTTCTATTACATATGCTATTTTTTGTTGTTGCTCTGTTCAGGTATAACCACAATTTTCTAATATTATACACATTAAAACCGAATTTCCATTTACATAATCCCACTTAAAATTTATTTTGAGATAGAGAATGATAACGATGTGCGGGGAAGAGGGAACGCGTTTTTGCTTCCACTTGAAATAAATAATATTCTGTTTGCCTCGTTGCTCATTACATCGACGTCGTCGTCATCGTCATTATTAATTTGCCAGCGCTTGTTTCATTTTTCGGAATTTTATTTGTTCTTGGGTCGCCTTTTTTGCTCTTCAATATAGAAATACATTTTTGTTCAATGCTCAACATCATCAAAATTGGGTAGGAATATACACAAATTTATGGGTCGGTTAAACCAAGTTTACTTTATCATCGTCTTCGCGGCCGCATATATACACGAGAAAAAAAACACACGACGAAAAGTATTATCATTGAGACCGTTGTCGAGCAGAGAGAGAGAGAGACACAAATTACAATTTTGAATTGCCTGCTATTTAATTTATTCCTTATCATGGGAGATATTTAGATAATGATGATTTGATCCACGGCCAGCACAATTGCAGCTTGACAATTTTGCACTCGCACACTGGAACCACTTATTCGGCATGTGTGTGTGCGTTTCATCTGTGTTTTTGCGAGCATTCCAAACAATCGGCTTTTGCGCAAATATCCAGTCATTTATGTGTCTCAATTTTTGGTCTATTGTACCGATTTGCCACGGTTGTTTGCTCAAACTTTATCTTTTATCTCAAAGAATATATTAAAACTCTGTGCAACAAGCGTGTAGCTAATTTTGAACAAATAGAATCGATCGCCGCTCATAAAATAATGAATTCGGTGAAGGTCAAAAGCAATTTTTTTTTCCTCTCAAAATAAGCTCGTACTCACAGAGAGAAATAAGGTTGTCAGAATCACCAACATGAAGTTGTAAACGAGCGAATTCCAACCAGGGTTGGACATTTCGCAAAATTTTCTGCACTCAGTTATAAGGTGAGATGTGGAGAAAATTTTGCGAAATGTCCAACCGTGGTTGGAATTCGCTCGTTTACAACTTCATATTGGTGATTCTGACAACCTCATTCTGCTCAGTGTTCTCTTTTCATCTCGTTTGAATAGAGTTTTTCTGTACTAATTGCGACAAGTACACAGAAAGAATGAGCTAATCTTTGCCGATCTGATAAAGTCGATAGCCTGCAACACAGTTATATTTGTTCCCTCCCTCTCATATCTTATCAGCTTCGGTCATTTTGCTCTCACTTGCAAAAACGCAGCCCAACGAACAATGATCAAAATGGAAGACGAATAAAATCAGCATTTATTATGGACTTTATCGATTTCATTTTCAGCATAACGTTCCGAATGAATACAGCATCGACCAAATCATTTTGCATAAACCACTGACTTAATGAGTAAACAAATGGCAAAATAATCATTCGGTTTCAGCTTATAGGGACTAGAGAGTGAGATAGTAAGATAAATCTCTTGAACCTGATTACGTCAAACTGATATGACAATGAAACGGGGTTCCGCATACGAGTGTCACAATACACAAGCGCAATTCGCTTTTATTCTAACGCGTGTGTAGCTCTCCCGCTCGCTCGCTCGTTCGTTCGTTCGTTCGATTATTCATTCATTTATCGGTATTGAAATCAATCATTGGAGCTCAGTGAGTAGCCGTCATCTTTTCAGGCGAATCCTTCAGCACTGTCTGTCGAACACACGAGTGAATCACAGCAGCCTCGTTCTGTCTGATCACAGTGATATCATACACCGAATATAGAACTGTAGAAGAAGGAAAAAAAACTACGTGACACATGACTCCAATTAGCGCATCGAAAACTACAGCACTGTTTGAGCATTTCAGTCGATTGTAGACGAAGAAGTGATTTTACGCGTAACTACATAAAAATTGTTATTGCCTGTAAATTTCCCTTGATTGTAGATTTTACGAATTGTGAAAATACCGTAACCTTTGAAAGACTTAAATGCTCCGTAGCACAATCCATTGAATTTATCACGAATTGCCTGGCATTTCCTGTTTTTCCATTCATGAAACTAATTTTTCTTCACATATTATTATTATTATCTTTGCAAAAATTATTTTTCTCATTTTACCTATGTATTAAATGCATGCCAACGAATAATGTTTATCGAATTCAATGAAAACGAAACTGTTTAAAAAAAACAAGCCGGGGAATTTATTTTGTGTGGCAGTAAAACACGCGAAACGTCTCACAAAACGATTAAACAAAAATAAAAAATCAACCGAAGACTCGGATAGTGACGAAGACGATTTGGTAAGAATGATCGAAAAAAGTGTAATTTGAAAGCCGCTCGCCAAACAAAGAATTGTAGATGCTCGTTGCTCATAATGATAATAATAATGCTAATAATTATATAATGGTTTTGCAGCTTATCGCTGTCATTTGAGGCGACACTAAATCAGATAGAAAGCATAAAGCAATTAAGCACCAATAAAAGGTGATTTTCCACGGAATCGAGGCAGTTAAACTGACATTTTTTTCAACTTTTCCACAATCCAATTTTGCCGCTTGTTCGTGTGGTGACAAACTTTGTTTCGCCTCATCCGATGCGATAAGAAAAACACTCACCCATATTGTTTTCCATGGAATGATGATTCAGTTTGCAATGTTCGATGTAAACAACAACAAATGATCCAAATCGATCACGACAAGAAAATGTGTTCTGTATTTGTATCGGCTGTTTGTTGGTTGCTGTCTTTTTCAGTTTTATTTAGTCACCTCGATGTTTCAATCAATCACATGAAGTTATTTTGAGAAAATCATATTCATAAACAGAAAAAATGCAGCACAATCAAGCCGCTTATGGCAATTCCATGGACAAGAAAAAAAACATATTGTTCGTTCCAATTGTCACGTCAAACGAAATATAAAATGAAACACTTGTTTCATTCAATATGACTATACCTGCACTTATTATTATCAGTGTCACAAATTCGATTTGTTTTCATTTTTGAACAATGACAAATTTATTGCTGAACCAAAGTCACTAGGCACATAAAAACTTCGTCGAAAATGAAAACAAAAGGGAACTGAACGAAGAAACCAGTCATGTAGTACGAATGTGTTTAAATGTTTATTTAAACCATTTTTTAATTTCTCTTTGATTTGAATGCATACTTACTAACTTGGACTAGACAGGGTCTATGCCGTTTTCACATTGGGTATGTTTGAACTAAGCAGTTGATAATTAACGAAGACTCTTTTTTTTTGTTTATTTAATCGTGGTATTTTAATTCAATATGGGCGTTGTTTTTTTCTCTCTCTCTCTATTCATTGGCACCAACAATAAATGATTACTTGTTTTGTTCACTTCACTTGTAGGTGATGAACCAAGATGTGAAAAAGGAGAATCCACTTCAATTCAAATTCCGTGCCAAATTCTATCCTGAAGATGTAGCCGAGGAGTTGATCCAAGATATTACCCTTCGTTTGTTCTATTTGCAAGTGAAGAATGCAATTCTGTCAGACGAAATTTACTCGCCGCCCGAAACATCCGTGCTGTTGGCATCATATGCCGTGCAAGCACGACACGGTGATTTCAACAAAAATACACACAATCCGGGATTTTTGTCGAACGATCGCCTGTTGCCGCAACGTGTTATCGATCAACATAAAATGTCGAAAGACGAATGGGAACAATCGATTATGACCTGGTGGCAAGAGCACAAGGGAATGCTTCGCGAAGACGCCATGATGGAATACTTGAAAATTGCTCAGGATTTGGAAATGTATGGCGTCAATTATTTCGAAATTCGAAACAAAAAGGGCACCGAATTGTGGTTGGGTGTCGACGCCCTAGGCCTGAATATCTATGAAAAAGATGATAAGCTCACGCCCAAAATTGGTTTCCCATGGTCCGAAATCCGTAACATTTCATTCAACGATAGAAAATTCATCATCAAACCGATCGACAAGAAAGCGCCCGATTTTGTGTTCTTTGCACCACGCGTTCGTATCAACAAACGTATTTTGGCCTTGTGCATGGGCAACCATGAATTGTACATGCGACGCCGCAAACCGGACACAATCGATGTGCAACAAATGAAAGCACAAGCACGTGAAGAAAAGAATGCCAAGCAACAGGAGCGTGAAAAATTGCAAATGGCGTTGGCCGCACGTGAACGTGCCGAAAAGAAGCAACAAGAATACGAAGACCGTTTGCGTGCCATGCAAGAGGAGATGGAACGATCACAGGCCAATTTGATCGAAGCACAGGATATCATTCGTCGCCTTGAAGAACAATTACGTCAATTGCAAGCCGCTAAGGATGAATTGGAGTTGCGCCAAAACGAGCTCCAAGCGATGTTGCAGCGTTTGGAGGATGCAAAGAACTTGGAAGCAGCCGAACGTCAAAAGTTGGAAGACGAAATCCAAGCCAAACAGGCTGAGGTGCAACGCATCCAAGATGAGGTCAACGTTAAAGATAGCGAAACAAAACGTTTGCAAGAAGAAGTCGAAGAAGCCCGTCGCAAACAAGTGAGTAAACCGCCAATTATTATGCTTCTGCTATTTTTCTGATTTCATCGATCCCCTTGATTAACCTGAATTCTTAATAGGACGAAGCTGCTGCCGCTTTGTTGGCTGCCACAGCTACACCAAAACATCATCATATTACCGAAGACGACGAAGAAATGACAAACGGTGACCACAGCGGCGATGTATCAAGAGATTTGGACATTGACGAAAATATTAAAGATCCAGTCGAGGATCGACGCACACTTGCCGAGCGCAGTGAACGCTTGCATGATCAATTGAAGGTAAGTTTTCTTCATGTGCGTACAAAATAACACATGATGCTAATGATCTTATTGTTGATATTTGCAGGCACTTAAACAAGATTTGGCACAGTCCAGAGATGAGACGAAGGAAACTGTCAACGACAAAATCCATCGTGAGAACGTTCGCCAGGGTCGCGACAAATATAAAACATTGCGTGAAATCCGTAAAGGAAACACGAAACGTCGTGTCGATCAATTCGAAAATATGTAAACTATTCACTACTTAGATCAATCGAAAAGAAGAAAAAGAAGAGCATGCGAAAACGTGTCGTTAGGCAGCACGTTGAACTTCTCGAAAGTGAACGAAAGAAATCGAAAATTTCAAAAAATCAAAAAAAATCACTAAACACAATTCAATTTTTTTGCTACAATAATTATAATAACAAAATAATAATATTTTTCTAAATAGCAATAAATGAAAAGAAAAAAAACTTACTGCATGATGATGTTTGAATGCATATTTTTGCATCTGATTGATAGGAGAAGCCGCTTATATGCTATATGATAATAAATGATACGCTCGGTTGAAACAAATTCAAATATCAATTTAAATCTAAACAAAAACAAGAAAAAAAAACATCAAAAACCATTGTATAAAAAGAAGCGAATCGAATGATATCAATTATTCCATCAAACAATTTTACAAAAAGGAACAAACAAAAAATGTTATGTCTAGGAAAACAAGTGAATTTATCAAGAGTCGCATTCCACACACCTTTGCATTTTGACTTGGTTCGATACCAACGCAAAGCACGATCACTAAAACTTTTCTTTTCTTTTCCATTAAAGTTAAAAAAAATTAAAAAATGTTGTACATTTCTTTCTTTATTTGTTTTTTTTCTGGTACAAAATTGCTATATAACTATTGGTTTATGAACACAAACAATTTCAGTTAAAAAAATGTTATTTTCGAAATTTCTTTCCCTTTATTTCAGTTTAAATAAATGAATGAATAAAAAAAAACCAGTAAAATAGCTTATTAGTATTAATTAAGAATCACTTACATGAAAGAACTTGGTTAATGTTCCATACAGAGTGAATCAAGTGACAGTATTTCGCGACCCATTGCGTTGGTCTACTGCAACATATTTCGTTACAACCATTTTTCTGGCAAAACTTCATTGGACTACCATACACAGAGAATGTACAAGTACATCATTCTAAAACTTTTCACCTTGTCCCTTTTGTTTTTTTCTTCTTCTTGAAGAAGTGGCAAATATTTTTGAATAATATTAAGGAAAAATGAAACAGCAAGACAGAAAGATGTTGGGGATACAAAATGATTTACAAAAATAATTATGTAAACAAAACAATATTATTATTGATAAATAAATGCATTTTGGAATAGAACGAATAACATGGAAATTTGTGTTCTCATTTAACTTAATTACCGCACACATTAAATGCTGATGACCAGTTTGAAGTGTCGTTCAGCGCAATATACACACTTCTATGATTTCTCGTCAACACCTTTCGCAATGCATGTCAATACGGAGAGACCATTTGAATACACAAAGTCCACTAATTACCATACAGCTGAATCATTGGACGGTTCTGGTAAGTAGGTTTTGGTTGGAAAAAGAAATGCCTGTTCTAATAGAACGTTGTTCTATATGCTCGAGTCGAACGTAGGATCATTGAAAGGCAGTTTCTATAGATTTCAATATCTACCAGGCTATAAATCAAAATGGGCCCAAAAATCGAAAGAAAAACAAGTGTTTTTACTTCAAATTTTTTTTTTCTGTTTTTATTTTTTCAATAAGAAAACTATAACTGTAAATTCACCGTATTATTTTTTTTTTGATTTAACAAAATTCAACAGAATCATGTGTTTTATTTTGTAAAAATACACGAAATTGCCCTCAAGCTGTAGAAAAGAAACGAACTTGTTATTTACATTAAATGAAAATGTTTGTTTAACGAATTAATCCTATGTTTTTCTTCATTTCAGCCAAGTATATTCTAGCTTTTCGCTAATAGCGAAAAATGCCGTTTACACATTTAACTTATTGTCTTTTGAGTCGGGCTCAATCAATGAAATAATCGACTCGTTTCTGCTATTCAATCAGAAATGTTTTGCGAAAAAAAATCTAATATCTTAATTTATTTTTAATTCGAACAACTGAATGAGCTTAAGCATAGTAGGATGGTGGAATAGTTAAATCACTTAGAACGGCTAGTTGATCTTCGGTAAATTTCAACTGATGCGTGGCCCAATTATCATGA
This sequence comes from Sitodiplosis mosellana, assembly GCF_009176505.1. Lineage (NCBI taxonomy): Eukaryota > Metazoa > Arthropoda > Insecta > Diptera > Cecidomyiidae > Sitodiplosis > Sitodiplosis mosellana. The sequence goes on from NW_022595289.1 coordinate 2,501,183, forward strand.
TGTGTTCGTTTGAAGTCGCCCACTGTTTTCCGAATAGTTGACTATGGAATAAAGGGAAAGTGTGATTAATTGAACAATTAAAAATGTAAAATTCGTAACGGTTTTTTTTCTCCAACTTACTGGAATCGGCTGTGGATCATTTAAATGTGCGCCCAAGTGTTCAAAAACATCAGGAACGAAATCGGGTATGTCGTATGGATAGGCTGAAATGAATGCACACAACCCCAATACTCCCATGTGCCTCGTTCGAACGGATTCAGCTTCTTGAGTCTCGTTATGCCCATTGTTGTTCGATGAGTGGGAAGTTGATGCGGTTGCCACCGCTTCGGTGCCACAATTCGTCATTACGCGGCGGGTGGAGTTTTTCACAACTTTGGTACGACATTTTTGTTTGAACAATTCCAAAAGTTTGTCTGTTGACGGCAAAAATGAGCAATGCAGTAGGCCACCTAGAACTTGTGCTGCCTTCACACGAACTTCGAGCACAGAATCTTCCAGCAAACGCAGAACAATTGTCTGAACTTTTTGTACCCATTCTTCACGGCTCAGTACAATGGGCATATTGTTGAAAACAAGAACTTGCAACACATCGATAACCGCCAAACGTGCAGACCATGAACTCATCATAGACACTTCCTCAATTTTATGCAATGCGGCACCCATGCAATCCTCCAGTGTAAGACCTTGCGACAACATTGCCAACAATGATGTGCACGTTTCGGCCAATTCGACGTCTTGTTCGCACCGTTCGAGACGACAAGCAAACGGAAGCAATTCAAAGTATTCAATAATATTTCCATTGGTATTTCGGTTCAACACACCAACAATCCATTGACAAACTGAAAGAGAATGTAATTTTAGCCGACATTGATTCAATCAAAATTAACTGACAAACTGAGTAATTACTTGTCTTGAATAGTCGAACAGCTTGATCATATTCGGTTTTTCTGGTGTCATTTGTCGATTCGCCATCATTGTCTAAAACGAGAATTTGTTATGGTGTTTCAATCAATTTAACGAAATAAAAAGTAATGGATGTAACGAATACCTTTTGGTGCATCTGTTTGAAGGATTTGTATTTTTTGTACAACTTCACCAATTATGTCTTTAATACGCGGGCACTCTGGCTCTGGTGCATCGATGAATTTCAAATCGGCTTCAAAGATATTGATCAAAATGCTTCCCAATCGTTCACGCACATTTTGGAAGCTATGGTTCAGATAAGGCCTCAAATATTCTGTAAATGTTCAATTTTCAATCAAGCAGATAAATTAGTTTAATACCATTTGAAGCCAGTGTAAATTTGATGAAATTAAATTACCCAATAAACGGTGACAAACGGTATTCATTCTCCAAACGTGTTGATTGAATGGGCCTTGCAGACAATAAATGCGACTACAGTCTATGAAGCTTGTCGATTCACGCAATGGATTCTCCATTAGCACTTCGTGTAACCAGTATTGACGTCGCGGATCAAAATTTTCAGCTGCAGTTGCGAAGCATGTGCCCCAGAAAATGTCGGTTTCCACCGTAATATTGTCAAGCGCTAATCGAATCATTGGTTTCAGTTTTTCGTATAAGTTTACGGTCATCTCGAATGTCCAGTGTTTCATGCCTCGCATGATTCCTGCCATTATTTCGGCTGCACATCGATGGCTTGATTCCGAGTTTTTGTCTTCAATCAAGCGTTGCAGGTGCTCGAGTATTGGGTCGAGTAGCACATCTCCGAACATGTCACACAGTCCCTTCAACAAGAATGATCTCGATCTGTTGAACTTTTCTTTGCCTTTCTTTTCCTCCAACGACCAGAACGCAATCAATTTGTCGATGTTTGATTTTTTGGCAAAGAAATCGTAGATTATTCTTTCAGACGAAGTGAGTTCGTCCCACGTACGGTTTAATTTCGGCTGTTGTGACGATGGGGCATAAACTGTGAAATTTGGTGACCATCCAAAAAAACCTTCTGTTTTATGCGCGTATTTCGGTTCATCCCATTGTTCTTGACTTTTTGGTAGAGTTCCTAAATCATATTGCAGCCATCGATTATCCGGCCGAGTACCGGGCTTCAATTCGCGCTGTGATTTTGGTGGCTTTACACCGCCAATCGCAAACGGATCTATTGGGACTTTGACATGCTCACGCTTTTGCTGCTTGAAAATGAAACGCATCGTTTTTACGGCGATTTTTCGCTCTTCAATTGACTCATTTATCAAATTATGCACCACATAATTGATGACCTCGTCCGGATACTTGACATTGATATGCACCAAATTGTAAATCATTCCGGTTGCCATTAGACCGTAGCGCCAGTGCAACGAATTATTGTGTGTGATCTTTAGGATCTCCTGTAAAATGTTCAAGTATGATTTAAGATTTGCTTCGTTTTGCTGTTGTTCCTTCATTGATCCGGCTTGAATTGCGGATTCGGGAATCGCAGACACTGTGGCTGGTAAGATCGTTTTGGCTATATCAACGCATCGATCGGGTATGTTTAAGCTGATATTGACCGTTGGGAACTCATTGTGAATCACATCGTAGACCATGTTTAACAATCGTACCACCGATGGTTTTTCCGAAAGATTTGTCCTGAGTAAAGCGAGCCAGATCCTTTGCACGCACTCCCAATCATTTTTCACAATCAATCGAGCACGGCGTTGACCACACAAAACGTACAAGATTCCCTTGAAACTTTCGTGATTTTCATTCGAATCAACGGACAAATGTTGAACAATGTCATCCAACAAGCATCGATAGGAGAATGGAAACGTGCCAATCAGTTTAAACAATCGAGATTGAGCAGTGGCACGTACGGCTCCGTACCGTGATGTTGACAAATCCAACAGATTCTTCATTACGGCCAAATGTGACGGTGTAAACTCCGGCAGCAGAAGTTCATCACGGCAATCTTGCTGCATGAGGATTCGTGTTGCCAAAATGGCACGAATGTCTCGAATTCTCTTGGTCAATTTGTATTCTTGGAACATTTTTGATTGATTATAACTCTTTAGCTGCGATTCGAATGGGGTTACATATTGTTTACGAATGAACACTCGTTCCCATAACAAAATGATTGCTTTCAGTGATTTGGTGTCGTCTTCGGATTCTTCCAAAATTTTCTTCTGTAATTTTGATATGCTGCGTATGATTGCCAATCGAACGTTTTCTCCATCTGGCATGCTGATTGCGTACTGCTCAAACCCTAATTTGATATCCAAAACACGGATCGGACTGGTGGTCGGCAGAATTCCAATCGGTTTTTCATTGTCCCAATTCGGTAAGAAATTGGCGCACTTGAGCAACGCCAAAACAGTTGATGTATCACGAAGAATATCATCTCGAGACAATTCGCATTTGCCTTCCACAAAATCGTCAAATTGCTTCAAGATGGGCGGAAGATAGCGATGAAGAATCATCTGGCATACCTCTTTAGCTCTTTCGTCGGGCATGTACCATTTGATTGCGGTTTCAGCCCTCATTTTTTGGCCCCTGATTAAACGACAAAAAAAAGGGAATTGATCAGCATTTGAAGAAAGGGAAAATCGTTTTATCTTGTTTAGAATTACCAGTGGCGAATGGGTAAAAACTCATTTAATGGCTTCTCATGACTTTCGGGAGAGCTACGAACATCCAAAATCTGAAGTGTGCTAACATTACTTAAGATAGTGAAGAGAATCGCATTCGAATATTTGTTGGTGAGTTTGCATTTGAATTTCGAAATTTGATCAACGATTGGAATTAAGTCGTCGAAGAAATTAACAACTTCGTTGGGTGCACCTCGTACGATGGCCATCAACAGAATGATGTAGTAAAGCATTTCATCGCTTTGTTTTTCTCGTGCTGCGATATCATCGTGCTCCTCAATGTATTGATTGATCGTGTTGACAACAAACGGCACCAGAGATTTGCTGATTTCGCTTCCTGCAACGCGTGCAAACACCCGCACCAGACTAGCGATCAAATGAGCAGCAACGCGTGGTTCGAATAAGTTGGTTTTGATATAATCAACCAATTTTTTCGTGGCAGACAAGATGATCTCATCGGAACACTGACCTTTTGGGTTAAAAAAAAAAGAAGAATAAATGAATGATTGGATGGTGTCTTACGCCCCATTGCCCTATCTCTTTCCTGGCAATAATTAATTAATTTGCAATTAATGTGTTAACATACCCAGAATTCCATGAGTACTGGATTGTACCAAACTCTCGACGATCGTTTCCATTTTTGAGCGGATACTGTCGTTGTCGGTCGGTTGTTCCATGCGAGTCGAACTGGAATCGATGAGCGCAAAAATTTTGTCCAAATATTCCAGAACGAAGCCTTCAAATTCGGCCGTTTGGCCACAAATCAGACTCTCCTCCTCCGTTAAGTCGTCGTAGTAGAGATGAGCTTTGGAACAATCGACGATCGGAACCATCAGAGCAAAAGTTGTTAAAAATTGCAAAGTGACTGATGTCTTCTTAAAATCATTTGGGTCGATTCCAGGCAATGTGGCAAATAAAATGGGAATGACATGAGTTTTTCCGGTTGTATAACCATTGTGGCCGGACACAAGAGCACGGGACACACTGACCAAACACTGCAAAGCGGCAGTCATCTTGTGCGGTTCGGTTACTGAGTCGAGCGTTGCATAAACTCTTTCAACAACATCGGGAATGATCAGTTCGGGGCGCAAATCGGCCAAATGCTTAAATATTTTGCCAGTGTCGGTGGCATTCATTCGCGAATACATGGCCTGCAACGCGATCGGCTTGTATGATTCCACGAATAATGTCAAACAGTTTTCAGTCAAACGTTGTTCGTTAGGCACGGCTCGTTTCCACGGATGAGGCTTGTACCGCTCGTAAACCAACCGATCGAACAGGTACTTTGGTAGCTGAACGACAATTTCACTGATAACACCAACCCATTTTCCACTGTTGGCCGGATGCAAATATGATTCAACAGCACCCAAAAACTTTGATAGATAATGTTGAGCAGAACTCTTCGGGCTTAGCACTGACGCAATCCAAACTAGAAATAAAATAACATTGATTATTCATATGGAAATTCATTCTACATTTGAAACTTACTCGCAACCGACGATGACCATAGAGTTTGATTACGGGCACTTTTCATATTTTTGTAGCAAACGGGTAGGTCTAATGAGCGCAATAAACGTGTGAAAATCATCGGAATGTAGGGTTCCCAGTCGATGTGGCCGACATTTTGGCTGGCTGTGATCGCCAGCAAGTTCATTATGTCCACATTCCACGATGGATTGTGATAGGTATTCCAGAGATTGACAAAATCGGTTAGCCATAAATCGTATCCGTGCAACGGATTCAAAAAGATCGATAACAGATCGAATGCACCGCATATTTTTCCCGTATCAAGTGGGAATAGTTTCGGGAAAATTTCATCGAGAATTTCTTGCGTTGCTTCCTTCGAAAAGTATCTAAAAATAACAACAATTCGAGATAATCGCAATGCAAATATTCAAAAATTGTGTACTTTGTTTGTTATCAAAAGACGTCATCATCAAATTCACGTAAAAACTTTAACAATAACAAAAGTACTTACGTGGCACATTGCTGGATAATAAATTGCACGTTTGATTCGAGTGACCTGTGAAAACGAAAATCGTGTGAGACAATTTTTATTTCGATTGTAATTATATTTGTCCAAATACAATATGAAGAGAGCGCATGCAAAAATATCCTACGGAGTTTAATTTGGGGCACAGTGCTTATCTTGCGATGCTTGAGTGTTTGCATTGTATTTGATTTATCAGTGCTATCAGTCAGACCACAAGCAAATCAAAAGCATCGACTTCGCAATGGAGTAAAAATTGGTTGTACTACTCACGGAAAGTATCTGTAAATTTCGCCCTTGGTGGAGTTTTTATTTAGGTAGATGTTGCTCAAATTGTACAGCGGCCGCCAATCAATTTGCAAGTCATTCGGTGATAGCCATGAAGTTTTGCTGCAACGAAGAAATAAAAGAAACAGAACAAAAATTACCATATATGCATGTGTGTGCGTTGTATTGATTGTGTGTCAAATGTTACCGTAGCAGCTGCGATAGTACGATGCAGAATTTATTGAGTTTGGCTGGTTCCAAGCCTGGTATCTCAATCAGTGAAAGCAATAGTTTGATGAATTTTACGTGATCCTCTTTGGAAAATTTCAGTCCATACAGTTTAAGGTACCTGCAAAAATGTGGCAATACAATGAACACAAGGATTAACAAGGAATTGAGCTAATTTTAGTCGATGTATAAAAATACGAACACCAAAAGTCTGGATATTGCCATGCCAACCGCTGGCGTCATTTCTCTGAGTGCAACGGCCTTTGCAAGACCCTCTTTCAATTCCGTCAGCATTTTTTGCGATTCATCGTCGAGTTGATCAGCGTACGGCAGATATTTATTGCAGAAAATCTCTTTTTGCGGATGAAATCCGAGCTTTTTGTAGCGGGCCTGTTGAAATTCCGAATATTTCTTGGTTGGAACGTCCTCATCGTCGCCAGCAGTATCATCAATCGCATCGTCGCCGCTCGTGGTCCCAAAATCCATGTAATCGTCGATTTCCATGTCACCGTCTGCCTTTCTGTGCTATTTCGCACAAAATCACACAACACTGGAATTCTGATTGATTTAAACGATTCTTCGCGATTTTTTTCGGTTCCTTCCACTTTTTTGCTATTTTGATAAGTTTATCTACGGAAATGCAATGACATCAAATTGAGAAGTTTACTCCATACGTGTAAAAGTATAGCTGTTATTTTGCGAATTGCCACAGCACGCACATGCACAACGAATCTTATTTACATTGATAAACAAACGAACTAAACATCAGTTGCCGTGGCGCCTTTTTTCTTTCTTTTTTTTTCTCTCTTGTTGTTTTCAACTGAATACTTTGCAATGAACCAAACGAAATCAATCGTTGCACAATGTTTTTTTTTCACTCTCTCTTTTATTATTTTTTGTTTGCTATCACCTCAACAAGAAAAAAGAACAAAAACTCATTTCGTTAGGAAAGGATGCCAAGAATTGGAATGTGTAAGTACACTGGAAATGTCTACAATGAAACAAAAGAAAACGAAATGCGATCCACAACTCAAGTCAGAAATGTGAAATGTTTTTGCCTTTTCGTGGTGACTGACAACGAGTAACATCAATTTAAAAATCAGAATTTATTGAATTCTGAACAAAATCAGTGTCGAATGTCAATTAAATTCACTTACAAATTTCGTTTTGAGTGTGTTTCACTATAACAAATTGCTTGAAATTAAAAATGAATGTCTTTAAGTGATTTGAAAGAAGGAAAAAGTCAAAATTTCTGATGATTTTGTAAAAGTCATTGTGTGACTGTGAATGCATGCTATGCCAACTAGATTTGTCTCGCTCCTACAAATTCGCCATAAATGGAGGCATGCATATCATTTCCCCATTTTTTTCGTGCTTATTATCATCATCAACGTACCTACAGATTATTTCAGTCATTTTTGACAGTTCGACTAATAAACAGTTCACTGTTTCGCCACACCACACATTTTCAGCGCTGCATTATCGACACATCGTTTGTGCGCAACGATTTGATTTTAATTTTCAACACACTAAAAATTTTTGCCGCTTTTAGTCATTTTTATTAAATATTTTTTCACAATAATTATCCACCAATGATTCGTTTTAAATATATACAATTACACTCAGAGTTCACTTGATGAACATAAATATTTAAAATAGAATACAGATAATTTTTTTGATTGTGTTGCTTGCTCAATTACATAAACAAAATTGCTATTCGTAGATAATTAGAACTAAATCTATAGTTCTATCGAATCAGAAAGAAAGTCGATTCCAGACATGGAAAAGTTGAGATTGGATCGTTGCCTGCACCAACTTATGTACCTATCCTCGATCATGTTGACCTTGTCATATAACACCTGGAGTGTACTTCTTGCATTCCTACAGTATTCCATTATTTGTTGCAGATCATGTAGTCCTGGCTGAAAATCATCTTGGATGGGCTTCTTCTTCTTCGCAAAACATGGTATTGGGCTGTCGAAGAACGTTTTCGAATCCAATGATGGTTTGCTGTAAATATAGATTAACAATGCAGTAAATAGGTCATTCGATATAAATGATATATAAGCACACAATTCAAATATGAAAATCAGAACAAAATTCATGTAAAGTTAGTAAATTTGTGGTTCCCAGTCGACGTTGCCGACATTTTGGCTGGCTGTGATAATCAGCATGTTCATCATGTCCACATTCCAAGATGAATTGTTATAGGTGTCCCAGAGACTGACGAAATCGATTAGCCATAAATCTTATTCGAAGAGAACTACATCAGATAGAACGCATCTCATATTTTTCCCGTATCAAGTGGGAACAGTTTTGGAAAATACTCATGTAATACTACATGATACATACTACGTACCTTTTTGGAGCAATCAAATGTGGTATATTTTCCTTTTCGTGCATCAAACATGGGATGTTTTCCTTCTCATCGGAAACGAACGTACTCGAAGCTGCTGGTACGATACCATCGTAGAAATCCGAGTATTCCCACGTTGAACACGTTGTGTTTACTAAGGTTTTATCGCAGGTGATGTTGCCAGTACTCTCGTGATTATTGACGAAATCAATCAATGTCTGATTTTCTTCCAATTCATTTTCGATCGGCTCATTTTCAATTTCATTATTTTCGCATTGCATGTCATTGTTGTTGATTTCGTTGTCACCCACGGCAAACATGTACGACGTTTCAGTAGATTTGTTTACTATGGTGAGACTCTCAACAACTGGCACCAATTTAAATTTCATTTTCAGTGAAATATCAGAGGTGGAATCGTTTGCATTGAGTAAATCTTTGAGCCGCGATTTTAAACCGGTCGAAGCAACAAGGATTTGCTGTTGCAACTCTTCCCGATTCTGAATCAATCGGATTTTATCATTTGAGTCACGAATGCCAATCACCTTTTTCGGCCAATTAACCTTATGATTTTTGAGCAAACTTTGATCGAGTGCCTGCACAATCATATTCCAAACGTCATACTCCTTTTTCCATTCACTGCCAATATTTTGCTTTGACTCTTTCGTCGCCGTTTTCTTGCTCGACGAACCTTTTCTGGCCTTTTGATATCGCTGGTAAAACGTTGGTTTCGAACGTTTCTTTGGCGTCGATGAACTGTGATTCAACTTTGAAAAGAGTCGACGGCTGTACGTTCCCGCGCTGTCTTTCGATTGTTTTTTTCTCAATTCTTTGGAATCATTCAACAATACTTTCGACCAAATTGGATACGAAATATCCATATTAGACATATTTTCGGTTGCCATTGAAAACGAATCAATCTATATAGAAACAAGCAGACAGAATGTGGTTCTCAAAATCAATTTGGTTATGATATAACCTAAAATATTATGACATTCAAATTCTGATCATGCCTTTTTCTTCTGTTGATATCATGGAATTGATAAGCATTAAAAATTGATTTTTTTTTGCAAAATCTCACCTTCTAAAGTATCGATCGAATACTTTAACAAATAAATAATTGGAATTTTTACACAAAATACGATGAACTCTCGTTTGCAAATCAATTCAGTCAACTGTCTGATTCGATTAAACTATGAAACTAACGGAATGGTGGTTTGATGGTGTAATTGCTCGCCTCTTTTGTGCTACGTAGTTTTGCTACTGTCAAATGTCAATCGAATGAAACACGAAGTTCTCTGGCGTACCCATTTATTTGGAACGTCTAATGTAAATGTCAATGGCTTTCGCACAATGCATTTGCTGCATTACATTGTCGTTGAAAGAATATGAGAATTGTTTGGAGCTTTGTCTCAAATTAAAGCAATGATATTTCTCTGTTCAAGTTTCTTAATAATTATGAGCATTCGGAATGTGATGTTTCAAATTTGTTCATTTTCCATATTAATTCCCTTGGAAATTTCCCTTTTTCTTTTAACTACTCACAACAAATTTCCAATAGAAAATAGATCAGCATTGGTTCCATTCACAATGAATTGAGCAGTTTTATGGCGTTTAGGTTAAAGACTATAGAAAGCAGAATATATATATGTTTATGGATTGTTCAAGGAATTTAGATGTAAAGAAAAAATTTGTGAAAATCGTCAACAGAAAAAACATTTGGAGAGAAAAAACGTGCGAAAAATCATTTCGATTATGGTTGATTGGTTATAAGAATGGAAGTTCACCCAAAATATTTCTGTCATACAGAGCTGAAAAATGTTGGCATTCGATCACTCAGTATTCATAACCTTATAAAATTGCATTACAAAGCATTCTTGATGCATCTGTATCAAGTCAAACAAAAATTTCCGACATTGTTCACTGAATAGCACCTTATGGAAAGCAACACCAGCTCGTATATGTGCGGTATACGTATGCATCTGTGTGATTTTTATACACATTTTGTGCAGAGTTGCAAATTTGGTGTTCACTCAATATGAGTATTCATTTTACGTCCTTTGGTCGAGCGTTCACCAAATTGGTTGTGTATCGGTGTAATACGACACTTCCAGACAGGGGATTCGCAGGTAATATTTCGAACGTCATTCGTATTGAGATCGTCTTAGTTACAACAATAGCACGACTTTTCAACAAAGCTTTGCCACGTTAATATTTTATTTCGAAGCAAATAATTACTCATCGAAATTCAAGAGAACATCCTCAACTGGACAGAATGTTGTGGAAAAAAGAAACTGGCCAAGAAGATGCGCTGTATACTGATTTATTGGGCTGTTCTTTGGTGAACTCCATTTACAGCGATTACCAAAATTCGAACAATTTCGTGAATGGTCAATTTGCGTCGTCATACAAGAAAAGTGCAACCGAAGCATTAAATTGCCGACAAAAAGGAAATGAAGTATTCGCTGAGAAGAAATGGGCCGACGCAATGGAGTGGTATAACAATTCAATGTGTTTTGCAGATGAAGGTTCCGAAATGTTGGGATTGGCGTACGCAAATCGAGCATCGTGTTTTTTTAATATGGGAATGTACAACAAGTGTCTCATCGACATCGAGCACGCCAAATAAAACAACTACCCGCAAGGAAAATTGGCCAAATTGGACGAACGAAAAACCATTTGCTTGGCTGCGATGGAGAAGGAAACGGATCGAAGTGGAATATTTGAGCCTAAGCTGGACTATGCACCCAACGAAATGTTTCCGTGTTTCGCTGATGTTCTGAAAATCGAAAACAACCACCAACACGGTCGGCACGTTGTGGCGAAGGAAGATATTGACGTGGGCAAAACGGTGATGGTCGATCAAAGCTACTTTGCGGAAACATTCAATCTGAAGTATCGACGATGCGGAATTTTTTTTCGTGAGGTCGAGAATCTCAAGCCATGTAATAAGTGTACGTTCACGATGTTCTGTCCACGATGCGAAGGAAACAGCTTCCATGACATTGAATGTGATGTCAATCCAACCTATTTTGGTTGTCTGTCATTTGCAAGTTTTCGAATGGTGATCATTCGATCGATTCTACTGGCAATGAATGCATTCGATGATATTGATCAATTGATTGCTGCTGTTGAGGAAATCTTGTCCAGCGATGCAGTCGAAGCACCCGAGTCGTTGTCTGATCCACAATCAAAGTATCGTGCATTCTTCAAACTACAACCCAATTCAAAGGAAAACGTCGACGAAAAACTCCCACAGAAGATTTATCTGATTTATCGCTTGCTAATAGGTCAGTCGAAGGTGTCAAAGATTTTCCATTCGGAAGCAAGCAAACGGTTTTTGATGCATTTATTTGGCCACCACGTCATCGTTATAAAAAATTGGATTCGCAGTGATCGTTATAAAACTGGACGCAAAGGTCTATTCAACGAAGATATTGAAGTGTATTATGAGCATCGCATCAGCATTACCGCATCATACTTCAATCACAGTTGTTCACCCAACGCTTACATCACTGCACAAAACGGCCTCAACATAGCAGTCGTTTTGCGCCCTGTTCGAAAAAATGAGCAATTGTGCGTGACATATGATGAACAAATTTTGATGAAACCAAAGACAGAGCGTCAGCGTGACCTACAATCAAAATTCAAATTCCAGTGCAAATGTGACCGATGTAAGCAGCCGCAGCTAGAATCATCCACTCTCAACTCAAATCTTCGTATCAAATTGGATCCAATTTTCCAGTCAATTTTTGAATCTCGCTCCGTACATGACTACCAGACTTTTTTGTCATTGAAAGCAAATGCATTCGGTTTGTTGAAGAAGTATAAGAAAGTGGCCTGGTCTGCAGAAGTATATCGCATCATCTATAGTCTATACACACTGGCATTGATGGAAACAGAAACTGCAACCGCTGGCAGTATGCCGTTCACTGGCCACATTTTTAACATAACTTTCGACTGAATTTGGACATCATTCTATCAACATTTCCTTTGACACAAACTTGTGGAACGTTTCATTTTAGTTCAAGTTTTCATTTGAACAATATTTTCAAAAACATAAAGATTTCCACTCAAACCACGCAAAAACCTATATTATTTATACCTATAGTGTTTTATTAAATAAAGTTCACTGAACCGTTTTTTTGTATTAATCACAATGAGAGGTCTTTCATTCTTTAATTTTCTTGATTTGATCTTTTAAAAACTAGATTTGAATTATTATGTGCATGATGATGAAATTTCGTTCACATGCCCACGAATCAAATTTCTAAAGGTAAAAATATGATTAGTGAAATACCAGAAATACTATCGAAGTTAGCCAGCCACCTCTCAAAGCAAAATCTTCTCCGGTTTGAAGATAAATAACATGGATCGAATTAGTTTTGGTTTAGCTGGTTGATAGATTTTTCTGGTGTTAGATGTGTTGCAGTAATGAGATTATAAAAAACGTTATGGAAAACATGCTTGACCCGAAAAACTCACCCCGTATGTGGAAAATGATGAATTTGAAAAAGGAAAATCGTGCGAAAAATACTTTTAAAGAACCAAAGTGATGAGAATGGAATCTTAGATAGAATGTTTGTTTCTTTTGTAAAGATTTGAAAAATGTTGGCATTCGGTCACTCAGTAGCCTATTTCATCAAATGTTTTCATGAAAAGTTTTCATGAGATTTTCTTCTCAAGTTTTTTTGGTGAAACAAATGTATCTAAATGTAGCAATGAGAAAATCTCAATAGAAACGTGAAAATATTCTCATTTTTTTGACATTATTTTGAGCGCAAATTTTAAATTTTCATTTATTTTTGAGCCAACCATGATGTGATCTCACATGTTTGTGAAAAAACCTCGAAATTTCAAGTTGGCGCTCAAAATAATGTCAAAAAAATGAGAATATTTTCACGTTTTTATTGAGATTTTCTCATTGCTACAATTAGATATATTTGTTTGACCAAAAAAACTTGAGAAGAAAATCTTATGAAAACTTCTCATGAAAACATTTGGTGAAATAGGCTACAAGAATCATAGCCTCATAAAATTGCTTTACAAAGCATTCTAGATACTTTTGCATCAAGCCAGAGAAAGACTGACGTTTTCACTCTGTTCAGTCCAAAACATTTTGGAGAGCAACATCAGCTCTTGTAAATTGGTAAATCGTTTCCACACACATTTTGTGCAGACTTGCAAGTATGCTGTTTATTCAATATTGCGATTTCACACAGTTTCTCTCTCCCTTTGTCTGTGTGTGTCAACCATATTGGTTGTGTATCGGTGTAATACGACACTTCCAGACAGGGGATTCGCAGGTAATATTTCGAACGTCATTCGTATTGAGATCGTCTTAGTTACAACAATAGCACGACTTTTCAACAAAGTTTTGCCACTTTAAAATTTCATCTCAAAGCAACCAGTTTCCAATCGAAATTCAAAAGAACATTCTCAGTTAGATAAAATGTTGTGGAAGAAAGAATCTGATCAAGAAAATTCGTTGTATACTAACTTATTAAATTGTTCTTCGGTCGACAGCATGTACAACGATTACGAAGAAAATAGGGATCGAACAATCTTATTGTCCGGATCAGCATACAAAAAAAGTGCGGCAAAAGCGTTGAAGTGTCGACAAAAAGGAAATGAATATTTTGCTAAAAAGGAATGGGCTAATGCAACGGAACTGTACAACAAATCGACGTGTTTTGCTGAAGAGGGATCTGAGCTGATGGGATTGGCGTACGCAAATCGGGCATCGTGTTTTTTCAACATGAAAATGTACAGCAAGTGTCTTATCGACATCGAGCATGCCAAACAAAACAACTACCCGCAAGAAAAATTGGCCAAATTGGACGAACGGAAAACCATTTGCTTGGCTGCGATGGAGAAGGAAACGGATCGAAGTGAGATGTTCGAACCTAAGCTGGACTACACACCCAACGAAATGTTTCCGTGTTTCGCTGATGTTCTGAAAATCGAAAACAACCACCAACACGGTCGGCACGTTGTGGCGAAGGAAGATATTGACGTGGGCAAAACGGTGATGGTCGATCAAAGCTACTTTGCGGAAACAATCAATCAAAAGTACCGACGATGTGGTAATTGTTTGCGATCGGCCGAGAATCTCAAGCCATGCCACAAGTGTACGTTTACGATGTTCTGTCCACGATGCGAAGAAAACAGCTTTCATGACATTGAATGTGATGTCAATCCAACCTATTTCGGTTGTCTGGATTTTATGAGCTTTCGAATGGTTGTCATACGTTCGATTTTACTGACCATGAATGCATTCGATGACAACGATCAATTGATTGCTGCCGTTGAGGAAATGTTGTCCAGCGATGCAGTCAAAGTACCCGAGTCGTTGTCTGATCCACAATCAAAGTATCGTGCATTCTTCAAGCTACAACCCAATCCAAAGGAACAAGTGGACCGAAAACTCCCACAGAAGATTTATCTGATTTATCGTTTACTAATGGGTCAGTCGAAGGTGTCAAAGATTTTCCATTCGGAAGCACGCAAACGCTTTTTAATGCATTTAATTGGCCACCACGTCATCGTTATAAAAAATTAGATTCGAAATGACCGCTATAAAACGGGAAGAATAGGTGATTACGGCGAAGAAATTTAAATGTTTTATGAGCATCGAATGAGCATTCCCGCAGGGTATTTTAATCACTCTTGTTCACCCAACGCTTACATCAACTCATAAAACGGCATCAACATCTGCGTCGTCATTCGACCTGTGCGAAAAGGTGAACAATTGTGCGTGACTTATGATGACACAATTTTGCTAGCGCCAAAGGCAGAGCGTCAGCGTAATCTACAGTCGAAATTCAATTTCCAGTGCAAATGTGACCGATGTGAGCAACCTCTGCTATGGTTATCCAGTCTCATATCAAATCTTTACATCAAATCGGATCCAATTTTCCAGTCAATTAATGGCGGTTCTAGAGCCGAATCAAGTTACAACTATCAAGACATTTTGTCATCGAAAGCAGAAGTAATTGGTTTGTTGAAAAAGTATAAGAAAGTGGCCTGGTGTAAAGAAATATGCCTCATCATCTATTATTTGTATGGCTTGGCATTGATGGAGACAGAAAGTGTATCCGATGGTATACCTTTCACTGGACGCCCCTTTAATAGGCAAATCGACTGAATTTGGGAACGTTTCCATAATCATTTCCTTTAACACAAATTTGTTAGCTAAAAATGCCCCTTCATATGAGGTTGAGTTTTCATTATTTTGAAGAAAAGAAAATAAACGTATTAATTTGGTTTCAGCTTAAGCCACCTATAAACCTACATATATTATGAGTATTATTCAATAAAATTTGCTGAACTGTTTTTCTTATTAAACATAACGAGATATCTTTTGTCTTTTCATTTTATTCATTTATTTTTTTAAATTGGATTTAGGTTGCTGATCATGTACGTCTCAATGAACTTTTGCCCATATGCCAGCGAATCGCATTTCTGAAGCTAAAAAATGAACTATAGTATATGTATACATAAATACTAAAACTGCTAATCTAGATTGCAAATCAGTACGATCGACTATATGATTTGAGTGAACCATGAAACTGCTGTGGAATTGTTTACCTCCTTAGCGTTAGGTATTTGTTGTAATAGTTCTACTGCTATTAAGTGAAACACAAACTCATAGGGTTTGGTTATTCATGGAGAATGTTTATTGAAAATGTCAAAGAAATTGCACAATACAATAATAATGAATACTCAAGTTAAATTTTGCCTTTGAATATGCTCTATCCTTTTTTTCTAAGATTATTTTTAAAATATGAATTCAAACATAATTGTTAGTCTGACCACGACAGTTTTATGCTATGTGTAAATCCAACTCAAAAAATTTCTGAGAATAAATTAATTGTAATATAGATTGACTAGAAAATACAGAATTTATCTTGCATTCAGAAGGTTTGAGCATTTCGACAAATGCCACATCCCAAAGCGAATTCTTCTCCCGTTGGTGGATGAACAACATGTAACGGACAATCTTCACCCATGAGTTGCTTGGCTTTCGGTCCAGCTGGGCATTTCGGTAGCTTTTGTTTCGGGATATTTGTTAAACGTTGAAAGTCATCATGGCACGTGTCACAAAAATGCGTTGATCCAAAGCAAAAGTACACTGCCACCGAACAGCAAAATCGACATTTGTATTCGAGATAATCCATACCGTGTTTTGGACACATCTAAATCAAGGCAGAAAAGAAATATTGTCTTAAATTGTTTTGAAAACCAATATCGTGGATCATTTTTCTTCTACCTGTGCACGCGCTACGTCACTACACCCTCCGCAAACCAACTCCTGTGGATTGTATTTGTCTCCCATTTCAGCATCACACCGAGCCTCTCCTCCATAATATGCCTTAGAGCATTTATAACAAACATAATACGCATATCGATCCATTGCATAGGCTGCAAGATCTTTCTGATTGACTGATTGGACGATCCCCTCGTACTCCAAGCTAGTTACGTGAAGAAAAAAAATGTTAGTTAGCTTTGAATTCATCAATATTCAAACTAATATATGTATCCATACCGCATAATGGCCTTTCGTTTGACGTCGGCTTTCAATTCATTGATTGGATCGAGTAGATCGGCCAACATATAATGCATTATATCAGCTTTACATATGGGGCACAATGAAAAACCAAAGCTAATACGTGGACCAATCCAATGCTTTTCAAGCACAGTGCGACAGCAGTGATAATGGAAAACGTGTCCACATTCGAGATGGATTGCTGGTGCACATGATAGTGCTTCCACAAAACAAATCATACACATATCGTCAGCGTCTTGAGTGAGTTTTGGCTCCTTCAAACTCTCTGACAGTTCATTTTCTCGTTTATGACACACCACTTCTAGGCATGGCAAGCATTTGGTTTCGTTGATCACCCCACCACACGGGTGGCCACAGAGCTTTGTTTTTGCGCATACATTTGCCGCAAACTCTTGACACTCCTTATCGGCACAAACATTGCCCATTGCCAACAAACCAGAATCACCCACCGTACCACAAAATCGACATCGACCTACTGGAGAAAAAAAAGATGAAATTTAGTTTTGGATGTTTGATACGGAATAAATCGAATAAATCGTTCTTGCCTGTGGACGTTGTTGGCCCTGATACAGCGGCTATATTGCCATCACGAAACTCAATGATCGCCTTCAAAGTTCGGGAATCAGCCAAAGCAAGCAACCAAAATAGTTTAGTTCGTCCACAGCCCTCATGTAATTCAACGCGAATGGCATCTTCTTCCTCTTTGCACACGGTACGACGATGATTCCTAGTTTTTCGGCTCAAATGCAAGAAGCGATCACAATCGGCGCACAATGACTGACACGTCTCACATTGAATGATCGCTGCCGTCACTCCGTCGTCATGGTTCGAACACAACGGCCGAGTTTCAGATATCTTTGACCATTGTCCAGATGACAGTCTATTCAAACGAGAATAACCGTTAAAATTAAGTTACAATCAAGATGATTTTTTTTTATTTAAAAATAATTGATTTCGAAGTATTTTATGCAAACGCCCGGGTATTAAAATAAACTCACCTTTCCACATGATCCTTGTCTAAAACACACAAGCTTGCCAAGGCCAGCCACAGAGTGGTCGTTTTGATGCAATTTTCATGTGTACGATAGATTTCATCGAGGCGTGTTAGATTCAGTATGGATTCGGCGATTGCAGCCTTGGTTACCGTTGACCATTTATCCGATAGTTTTCCCTGTGAATCGATATGAGTATATTGTTAATATTACCAAGCAAAATAATACTGATAAGAATTATTCGCTCGCAATACATACGTTGGCCATGTCGCGAATTAAAGTAATGATATTTTCGGCTTGCTTAATATTGATAGTGCCTCTCAAGAACCAGCGTTGATTTAAATTCCTCGACTCTGACTTTTTTGGAATGAATTCGAAATCTGACGTTCCGGCTGTGTCTATTACAGAACTGATACCTTTTGGCAATTTTCCCTGCGAGTCTTTTTCTTGCAAGTGTAAATTTGATATGCCAAAATCGATGCAATTGAATAATTGTAATGAAATCGGTTGCTTATTCGAGGTTGATGCGCTGGTTGATTTAATTTTTACTTGTAGCTGCAGTGATTTAGCGATGACTGCCAAGAAAATGTCAAGTATACCCAAGCGATTCATATCGAATTCTTCGTTGCTTTGATTGGAAATATTGAAATCGCTCGGTGGTAGACTGTACACATTGAGAATATCGGCGAATTGCTCTGGTGAAAGTTCGGGTAAAATTCGTCGAAGCAAAGCCGTTACTTGACGTTGAACACGATCACTTCCTGTGTGTAGAAGTGTCAATAGATCTTTTAATAATCCATGCTGATTTGATAGATATGATCGACCGACGGCACTGCCCGACAACGCCAAAACCATACTCAACATCTCAAAACAGTAAATGTCAGGCGCTCGTGAATTCTCACTCGCTGAATCACTTTTGTGTTCACTATTCAACAATTGAACTTCTGAATTGACACATCGATTGTCAAACATCAATGCCGAATTGGCTTCCCATTCCTCTTTGGCACGGATCGTTTCTTTTCGGATCGCATGAACGATATGAACGATTACTTGCTTCTGCAAATGGCTTAGTTTGCTTCGACTAAACAAAATGCCAACCATATGCTCGCGCAGATCCAATGAATCAGCCAACATTGATGTACCATTTGAGTCAAGCGCTCCCCCGATGGTACCAACCGATCGTAGGTTATTCGAAATTGCGCCTTCATTGTTTGTGTCCTGATCGACGTCCTGGTCATTTTCACTTCCCAAAATCAATTTGCCAAATACTTGGGACGTTAGTAGTCGGAATACTCGAAGCGTTTCAGTTTCACAATTGCGATGTTGGATTTGAGATGAATTGAGCAACTTTATATTTGGTTTCAAAACCATTTCATCACTACTTATCGGAATGCCGAGCAATTTTATTTGACGCACACGCAATGTTTCAGCACCCTTCAGTTCGATTCGGAAGTGAATGTAGGATTCGTCTGAAAGATGAAGTCAATGGTATGAGAAATAATCCGTTTGAATTTGTAAAAAAAAACTCACCCGCAACATTGGCAGAGATCCATGATCCAGTTTTTGAATCCACGTCGTATGACTTAATCAAATTGGTATCGCCCAACGATTGGCCGCCATAAAATAAGATGTTGGTCACTTTATTCTGAACATCTCGAGTGTTATCAATGTGCACGGCTATCATTTTGCACGAATATTGGAATTTATTCAGAGACACTTCGATTGTCTTGGATTTGTTCCGGTCTTCTTCATCACTCTCCCAGAATGTCTCCGTTGAATTGTCGGTCAGCGCCGAGGCCATTGCAAGTCGTGACGAGACATTCACTTCAAACATTCCGCTCATGTCGACAAGTGAATAGAACTTGGTGCCACCCACATTTCCATGGTTATTCAACAGTACGTTCACATCACCGAAAATGAATGGAACATCGTCAGCTTGGTGCTCTCGAAGCTCATCGGAGCGCGAAAGAATCTTGGAAATATTCCCAAAGACATGCGACTGATGCAAAAAATGATGATCATTTTGATTGAATTTAATTCCAAAGCACTGAATGGCCAGCTGCTGAAGTGCCGATCCTGATGGAAGCAACAATGTTAAATCGGCAACAGACTGCAAAAATGCGTGGAAACTTTGCGTTAACAATGACGAAATCTTATCACACATTTTGATCGATGTCATTGGATGCTCCAGCGCTTGTTCCTCATATTTGATGATTTCATCCTCCATTGCGGGATTCAACGATGAAACAAACCACCACATCAAGTCATGTAAACAGTTTGTTTGGGTCACCGATCGAATGAACCAATTCATAGCTTGTAACGCAAAAATTCGGCACGTTGCGATCCGAAGATTTCGTTTCATCGCATAACGCAATTTTTCCAAATTATGTGACTGCAAGCAGAACATGAGTGTTGGCCGCACTAGAAGATTTGGCATATCAATTAGATTTGATGCATTCCGTTTGGTCAATTCATTGGCTGTTGCCAGAGAAATGTCGACAGTTGCATTTCGTGAATCGCCGATTTTGGAAATGATGACAAACTCCTCTTGATTATCACCATCCAGTGACAATTGCTCGTCGACGTCGTTCTCATTTTTTACATCCAGATTTTCCAAGGGATTGTTAGATGGCAACAATGTTGAGGCAAGCTTTGAGTATGATTGCATTGCTGCATTGAAGTTGAATACCTCTTCTGGCACTAGTTTACGGAGATTTTCCGATGGCTGGCATAATGACAAGGAACCATCTGTTTTGACAAATTTGGTACATTTTAAATTTGCAAATATCACGAAGGAAAAGCTAAAAAGATCCTAGAAAGAAGACTAACCGGTATCGCAAATTTTGTTGTTCTTTCGTCGCATAACAACTTTAGTCTCACAATTTTCATCGGGCTGATATCCGTAGCGATTTGTCGACAGTGATTGTCCCGACCAACCTTGGCCCATCGACATGGAACGATGGAACTTTGATAGTGTGTTATTGCTCGTTATTGAACTATTCATAATGGCACCATTTCCGTATGGGCCACCATCTCCAACATCCAACGAGACATCGGACAAAGGCTATGCAAATAGAATGATTCGATTAAATTGGTTAAGATATAACGATTTAAAAGTGACTTACTCTATCAAAACTGCTCTCGGAGTAGCTAATGCGATCATATGGCGCTGAATCTCTGGCCACATGCGCTCCCAAAGACTCGAGGCACAAAAACATTTCCGGCACTGACCAAATTAAATCAGGAGAAGATGCTTCGGATTTCCGTGAGCCTCTGAAACTCTTTCCGTACCGATTAACAAATAGAGCTTCATTTCGGCTCGACCCAGCTCGGTTTGGATCAACTATTTGATGTTCATTCACCACCGGCATTTGATGCGGCAACTTTCTTTGATTACCCAAAATCGCTGTAAAATGCAGAGAATAAGAAATAAACGATCTAAAAACATGATAAATCTTATATTTAAATGCTTACGTGAATTGGTGGACGATAATTCCAATAAAAATAGAGCATTTTCTTTCATCATTTGGAACATATCGAAATTGGAATCGCTGCTAGTTTTCATGGCGGTAATTGAATGTAGTTTTTGATTGGATAAATATGGTGGTGGACAGGCCAGGTTGCTTATGATTTGACCGTTGTGGTTCCCCTCCATGTACCTAAATGGGAAATCCTTTAATAGATGGTCTCACATGAAAAAATGCTTCTAAATATTTACTTGTCATGGCAACTTTCACACATGAGATACCAACTCGATGCGCCTCGGCCACCTTCGCCACAATTTCCGGCCCAACCTTCACAGTATGTGCCAACAGAATTGTAACCTTTGCCCTTGGCACGTTTGCCGCATCCAGGATGAACCAAGCGCATGTGGTAAGTGACGGGAATCGGTAGGAACAGTTCACATAGCTCGCAGTATGAGCCATCATCTGTGTGGGAATATGATATCATGATGAACATTTTCGGAACAAAAAACCACGAATATAAATAAATGAACCAAATACGAAAAATGACTGCTTACCCTTTTTCACGTCACCCTTCCTAGATTCGAAATCACTGGCATTTTGATCGTCAATTAGAGTTGAGTCTTTGATATTCTGTTCGTTCTCAAGATTGATGCCATTTCTCTGAATTACTTGAATGCAGTTTGCGCTGATTTGTTCCCATAGAAAAACTAGGCAGCGCAAGGCTGGTGGACAACTCGTTGACATTTCAGGCAACGAATCCGATTTGCCTTGATCGGGTGAAGTCATTTGGCTCTGAAAATATAAATAAAACATTAGCGAATTCCTCATACGAGGTTGCTTGCTTGGTTGAACCTACATTCGTCTTTCGATTACGTCGATTGAAAATACTGGATTGCCCCGATTTGTTAAGTGTTTCAAGTGTCGATGGCCGGATGTTCAAGTAATTACCAGCATTAGCTACTTCGACTGAATATCGTTGTCTCGCACGTTGTTCCCTTCCAAAGTTTGTGGGAAAATCAATCGGAATTAGGGACATTATCTCAAACTCAAATGTATTCAAAGAAATAACTGTCTTACTTCGATAAATGAACTGGATCAGCTTTAACGACGTCGTTTGTGAATGTGAGTGCATTTCTCTTTGGTAGTGAAGGGTGGAATTTTAAATACGATGAGCATGCCATTGCATCATAAACGAGCCCTTCGTGCCATAAAAATGCAGCAAACACTGCACGAAAACTTTCAGCTAATCCAGCTGGTAGTGCACGTTTCGGGAATGCTTTTGAATCGGATGAAATGCCATTTTCATTTTCTTCCCTTTCCATTGTTTCTGGTTGGTCGGTGTTGCAGAACTTTTTTGTGGATGAATCGTTAGTTTTGAGAGTTTTCAATGGTGACGAACAGACTTGTGAGTCCATTGAAACAGTGATGGTCCGTTTCATTTGTTTGCGTGGTGATTGGGGCTCAAAACGCTGCTCATTCAATTGAAATTGCTCATTGTCGAACTGAAAGAATCCCCCTCGGCTTCGATTTGATGATGTCGTATCGAAATCAGTCTGTGACGAATGAGATCCACCGAAAATCGATTCAGGAATATTCTGCAATGATGATTCAACAAAGTTATAATAATTTATCAACAAAGTTATAATAATTCTCATTTCAATTTTTATTACCTCCTTCGTGTCGCTGAAAGTGAATGAGTTCTGAACACCCGATGTTTCGGAAACTTCGACCGACTTTGAGCTACTGCTGTATGCTGATTGTTCTGCAAACAAATATGGTTATGTTTAACCTAATTTAAATTGCCACGAAAATGTTAAAAATCTATCATTTTAGTGTAGTCTAACCACGGATAATTTTTCTTCTATAATCAATTCATGATAATATTAGACAGAATGTTTTGAACAAGAGCTTTGCTTATCGATTCATACAATTTGCCACCGGAACAAATTTGAATTTTCGAAAAATAAATCATCAAAACATTTGATCATGATCCGGAATTAAATTGAAGGTTGCTAAAAGCAAGAAGAGAAAATGTTGACAGGTCATTTAAGGGTGTGATGCAAAACCGTGAATAAAATATTCGGTATTGGTAATATTGATGTAAAATACTGAAAGTCGTTATAAGGATATTTCAAATTTATTCAGAATGGAATTACATCTTGCAACTCGCTTTCATAAGCTATGTATGAAATGTTGGTTATACAACAATGTTGACAAACATAACCGTATACCATTTTATTGCAAAATATTCTTGCAATTTCAATTTAATTATTGAAACATGCTAAACTTTACACAGTTTTGTTACTTATGGAGAGCATTAGCAAAGTTATTTTGTTACGCATCTTGGAATATTCAGTGGGAACGTCAATCGATGTACCGCAACATAATGCTACATTGTCAATTTCCATACACATTTTGTGTAGACCTGCAAATCTGTTGTAAATCGAAAACAATTGCCAACACGGACGGCACGTTGTGGCGAAGGAAGATATTGACGTGGGCAAAACGGTGATGGTCGATCAAAGCTACTTTGCGGAAACGTTCAAAGAAAAGTACGGACACTGCTCTATTTGTTTCAGATCGGCCGAGAATCTCAAGCCATGCAATAAATGTGTTTTCACGATGTTCTGTCCGAAATGCAAAGGAAACATGAAACAACTTTCATGAAATTGAATGTCAAGTGAATCCGATTTATTTTGGATGCCTTAGATTTATGAGTTATCGAATGGTTGTCATTCGATCGATTCTACTGGCTATGAATGCATTCGATGACATCGATCAATTAATTGATGCCGTTGAGGAAATGCTGTCTAGCGATGCAGTCAAAGCACCCGAGTCGTTGTCTGATCCACAATCAAAGTATCGTGCATTCTTCAAGCTACAGCCCAATCCAAAGGAACAAGTGGACCGAAAACTCCCACAGAAGATTTATCTCATTCATCGCTTACTAATGGGTCAGTCGAAGGTGTCAAAGATTTTCCATTCCGAAGCACGCAAACGGTTTTTAATGCATTTAATTGGCCACCACGTCATCGTTATAAAAAATTGGATTCGAAATGACCGTTATAAAACTGGAGCAATAGGTATATTGGGCGAAGAAATTGAAATGTTTTATGAGCATCGCATGAGCATTCTCGCCTCGTATTTCAATCACAGCTGCGCTCCGAACGCATACATCACTTCACAAAATGGGATCAACGTAGCAGTCGTCTTGCGCCCTGTGCGGAAAAATGAACAATTGTGCGTGGCTTATGATGAACTAATTATATTGGCGTCAAAGGCAGAGCGTCAGCGTTACCTACAATCAAAATTCAATTTCCAGTGCAATTGTGTTCGGTGTGAGCAACCGCAGCTGGAATCATCCACTCTCAACTCAAGTCTTCGCATCCAATCGGATCCGAATTTCCAGTCATTTGTACATGATCTCGAAAAATGTGAAAATGTACGTGACTTCCAAAGTATTTTGTCATTGAAAGCAGATGCAATTGTTTTGTTAAAGAAGTATAAGAATGCGGCCTGGTCTAAAGAAATATATCGCATCATCTGTCATCTGTACACATTGGCATTGATAGAAGCAGCAATTTTGGCTGTTGGACCTTCACCCTTCACTGGTCACATTCTTAATAGGCAAATCGACTGAATATGAAAGCATTTCCACGACCACACCTTTGGAACGCATTGGAAAAAATGCTGTTCATATTAGGTTAAATTTTCATTTTGAAAAATAATAATTATAATGATCGCATTAACATGATTTTATTAAGAACTATCTAAAACCCAATATATCACTGTAACTTTTCATTCAATAAAGTTCGTTAAATCATTTTTATATGAATCAAAATAAGACATCTGTTGGTACTTCATTCCATTAGTTTATAGATTTGAATCATATAGCTGATTTTATGTGCCCAAATAAAATTTTGTGAGTACTAGGTAAACATTTAATTAAGGTTTGTTTATTTTAGAGTCCCTTTTAAGGCAATAATGAAATAATAATGAAAATCACAGTTATTCAAGAGATTATTATATTGAACTTGAAAATTTCGGGCTCTAATTAATGACCGAACAGGGAAACGGTTTGTTATATCTTCCACGAAATTTCTGTAAATAAAACTGAATGTGACACTTACTGAACGGTATCGAAATCGGGCTTGAACTTTGACTAAGTGCATGATGCTGTGAGTTACAGTTACCTTTTCCATCGTTGGAATTTCCTCCAATTGCTTTGACCAAATCACGAACGGAAACCGAAGCCAATTCTGTGAAGTCGCCACGTCCTTTTCTTGGACTGTCTTTGCCATCTAAACTGTCACTCTTGAACCACTTTTGAATGGCTTGCAATTTGCTGGAGCTGCCTCCCATCATACCCACTGTCCAACTGCCAATATTTGATTGTGATATTTGATTCTGTTTGCCTTGATTATAGTTTGGCGACGATGAAACAGATGACATTGCACTCTTTTCGCATTCATCTTGTGAATCATATTCCTCTAAGTCATCTGCATCTTCAATCACTTTGCCAGAACGCTTTGTTAATTTTTCGAACGGATTTCTTGGTATGCGCGATGTTTTGCCACTCAACGGTAACGATTCAGTATATTCTCTTTCTGGATTCTTGAAAACGTCTTTGAATGGATTTGTTTCAACCAATCTTTCCTCGGCCTGTCGATTTTTTCTGATTGGAGATTTTCTTGGAACGATCTCCGGTGCAATGGTGGTTAGGTGATGCGTATCAGACGTAGGCGTTGCTTCACTATCAACGAAAGAGTCATCATGTTGTCTGGAAGATAAAAATTCTTGTCGTGTGACCGCCATCTGAATAATCGGATGCAAAAGCATCTATCAAATAGGAAATGAAAAGTAAAAAGTTTAGTTTAGCTGATACTTGAACAAAAGTTAAGGAAAATTTAATTGATTGATTAATTCTTCTCCTCTCAAACCGAACCTCTCGACTGATATTACCAATTCCAGATTTCTATTGCAATCATAATGACTATTTCACTACAGATCAACATAGAACCTACCTTGTCAATATGTTGATTGTATTGCAGACACCAGGCTTCAAGCGGATACCACCCTGGCTGACAGTGCTGTCGAATTGATTCTGTTGACAATCTGACCCATAAACCGTCGTCGTTTTCAACCTATTTCCAGAAGAACGAAAAAAAAATTCAATTTTGAATCATTGGTCATTTTAACTCTAATGATCAAATCTTGATTTATCACTTGTTCACAAGGTCACAGCACATACCTCATCAATAAATGAAATAATGCCATCCATTTTAATAATGCCAACTTGCTCCGATTGTAATGTTGGATGTGAACGGATTCGCAAACCGGCTGAATTGTCCGCACGGAATCGTCGCAATTTATTCTGAGGTTGACTTTTTTCCAAAGAAATTTTCTGCGGTGGCGGTGGAATGCCAGCTTCTTTCACTTCTGTTCGATAAACTTCTTCTAAAGTAACTCCATCGATTGTGATCGATAGTGAGAAGTGACCGATTGCATTTGGCGTCCAAATGCTACCGTATGAGTAATCGCCCAAGTCAGCAGCGAACAGAACTTCCGATACTTTATTCTGAGATGGATTGCAAAAGCGAAGCTCCTCGAATGAGTAATGTTGGTATGGCTAGGGTTTTAGTAAAAAAAAATTACAAAAATTTGTTTAAAATTTATTTCCCTATTTTTGTCAAAAATTGTTTATGCCAATTGACAATGGATACAAACGAAAACATTTTTCAATTACTTAATCAGAAGTAAAATATGAATTCACGCACCTTCATGAAAGTGATGGCTTTAAAGCACATTTTGTCTTTGTTAGTCGGTTCATATGGCATACGTGGTGGCATCACAACTCCTTTGTAGGCATTCAAATCAATTTGCGAAAGACGTTTCCCTTTTCGATTTCCATTCAGCCCATTTGCGGATGGTATCGCCTTAATTTGAATCTGTTTTGTGTAGATAAAAATTCATGTTGAAAAATAAAATCCATATCGGTCTTTACATATTTCATACGTTAAAACCGCGGTGCAAACCTTTAAATTCGGTACATATACAGGATCTCCATACTGATCGCGAGTAATAATAGTCAAGTGCGTTGGCCAGCCATAGCGTACTGGTTCACTTATCGCTTTCAATTCACACTTATTTGGGTCGAGTCGTCTATCGGGTTGAAGCCAGCACGCTAATCGTTCGCCAGATGATCCGGGCACCGCTCCAACAAAGTCTTTCAAAAATTGTCTCTCATTCGAATTTCCTCTGTAAATAACAAATGACAAGCATATTCATAAACATAAGCGGGGAATTGTAACGCATTGAAATGCTTTTAGATTGACTCTTCACAAATCATTATTAACAATAGAAAATACTCAATTTGTGGAACAGCTTAACTCGGTTCATATTTGTACATGCCGAGTATGGAATCAGTTTTTATTGGCATTTAATTCAATCACCGGACCCAATTCACATTTGATAGATTTTAATTGAATTAATACCATTTTGTGCTGTTCGAATGGCCATTTGAATGTTGTAAGACTGACAATTTATGGAATGTCTCATCGATGTACTCCAAAATATTGTCTGATCGAAAAGCGATAAAAATAAAACATTATAGGTAGCGGTCATTGATACCGACACTATTTTGTTGAAGAGAAAAATTGTGATAAGCATTTCCTCTGAACGAATCGCACAAAGAAATTCTAAGTAAAATATATTATGTGATCAAAACAGAGAATTTATTTTAAGAATATGTAGTACTATAAAAAACAAGATAAGCAAATTGTGTGTTTATTTTGCTGCGAATTGTGCAATTTGTTGCAATTGAAGTCAGTGGGTTTATCGTCAAACATAAATTTCCATTGAATGCATGCATGCGGTTGCATGAGTAAGCTACTACATCTTGGTTATGAAATCACCAGCATTTCAGTATACTTTGGCCACTAATTGCGAATAGATACTGCACCAAGTGTTCGTATTAACACTTACACAGCCACCAAAATCACTCTCCCAATCGACTCGAAGCAAATTGCTCATGACGCAGCGACAGAGTTAATATTCAATACTACGAAAAAATGAACGAGAGAAGAAAAAAACAAAGCTTATACATGAGCAGGGAAACACACTCAATAAAAGTCAGCTACAAATGCAGAGAAGAGCCACTCATGCGGGATCCACTTAACATATGATGAAAATAAATACATGCGCACACTAAGTCATTCAAAACACAAACTGTAGTACAAGACCCGATGTGTGTGCTCACTACTGATGTGTGTTACACCATACACACAGACACATAAAACGAACCGACATATGAATGGCTGCGCTAGTATGCATGAGAACCCAATGTATCAACAACAACAGCAACAGCAATACCAACAACGATACATTTGTATCCAGACCACTACACATTCACAGTGTTCTACGTGCCGAACTCGACTTCGGCTCGAACATTGAGTAAAATGAGAGAGAACAACAATCGTAACGTTATTGGGCGATTCAGTTGAAGTTCTGGCATTCTCTGGTTCACTTTGTTTCATTTTCATTCGATATTACGAGCAGTGGTTTTCTGTATTTCGCTTTGTTTTTCTAGCTAAAATGTAAATATTTATATTCATTCATTTTTAATTTGTCTATTCTCGTGCTGTGACTACTTTAAAATTGGCTGCATGTGATTTAATTAGATGGCGAGAAAATATGATCAAAAAGTCAGAGTTATTGGGAAAATAAATATTGTTGTAATTTCTCATGTATTCCGAGGATCGTGTGAACGTTTCGTGTACAAATACAAACACGAAAAAGGACAAGTGTAGTTGTTTGAGCGTGGTAACGAGAAACTAGGCTGTGGTTTTTCGGGGAAAATTCATGTATTCCTTTGATATTTCCGTGATTTTGCTCCGTGTGTAATGAATTTCTACTTCAGCCCATTAAACCATAAGCAGCAAGGGGAGCTCAATTTATGAAATTCCAATGCATTATTGTGCCATTTAAATGAACATTTTTCATTTGTTTCTGACTTGTGACATTTAAATTAATTTGTTCCTTGTAAAATGCATTTGCGACGGGGTAAAGCGACTTTTATTGCACACGCATTGACGCGTACTGTATCGACAAAATGGATAGGTCGACTCGTGCAAAGAAAAACTTGTATTATTGGATAATTGCTCAACTCAACTGGTGAATTGAGAATGACAGAGTATTGATTGATAAAGCGAATGCGTAAATTGAAGGCGATATAGTATATTATGATCTGTGGTTCTTGGAATTCTGTAAAATCATTTCAGCGAGTTGTTATTTTTTTTTTTAAGGAAAAAGTGTTCGATACTAAATCGTTTACATAAAAACGGCATTTACATATTGCCACATATGATAATTATAGTAATTTGAATAGCATTCGAGTGAGTGGTTGACTGGCTGGCTGGTTTGACAGTGTCGTTGCTTTGCAACGATTCAGCCCATTCAGGACAAAGTACAGGCGCTGAGAGTGGTCATTGTGCGAACAGAGAAACGACGAAAAAAACACGCATCAGAAAAAAATCACATCTCCGAGAGAGAAGAAGTGAGTGTGTAAAGAAAACATCTGAGCAAAACTGACCCAACATGATCATTCGTTCGAATATTGAACGGAAACACAAAGCAATACGAAGAAAGAGATGAAAAGCACCCAACAGATAAAAATAAAACAAAGACTCTCTCTCTATTTCACAATGAAATCGAAACATTGAACATGTTGCGGAAAAAATTACTTCATTATGTTGAAGCACAAAAGAAACGAACATTCGAACAACAAAGTCAGGGCTGGTTGTGTGAGCAAAAGATTGAGTATGTCACGTAAATTTTTGTGTGCTCAAACTTTATTTGATTTGATTTATCCTATCAAATTATTCGCACAAATTGACGTGATCAATTCGGTCGTGTGGCAACAAAATTGTCATGAACCTTGAGTCATTTTCTCCTTAAATAGCCGCTTTATGACTTCATTATTATATTCGAAGATAGATAGATACGCTCGCACATTATAGAAAAGTTATTATTTGTGTATTGAATCTGTGCGCGATATTTGAATGTGCATGTTCGAATGGTTGTCCGTCGCAGCAATGATTCAATGTCGGGTCGTCAATTAATCAACATTTTATCATATCTAAGCCACTCAACGCACACACACATCGAATAAATTACTACTACTTGTTCGGTAGCTCTTAATTTTGGCTTCATTTAAGGAGAACAATAAACGCCGAAAAAAGGTTACGGCAAAATGCGTGCGATTACGAGACGTATTGGATTACGCACATAAAACAGTTCGGAAACATGCATTAACATTCAGTCGACTGGTTACAAAGCAGTTTCAGTGGCTGTGTTGTTTATGTCGTTGACGCTGTCGCGCGATTTTTCAATTTTATTCAATTCGAAATTCGTTTTTTATTTTCTCGCATTTTCTCTCTTCGGTTTCGTTCTCTTTCTCCACTGTGCGTCGCTTTTTTTTTTCATTTTAGCTAAACGGAAATCATTAATTCTAATGGATGCATGGAGAAAATACAGCAGCGCCAAATTGGTTCTATACGCCACACTGAAATATGTACGATTTCAAATTCACAACATATAAGCAAGCAGGCTAGCGCACATATCTCATGTGCGGATGACAGGCCACATAACTCGCGGGCCGCACACTCTTTTCGCTTGAGAAAATACAAAGAATTGATTTATTTTCGTTTGTGTTGTTTTCGAAATTGTCTGAAATGACTGTGAGTTGCTTGTGGCTGGCGTGAATGCACATGTTTATGTGTGTTTGCGCGCGATGCCTTTCATCGCTTGGTTAGTTTCAAGTGCAAGTGCGTAATGCGAATGCCCAAACCTAGAATGTGCACGACGTGTCGACAGACATCGGGTAATTCAAATACCGCAATTCACGACCAATTTAGACACACAAACTTCTCATTTTGTTGTTTGGTTTCATTTACTTTGTTTTTTTTTTCTCAACGACACACATCATCGTTCTCAAGTGATGATAAACACGGAAACTCGGCTTCACAAATTGCCATCGATCTTCATCGTATTCAGTTAAATTGCTTTCGAATGAGATAATAAAATGGAATGAGTTGCAAACATAATTGTTTGCACTTCGAATCAACCTTAGAACGGCAAATTATGTTTTTTTTTCGAACATCAACGTGAACATTTCATTAGTTTTATGTTTATTTTCGAGCGGTCGATACTTTGCTCGATAATTTTCAATTATACTCTCATCATATGTGTATGCTTTATGAATGAGATAAAAAAAAGAAACAAATTTTAAGGTGAAACAAAACGACAAAAATCCATTGCACTGTAATGTGTTTATCTAAGCGATGAGTGCTGGCTTGTCCATAGATATGGTCTCTGGAATGCATTAACTGGCTGCGTTGCTCTCTGTATTTTTTTCACCAAAAATTCTTTTGTTATTACATTTCTTGTTTTCCGGTATGTTTGATTTTGGTTTCGGTGTTACTGTGTGCACGTTATTTATGCGTGTTCTATGTGTTTAGTGACATGAGATAAAATTACACTTTGATCGAAATGAGAAATGTTCGCCCCGATTGGAGCGCACGGTCTCTACTGAAGAAGCTCGGCACAAATGCAACTCTGGACTCTAGACTATAAATGAGGAGTATAACAACCTTTCGTCGCCTTATATGTTTTTCTCATCCTCTGGAAATCTCATAAAAATATCGTTTGTCGCTTTGTAACAAGAAACAAAGCAGTCGTGTTAGTTTTTGTGTCATTTTCTCCTTCGACATACTCATTTGTTGTTTTATCGCGCATCGCACTAGCAGCAAGATCATAACGATCGGTAGAAATTGAAAGATTTTACCGTCTAATTATGTTAATCCAATGCCATTGCTGATCAATTTTTAATAAGTTTTACATGTTTTTTCTTCTTTCGTTGCAGTAACAATCGAGTTTATATCGGTTCATCGGCAATAAAGTGTGGAACCAGTTCCTAGGCTTAGTGTTTTTATGTGCCCAAAACCGAAAAAAAAATATCGTACTAAATTCATAACATCTCGTGTAAAGCAAACGACTAAAGAAAACAACTATCTGTAAGCCCAGTGAATGTGAATGTGTAGTGATCAGTGAAATGATACAGAATGATAAATTTAGATTGGATCTTCGACCAGTCACGAAATTCAGTTCACAACATGATCCACAATTGAATTAACGAGCTTCGAATGAGTGAATGTGGAGTAATCGATGAGGAACAATAGTGGTCATAGCCAAATCGAATGATGAAGCGACCAATTTCATTTGTGCTACACATTTGCATAATTACGACAATATTATTTTATTGTTCAATATGTACGGAGCAAGTGAAACTCGTGCAAACAACGGCCGGCATAAATATGCCTGCAAACACTTTATACACAGCGTCAATTAGCAATTTTGGAGATGCGGAGAATGAACGGAGTGACAACATATCGTCGCAATTGGATTATGCGCACAGAAATGAATCTAGTCAACGAATCGGCGACGATATCGTATATTTACCCAAATCAACTGGGTATTATCTCGAAAATCACAACGAAAATAGCGATACCCAATCGACCGTTGAGTCACAATTGCACAAACGGGCGGTTGAACCACAAGATATTTGCGATACGAATGAATGCAAGTGCAAATTCGAAACGAAGTTTTTAACAGTGGATTGTCATTTTCAACAAGTAAGTACTTTTATTCAATCAGCTTTTCACGGTTTTTATTTGCTCTGGCTAGCTCGATCAATTGGTTGCTCATGTGTTCCACATCGAGGTACAATGCTATAATTAGCATGTTTGATTAGCAGATTTGCCGATTTTGCAAATGTGCAGACAATAGCAGTTAAAATACGCAACAAAAACGCGACTCATTTTGTCGATAGTGATCTACGTCTCTGTTTCTCGCTCCTTCACTATGTCTCTTTCTCTCTTCCCCGTCGTGCGATTTCAGAACGTTGGAACGATGATCAATACATGTGATTCATGGAATTGAAACGAGAGAATATGCATTTTTTCGCTTTTAAATGAAAACAAAAAACAACGTTTTGTAAACAGTTAACAGTTCGTCGCAAATTCAATTGCAAACCGTCATGAATGTCGCGCACAAACCGAGAAGAAAAAAACTGAACACAAATATTTAATTCAATTCGATTAGGTAATTAAAGTTTATGCTTTCTTATTTCGACCTGTGAAAAAGTCACACATAAAGCAAATGACTCGCAATGCTGTGGAGTCGCGCGAAAAATCCGTAAGGAACTATTTATAGACTTGTTCTGGCTGCGTCGCGCACACAACATATTCTCAACTGTCTAAGTACCATTTGTGGAAACCGAATAATAAAAGAGATTCAGACATTCTTCTAAATGGGTTAATGTCATTAATATGTGTAATTTTTACACGTCAAGAACGATTTCGCCATATGTTTTTTTTCTCTTTTTCTCTCTCTCTCTCTCTCTTTTCTTTCATTTGCATAATAAACTTTTATGTTTTCTTTTCTTTGAACGGAAATAGCACTATACGCTTGGTGCTAGCAAAATAATTCGACCGTCCGCTGAAACACTGTTGATTACATTGTCATCTGATGCGGAGTTTACATTGGATGCGAACGTGTTCACAAACAATCGTCTCAACCGGATCATGATACAAGGAAGTGGTTTGGATTCGGGTCGAGAGCATGTAGAAATCTCATCGAATGCATTTAATGGCAATGGTGGACCGTTTCCCGAAATCGAAATCGTTAATGTTCACACGGTGAATATTCGATCGAATGCCTTTTACTGTAAGTTTACTGTGTTAAATTAGATTGAGAAAAAAAAACTCTAAAACTAAAAAAGAAATCTTTTATTTTTGACACAAAAAACAGTCGAATTCAAATTGAACATTACAAACTGTGCCAAGGTTCGGATATTTTCGGAAGCATTCGCCAATACAACATTTCACGGGCACTTTGAAAATATACACGATTTTCAATTGCTGGAACGTGCATTTTCCAAATCGACCGCAAAAGTTACAGTCAACAATAGTCGTCTGGATGAATTGCGACGGCTAGAGGCATCACTCAAGGAGATTAAATTTAGCAATACTCACATTGGCACCATACTCACCAATACATTCGATGTGATTAAAATCGATTCGATTATTTTCGAAAACTGTCACATCGACACCATTCAGTCGAATGCGTTCACCGAAAAAGTAAGAAAATCATTTAGATAATTTTAGAATTCGCGCAAAATAACCGAAATGTTCCAATTTGGTATGGTTTACAGTTGTTCAGCAATCAACTGTCGTTGACTGGCTGCAACATAGGAACGATTGAAGCAGCTGCCATTTCGGGAAGTGGAATTAGCGATGTGATTCTACATAATAATAGGTATTATGATGAAAACAACAAATGTCGCATGAATCATTTTCATATTTCTATATGTGTTCTTATTGCTTCATTTGCAGTATCTTAAGCATCAAGGGAAAAGCGATCACGCTCACATCAATAACCACATTAATTCAGGGCAATAACATCAGTTTGACGGAGATTTTTTGGTTTCGCGTCGAAGGATGGTCAACCGTTGCCATCGAGAATAATCATTTTGGCATGTATGAACGGATGGGTGTGGAGATCACGAAGAGTCCAATTAAATGCATATTCGAAAATAATTACATCACCAAAACGGTGGCCGACAGTCTGAACTTCAAAAGTCCACATTGTCGTGTTCGGCAAGTTTCGTTCGATCGCGCGTGTTCATGCAATTCGACGTATTTCCGGCAACTTTCATACAACGACATAAGCGCAGACAGTTATTGCCGAATCGATTCCACATTGTCACACTGTTTCAATGCGTCACTTTACAATGTGAAATCATACAAGGATGCCATATGTGATAATTCCACCCAAATTGACTGCGTGAAAAATCGCATAAATGCGCGGCCAAATGGTTATTTCATTGATTTAGATCGGCTGTTCAATCGCAGTGATAAATTGGTGTACGTTTATCTGGGCATCGGAATTTTGCTAATCATTTTAATAATCTTCTTGTTAACGTTGATCATTCGACGTTGTATGAGAAGCAAAAAGGATATCGACGATGGGCCGACGCGTGATATCATGCTTATGGAGAGTTTGCATCCAATGACGGCCACATTAACTACACAACTCTATAATCATCTAGGATTCTCCGACCCAGATCTGGTTATTATTAATCATACTCTACGTGAGATGAAACGAAAATATCCGCCAGAGATTTATGACCAAATCGACAATAACACGCGGAAGTTGATAGCCGGTAATCTGACCGAAACAGACAGAGGTAAGATACCATATTGGGAATAATTTGCGAAATTACATAGAATAACCGAATTGTTTTAATCTGTTATGGTTTGCAGTGAAAACGATCGGTGAAATTGTTCAGTGCTTAAACGAACATGAAAATGAAGGAATCGATTTCATCGCATTTACAGATATTTTGTACAATCATCTTGGCGCTGGTTGCGA
Organism: Sitodiplosis mosellana; assembly: GCF_009176505.1. Classification (NCBI taxonomy): domain Eukaryota; kingdom Metazoa; phylum Arthropoda; class Insecta; order Diptera; family Cecidomyiidae; genus Sitodiplosis; species Sitodiplosis mosellana. The sequence goes on from NW_022595289.1 coordinate 2,537,120, forward strand.
TACAACCCAAACACTACAGATAAACGGACCAATTTATGCAGAACCTGGCCTCGCCCATCTAGACATCATCAACTCAACGAATGGCGGTAGAAATAATCAGAATTTTATGGGCGATAATGGTGGTTTTGATGGCGAACACATCTATGCAGAGCCGATAAATCTTCAGCAACCACTGTTACGGAACGATTACAATGTTCCAATCGATGTTGATAGCGCCAGTCATATGTACACTGAACCGGTAACCGGTGCCATAGGTGAGGATCTCTTTTGTCATAAATGTTGTGTTTTGATCAATGGTGGTAGTCACAATGCAATGCTTGACACACTCCAACTGGAAAAATGCACGTGCAAAGCGCAAATCGAAGATCTCTACTCACACTTCATTTATTCATAGACTGTCTTTGATTTCATAGTCGTAGGTTAGTTTCCATTCGCCAAATGTCATTTTATTCGTTTGGTTTAGAGTTAAAATAATTTATTCCCCACTCCTGAATAAAACATTTCACCGGTCCATATTTCCAAATACACACACAATTGCACTTTTCATATTGTTCAATCATATCCATCAGCGAGCATTTCAATTATTTGCCATTTGTTTTGTCTTTGTCTTTGTCATGTCAAACAGATTATATTTCATCACCTCGACCCGTCGTAAACAGTAAGAATTTTGATCCATCACATTTGTATGCATTACCGTCCAAATCAGCTATGCGATCAAATCCGGCCACCAGTCTGCAGCGATCAGCAGAAGCTTCGACAAGCTCATCATTTTTGACGAACCGTAACAATTTACCAAAGATTAGCTGTTTGGGTGAAAAGTTCAAGAACAGCGCACATTCATCGTCACAAGAATCAAACAATTCCCATTCGGATCATTCGGGCGCCAGCGGCGTAACTCTACCATTAGATGAACCAATTGAATATGCGGACGCGTGAACGAACAGAATTGAGACATCATAATTATACACATACATTTTTTTTTTCAAATTAGAAGAAGATGAATTAGGGCTTTTGTTTGAAATCATCTGAATTTTCATATGTAAATTGTAGCCGACGAAATCATCCTTTTTTGATGATGTGATTTTTGTATATTTTATTTAGAAAATATTTATTCCGATCATTCGAATGATCAGATTACGTAAAAAATTTGAGCGAGCTTAAACGGAATTATGTTAAAATTGAAATTATTCTTAATTTTGTGAAATATCAAACATCGATGGAGAACGTTTTCCGATGACCATTTAATGTAAACAAAGTCAGCTTTAAGTTATCATAAAGAATGAATAAAGCAATTATATAAGTGAAATCTGTATATATTTTGCCAATGTTTTGATTGCAGTAATAATGTTTACATCGAATTCTGCTGAGGTAATTCGACTGCTGATTTATTTTTCCATATTCACAATGACGTGAGTCACCAGTTTCAGTTTTTTTTTTCATTTATTGATATGAAAATATCAAGCGATAAGATTTGCCGATAAGAACCCTTCTCATATGACATCAATACAACGAGGAGTTTTGTGATAGTGTTGAACGTGTTGCTCGGCGGTTAGCAAATACCGTTGCTGTCTTTTTTGCTTTAACATATGCGGAACGGGAACGAAAAACCTACATTTAACGAGAATATTTATTTTGTAAACAATTGGAATTGTTTGGATTGAACTTGGAGCTGCATAAGCAATCGTTTCATCCGAAAGCCAGCGAATACATATTCAATAAGATAGCAACGACTAAACAAACGGCCACACGTTCCAGCCACTCATCTTATTGATATTTTTACTTTGCGCAATTGAGAAAAAAAATGTGTTTGTACACGCTTTTCGATTTGGAACGACGGACACGAGTATTGGTATAATGGAAATTCAAGTGAAGATAAGAGTACTAACTCACACCGCGTAATTGTATCGCCTATATATACACATGCGTTCAGATGATTTTTGAACATACGGTTCGTATTATTATTTTTTGTGGATTTTCGTCATTTTGTGTTTTGTCGCGTTACCGAACAACCCAACAGTCCGCAACGGTTCAGATGCTGTGAATGACGACTTGTTATTTTCCGCTATTGAAATAATAACGAGAGATAATTTGTGTGTTATATTTGCGTGTGTTGACATTATTTTTGGTGACAAGCCATTTTTCCTTATGGTTTTGGTGTGCCCTAGAAATAGGTCAGGTGCTCAATAGTGACGTTCAAACACAATATCCGAAAAGAATGTATTCTAATGAAGCATTTCAGCAGCAAAAATAATTTTTTTCATCAACATGAGCTCATACACGCTACAAATTTTGACGTGGATATTCGTGCTATCGTTTATATGTCTAAATGTGCAGTGTAAGGAGATTTTAGCTAATTATTCTCCCAATTATAGACAATTAGATTGTAAATACGATTTACCGACCAGCGATCAAATATGCGATTGTACAAATCGAAATAAGGTAGCACGACGAGGGATTTTATCAGAAAAACAATAATAAAATCAATTGTAATTAAATTTTACAGAATTACTTTCTGCCATTGTTCAATGGAAATATCAACAATTTAAAAGTTCAGAATTGCAAAAATGTGCTGGTTACCCTGAATACGTTTCGAGATGTGGATCACATCGAACACATTCATTTCACGAATATCAAAGAATTGACTTTGGAAGCTCATTCGTTGGGATTCAAGAGACAGTTACCGGTTCCGAAAATAAAATTGATATTCACCAATGTGAGTCACACGTTCAAACTCAATCTTATCAAAATCCAATAACACAACAGTTGGTTTTTTCAGGTTTATTTCTCGGAAATCGTTCCTTACTCTATCGGCGGTGGAATCGATAGCATTACATTCAACAATTGTTACATCAAAAAATTGAATGCTTACGCAATCAACTCGGTGTACGAAACAGTATACCTTATCGCCTTCGAAAATACTGGAATCGATGTGATTGAAAGTCAAGCGCTGAAAAAGCTAGACATCGAGCATTTTATAATGCGAAACACCACAATTTGGTCGCACTTTCCGTCACGGGCATTTAGCGCTTTAACAATTACCCACGAGATTTCAATTTCAAACTGCACATTTGCAACCATTAGCTCTCATGCTATTGAGTTAGACCGTATGTTAACTACACCATTATTACTTTTAATAAACATTTTGAAAGACATTTGCTTTATTTCACAGACGTAAGTGACTTCATTTTTTCCAACAACAAAGTCGATCTGCTAGACGGTGAAGCATTCCAAATGAATGCCAATGGGCGGATTTTAATCGAGCGAAATAATTTCACGCAAATGAGTCATTCTGCACTTTCGGGTATTTTGCAAACAATTTTTTTTTATTTTAACGGCATGTGTGATAAATTAGCTCTATTTTGATGTAAATTCCATCTGTTTCAGCTATCAATGTGGATAGACCGAATAGTGCTAGGCAACGCAATATGGAAATACAATTCACATCAAACGATATCTTCAAAACGGACCATCCCATTCGATTTGATCTCGCACGTGACATTAACATCCGAATTCTTAATTTGAAATTTTCGAATATAATCGATTGCGACAAAGCGAAAGAATTGAGAAATAACGGTTTTCTTCAACAATACGCGGAAACGATTTATTTTAGAATCGGTACACCCACAGACGGCTACAGTTCATTGTCAAGCATTTTGTCCAACAGATGTGCTAATACAACGTATTTGATTGCCATCATATCAGTAGCAATTGTTTTGCTTTTGATCTTGGTCATCGTTGGCGTAGCAATTTTCTATCGCTTCTGGTGGATGAAACGAAAACCAAATCAACAAATAAGCATGATCATTCCAGATGGCAAAACATACCGCGAAACACAAATTATGATACAAATCGAAAATGCCGGCTTACTTAAGACCAATTTGTAGAAGTCTATCTATATAGTAGTATTTATCTCAAGTGATAAATTCCAGTCGTAGTTTTTAACAACTGTTTTATATCAATTCACTTTGCATTAGTCATAGATTGTTTGCTTAGCCTTAGGTATTTACATTTTAGTTTAATCGCTTTTTCTACGAGGCTGTTGTTGTAGCTTTAGGTTTTAAATGTAATTGCTATTCGAATACAGATGGATTTTTCTTTTTAAACGACAAAAAAACAATCAAAGTCTCAAGTTCATGTTCAAAGATTTTCAAAAACGATTAAACACTCACCCAATAGGTAGATATGAATCCAGAGCTTGATTGATCGTCAAAATCGAATCCGAAAGAGCCAATCCCTTTGACAAGAGTGCTGAATGCACTTGAATAGTTTTTTCAACTGACGAAAAATCCTCCAATGGATTCTCACCAGGCAAAATCAAACTTTTCTTCAGTAAACTAGCGCTGCACATTCCGCCCAAATATGCAAGCTCACATTCTAACCAGTTCAATGTCGAATTGGGAAGTTTTGTCTGGAAAATTTAATCAACGAATGAATGGCAATGTTCTCAAACATTCGAAATATTTCGTTTTTCAAAACAAGCTATTGCAATACTTACGATTAAAAACGGATTGTCATAACCAACGATCAAGCATTTGAAACCAAAATTGTTGGCGTGTTGATCATGAGCGTAGTTTGTGGCTGTTTCTAACGAGATGTTAACCTTATTTCCAGGTAGAATCAGCGCGTTTTGTGTCCAATGAGATGATCTGAAATCAAATGAATAAAATGAATATTGAGTTTAAAAAACAATAATTGTTTTAATATTCAATGCCTTACTTATTGAACATTTGAGCGATATGCCATTCATCCTCTTCCCCACTGCCCGATCCTTTTCGTTCCTTGGCGAACGAATCGAAAGATGTAGTCAAACGGGCATTTTTACAAATGCCCAAATTATCCGAGTCAAATGAAGTGGATCCATCAACGGCATCAGGCTCATCATACTGGGAACAGGATTGATCTGGGGATACTGATGTTGTCGATATGACTGGTGCTTGCTTCGGAATCGATACAAGTAAGTAGTCCTCTGGCTGCGCCGTACCACTCATTGGATCAAATTCGATGGTCAACCATTGTACACATGGAGGGAACTCGACTCTGTGAAACGTGAAAAATATGAGAAAGATTTTATTCTGATTTCAATTCTCAAACGTTCATTAAACTCACTTGTAATTGTTTATCGAAGCCGCCTTATATGGGTGATCGCTTTCGACGATACAATAATGATTGCTTGTTGTCACCAAATCGGTTGTATTAACTTTGCTAGTGATCAAAGTAGCTGTATTTGAATCATCATTCATGAACTCCGCATTCTCTTCGGCTTCATCGTTCAATTCCGCCTTCATGTGAGATGTTACTTTCTCGAAGACGGTATTCTTTACAGAACTGATTTTGTTGAGTGCAGCTACATGTGGAAGAATTTCCCGAATCAAAGTCAAAACTTCAACAGAGCTCCGGGGGTCACTATTAGCCAAGGCCGCAATGTGGCCGAAAGTCAGCGGTAGCAGTGTATGGAACATGCTCGATGTTTTATGTTCAAAAATGCTCAGAATTTTCTCTTCATACGTTTCCATTCGGTCTTCTTCTGATTTTGAGAATCCGAAATCTCTCAAGCACCCATGATTCGATCCGTTATTTCCATTTATTTTCGACATTTGATCGGACTTGATATCATTTTCCTTGATCAAATCTTTTGGATGGATCTCAGTGGAACCAATTTCGATTTCATATTCGAACGGATTCGTCGATCGTTTGTCAAACTTTAATGTTTCAAAAATACCCTTAGAGAACGATTCAAGGCGCTTGGTTATATCGCGAGCAGTCGAAATATTCTTTGGCGTCGTCTCAGTTGGTGTGTTATTGGCGTGAGTATTATTGTGTGTGAATGTAATATCGACATGCTCTTCAATCGGGGTAATATTTTGCTCGGAGTCAATCGTTTGCGTGTTGTTTGATGAGTTTCCACTTTTGTCTGAGGGAGTAATTGATGTTGCTAAAGCATTTCGTGCGAGGATCAAGAGATCTGTGCATTTTTTTTGTGATATCGCTTGAAATCTGCGGATGATAAAAAAAAATAGAAATCATTTTTTGGTGTAAGATATTTAAATTGGGCAACATTGACATACCTTAAGTGCTGTGTCTCTTGCGTGAATTTCAGTACGAATTTTCCCGTTGATCGACTCTGACTTCAGCGGAGAGCTGTAATAAAGCAAGCACGGAATTTGTCCACGTGTTGGAGTCGTTCCGTTGAAACTCAAATCACACGGATAAAATGAAAACATCGCTCCGCAAGGACCTCTGATCGACGGAAATCCATTATCACCCGAACATGTGCGCGCACCTTGAGAGCATAAACGAATTGCATACCGAGTATTTTCCTGTATTGAAAATGTTGAAAAAAAATTTGTTTAGCAAAAGTTACTTTTTGAAAAGTAAAACCAGATTAACATAAAATTCAGATAATCATCACCTTAATGTGAACTGGACGTTCAAACTTCAGTTCAACCATATCGTTGCTAACGATATCCTGATCATATGTACCAGAAATCGATTCCAATGTTTCCCATTTATGTTGATCTATTGTTGACTCCAAAGTGTCGTACAGTAATTCCAACTGGAATTCATATGACCCGGTGCCAGAATAGACGACAGCTCCAGCTAATTTTTTAAATTTTTATGTTTATTTTCATTGATTTATAATGTTAAAAAAAACAGGATATTGCATTTTCCTACCTATTGCGATACCAGGCCGATCGACGTTGAAACAAATTGCATCCGGACCGAAATTCCCTGTGTTCCAAGTACGCAATGGATCACGCCGAGCAAACCGACACCCGGTCGATCGAATACTTTGAGATGGTAGCGATGGAATTTCATTCTAAAAATACATATTTTCCCAATTAGTATCGAGGTAAACAAAGTAGCTCTGCATGAAATGAGTACCTCTGGAGCACTTTGGAAAATAATTTCTGACAAAACGCGGGCAAGAAGATGGCAACAATTATCAATCAATTTTTGATGAATTCCAGTATTGATTGATGTCAACGAATATCCACAGCGATTGTGAACATTTTCAATTTTGGATTTGATTGGGTATGCAATAATGTCGAGGAGTCGCACTAAAACGTCGTTGAATGTCCAGTTGTTGCATAGAAATTCATTTTTCTCCAATTGCGTGCGATAGGTCATTTGCTCGACCAAAACAGGAAATTGATAATTTTCCGCACTGGATAGCATGGGTAAGCCGGAATTGTCACTTGGACTTATGATTGACTGAAAGTGAGTTGAAAGAGTTTCAGAAATGTGAAAAAATACAAATAACAATGAATGCAATTGTTTTTGTCGATAAATAGGTGTTTCGAGTTCTTACCATGCTTTCTCGGTTCGTCGACAAAAGTGGAAAGGTTGATTTTAGCTTAACGTTAGTATTGCAGAGACCAGCTAAAATAGCACTCAACAGTCGTGCATGCATGATACCCTGAAGAAACAAACATTTCCATCTAGTTAGTATGAACAATTTATCTTTTTTCAATTATTTCAAAATCAACTATTTTGCAATAGCAATTACCTTATCCTTTTTCATAAGTAAATCACACAAGCAATTCCATTTAAGCGTATTTGTGGGATAAAATGCGTTGAAACAGGACAAGAATGTAGTATGGCATTCATCCAAAATTTCCATTGTTGAATCGTAACCTTCGCTTTCAACACTCAATGCGATTTCATCACACAAAATATCGATGAGTAAGGCGCGAACATCTCCAACACACTCGGCCAATTGCAGATTTTCACCGGGTAATTTCTTCTGACTGGTTGAAGTAGTCACATCTAAACTACTTGACATCATGTGCTTTATAAGAGGCTTTTGCTTTATCGTAGATGCTGGTGTTTGGGAGACTCCATCTGAAAATCAGGCGACTTAATATGAATGAGGATTTACAAAAGTTTGGAAAATTTACATACATATTTGTGTTTCATTTCTTCCTTCACCTTCGGCAGCCCGTTTTCTCATTTGAAATTTATCACTTTTCGATATGTCATTTGGGTAGATTTCATTTGTGTACTTTCGCAAGAGCCGTAAACACACTTTGCTAACATAATATAGCCGATGGCAAGTTGACATCGATTGAGAGAAGTTTTTCTGCAAATTGATGGTCAAAAATTAAAAATGAATCTCGAGAATTGAAAGATAAATAAATAAAAGCTATTTACCTTATCTCTCAAGTCATTCAGTGTCAATTTAAAAGTGCCCCATGACCACTTGAGTAGCGTGATCAAGCTCTGGAAGCAATCTTTCGTGACTGAGTTGGCAAAGTGTTGCGATACTTTGTGAACTGGGTCAGTGTCTGAGTTGGTTATCGGTAGCTTCGTTTCTTGATTGATAACACGGTAGAGAATCGATGGGATTTGTCCTGAAGTGGTATCGGTGCCATTGTTCGCCTTCTTTGATGTTCGGAAATTGAAAACAATTTGATCTTCGGTTGTGATACTCGTTTGACCACTCGATCCACAATCACTGGACGGGCCTGCAATTCGAGCCCATATCAAATACCATCGATTTGCGGTGAGGTTTATTGTTTTCGGTAAGAAAATATTGTGCTTGCTGCGAGCTGGACATTCATACGGCACCTCGTCGGTCTCAACCAAAAGTGTCCCGTCCTTCTCATAGCCAATTCCATCCATACCCAGGTCGTACAACTTGAGTTTGCACGTATATTCTCCACGGCCGCCGTACATTCCAAATCCAACTAAAGAAACAACACAGATATTGGCATTGAATTAATCAACTGAAATGTTACACAATTGATTGAATCTCATTAGAGCAATTCTTACCCAAAACCACATCTGTATCAGCCATAAATCGAATAGCCTCAACTGAATGACCACTGTAGCCCCAACCTCCGCCAAAGTTTTCGAAACGTGTGACCGTTTGGAAATCGTTTACACTAATTGAATCCTTCATTGCTGACCCAGCCGGCTTGGGAGTTTGCTCGAAGCAGGATGGTCTATAAATTGAAAAAGAGATTAATTTTTCAAATGATTTTTGAATAATCCAAGCTACTGGTAATTTCAATAATTCAACTAACATAGCATCCGGAACAGATGTAAGAATGTCCAAACAGGCAAGTAAATTCACCGACGCTAAATTTCTCGTGATGAAAACATCTGCTTTCTTCTTCGGCAGCATAAGTTCGGGTTGCAAAATTGCCAGAATATGGTTGGAATATTCGAAATTCCGCGGTACCTCGCTACCAATAACATTGTACAAGAAGCACTTTTTCTCGATGGCATCAAACACCCACAAAACGCCGTACAATGAATCCATTTCGAAAGCAAGTTGTGGAAAAACTTTTTCGTATTTAGCGCACTGTGCCGACTCGATGCATTTACGCCGTTGTGGTGGACGATGATGATGATGCTCAGAGAATTGCAAATTTTCCTGTTCATCAAATATTTGATGGCACGTGTCATAAACACTTTGCGACATACGATCGATTGCCGAGCTGGCTTGCGCTTGATTTGCGTCTACATTCTGATTGCATTTATCAAAAGCCAATTGCGAAACGGCGTTTATGTTGTTTTGAATGATTTTAGCGAAGTTAACTTGACCACTGCTGTGGGGGATACAACTTCCATCCCGACGGTTGATAGACAAACAGTTGAATGACATCGGAATTTGTGGAATCAATACTGAAAAATGAATTAAATTGGTTTTGGAATTGTGAGGTCTTTGGAATGATCATTTCCTGCACCACTTACAAATGGTTGATTTATTCGCTACAACATTGATCTTTGGCAACATAGCTCCAGTTAAAATTGATTCGTCAACTTTGAAGAAGGTTTGATCACCACAAGCAAATATCATGGTGGCCCTTTTGCCGTATTGCGGTCCAATTCCACTGTAAATACAAACTCCAGTGAATTTCTGAGATATTTTTAATGAAAAGAAGTATTCAACTTACGACACTTGTCCGGGAGTACAATTCCATAAGAACTTCTGCTTTATCATAACCAAGTTCGAAATATCCGCTTGACCGTCTTCGTTTGACTCTGATTTTTGGAACTCATCCAAGAGGTTAACATTGTGCTGCATGTCATGAGGCAATCGACCCAATTGTCCTTTCAAATGACTGCCAAATGTATAAATTACTCCGCGAGCAGATAGTAACACTGTGTGATTGCTTCCAGCAGCAACTTGAACGATGAACGAATTCAGTTTAACCTGAACTGGTCCAACGTATGGCACGAGGTCACCGGTACCGAGCTGACCATATTGATTGCTACCAAATGTAAAGACTTCACCATTTTGAGTTAAAACTACGGTGTGATGAAGTCCGCAGGCAATTTGTATGACCGGACTGGTGGTTGGGAGCGATACTTTTTGCGGTGGTAATGGAGCAACGCGCGGCGTTGTATCACGGTCAACTTCGGCAATTGCGTTTTGAGTTTCGGGCATTCGTTTGTCTTTGGATCGACTGATCCAGCCTTTTGAACGCTGGCGCAGAAGGAATGTGAATGGTTTGTTATCCTTGCCATCTGAAAATAATTTGGTGTGAATTTAAATCATTTATATTATTTTGAATATGAAAAATGAAATCCGACCTCCGGTTCCATCTGACTCTTGAAATGATATACAAGTTGAACATGCTCCACATTTCGAACAGCCACCGTCACCGGTGCCACAAGCACAATTTCTGAAAACGAGAAAGAAAAATGTTGTTGCAATCGACAATTGGAAAAATATCGACTGACATTCGAATAATATCGAATTTCACAGCCAAAGAAATGATTGGCCAATTTGAAAAATACTTACGCTCCCGGAATCCTCTGATCGATGGTTATATTTTGTGTGCTGACACATGAAACGTTATATCCAGTGCATTCCCGACAAATCGTACAAACTCTGCACTGTCCATGCACAATATTGTGCTCTTCAAAATCGCACATATTGGTAACATCCACTTTCAGTGTTCCAACTTGATTCGCCGAAGATGATGAATGCGACTGCTGTGATTTCATTCCAAAGTCAACATTTTCTTGCGCAAATTGAGATGGTTTCCCCTTTGATCTGCCACATTGTCCTTTGTTGTTCATTCCAAATGTAAATATGTGACCTTTGCTAGTCAATGCCACCGTATGTGCCTTTCCAAGTGCTACTTTTGTTATGTGTTGATCAAGAATGTCTGACACAAATCCAGTCGATGCGTCACAGTGCATTGTGTCTTTTCCTAGCATTATGAGTTTTCCTGTGTTTGTTACCAGAGCCGAAGTGCCATTATTGCAAGAAGCATGCACAATGAAGTGACCATCCACTTTGCCAATTTTCTTTGGTTTCACAGCCTTCGGTTGACGACGATTCTTTGACGAGTCACCGTCCTCACCTCGACGTGCAGTTCCTGTTTTGAATGGAGAAAATATAAAAGGAATGAACTCAATCTGTGTGGAATAGGAAACCAAAAAAATGAGTGTATTCAACACACCTGCAAAGTAGACACTTCCGTCCTCATTGATTAAAATAGCATGCATTCCGTCATGACCAATTGTCGCATAAACGATGTTCGATGATTTTGCAACAATCAATTCGATTGGTTTCATTGAAGGTGTCTTTCCAATCGATTTCAAGCCCAACGCCGACGATTTGCCGTAGTAATAAATCTTGCCATTTGTTGCTCGAATCAATCCAAATTCTTTGCCACACACAATTCCAGCGATTTCTGTCTCGCTTGTGAACTTCATCTCGAATGGATTGAACGATGTTTGGATCTGAAAATTCATGTCGAACATTTCGCTTATTACTTAATGAATCCATTTGGGGGGAATAAATATCAATCACCTTTTGAATTTGTTGTTGGTTTAGCAGTTCTTCTTCGAAAGTGGCATATCCATAGGTCTTGAAGCTCTTCCGTGCTAGTTGAAGCATCAAATCTGGTACGGTGCTGCCGACGGTATACAGTTGCCGTATAACCAAGTTATCCTAAGAACAATATGGAAAACTCGTGAATTTCATTCTTTTGTGAAGTTGCGTGAAGAGCACTTACATCTTTCAAAGAGCATATAGCATTCAATGAATCCTCATCGGAAAATAAGATGCAGTTTTGTCCATCTTTATTCGGAGGCATCGCAATTTGGATAGTGGCTGAAATGAGAATACACGCATTAAAGATGAGTTCAGCATAGTTATAGTTTCAGCATATTCCCCATGGCGTAAACTTACAGCTGATGGAAAGAGTCTCTGTATTAACAACCAACATGGTTTCGTTGCTTCGCTTGGAAATTTTCTTGTAAAACAACGAATTCTGAAACAAAACGACAAAAAATGAATCATTTAACTGTCAATATACAGGCATATAGAATTAAATTTCGCATCCGATACATACACCGCAAAAACCGATCCATCCACATTTCTCTTTACAAAATTCCGGATTCACCGCATAGACATATCCCTTCAGCGTTTCATTGAACCCAGTACCAATTTTGAATAAACTCTTGCCCAACAAAATGTACATATGTTTTCCATTTGATGCAATTGAAGGTTGAACATGATACTGAACCCTCTCTGACATTTGGGTTTTGACGCTGAACTGTAACCATACATTCATTGATTTAATACACTATTTCTATTTTTGTCACAGACTCACAATTTGTACCTCTTCAATGAGAGAATTTTTCGGCACTCCATTTGTGAAGAAATCCGGTTTGGTTGGTTTGCCCAAGGCAACGGCATAAATGCTTCTTTGCAATGTGGATAGTACCATGGGCAACTGAAAATCGAATATTTATGAGAATATGGCAGAAAAATAATGCAAGACATTTAAAAATGATTCAAACCTGAATATTTTGTCCAGATAAAATTTTCGGTGACATTATGAGTGCGGCAATCGCTTTGATGGCTTGGGATGCAAAAATGAAATGATTGAAACTAACTACGCATAATTTTCAGCTTGTGATGAAATCGACTTACATTTTCCAGTATCGCCACGGGCAATGCACAAGCCAAGCAATGCGGAACAGGCAATTGATGACCAGTTGGTTAAATCCGAATCTTGTGGATTCGGTAGACCACCGTGCAATGTGGCCAAATTCAACAGCAAATCATATAGCGGTTGAATCAAGTCATTCGGTTCCGATGTGAAACTCTCCGGCACTTGACCCTGAATCACATCGAAAAGTGCTCGCAACCCTTTTGTACATAAATTTGGACTGACATTTCTTGCTTCAGCGATCAATTCAAATAGCCCCTTCAAACCAGCACCCACGATCTAGAAGAGAAAAATTGTTTTCAATATATTCCTGTTTCAATATTTCATGGAATGATTATTCCATTCAAACCTGCGGTATTGGCATTGTGAGCTGTTTCTCGGTAATGTCACCCATCAAACTCTCTGCATCCGTGTCAATATCCTGTTGTTTCACCGCTTGATGGCATTGTAACTTCTTGCTACTCTCCAAAATATCGAACAACGTTTGTGATTTGGACTCTGATTCCATGACAATTGCTCGGATCGCAGAAAAAACCGCAAATTTCGATGCATTTGGAAGTATTTCAATGCGATTGATGTTTGATAGCTGATCATGGTTGTTTACCGCACAAGTTCGATTACGTTTACGACGACGATTTCGATTGCCACGATTCCCAGGCGGTGATTTCCTTAGAAATTCGAAAAATGAGATGAGTGATTGATTCGATACAAGATGTAAATAATCATATCGATTTATTTTGACGTTAGTTGACAGCGCGAGCAAGATTGAATAACGCGGAGAAACATAAACTGCACGTGCTAAGCACGTCGTGCTTCAATTTGTTTGGAAACACAAAAATGTGCTTAAAACCGCATGAAATATCTTTTCCCCTGTAAATAATTTGACATTTTTCGGGCATGCGCATTGACATACACGCTCTAGACATTTTGTTTTTTTTTTTTTCATCAGAATTTTAATTTTTTTTTCATGGGAAAAATGATTTTATAATTTGTAGATAAACAGACTGATTAGAGCATTTTTCGATCTTGATTATGATTTTTGTACAGATATCAATGATAGAAACAATATTTTGTTAATGGATTGAGTATGGAATAGTATAAAATAGCAACAATAGTATACAAGGGTCTGGCTGATCCAGAAACGAGGCGTGTTATTATTTCTATTAAAATTAGGATAATTTAAATAAACTTCAACCAACTAATTTGTTATCCCTAAATATTCTATTCTATCTCCGAAATTTACCTATTATCCAAGCAATTGATGTACAGTTCGTGAAACTGTTCACCGTATTTTGTTGGTTCTAGTGGCCCCATAATGTCGCTGTCCTAGTTTAATTCGTTTTTTGACAAATTTGCACTGGCTTTGTTAAATAAATATTTTTCAACTACTCGTCGAGATTCAGAAGTAATCAATATTGGAATTTCAAAATGAATAACACAGTTTCGATGAGTTTTTTTAAAAAAAATTTCGATATTTTTTTCTTATAAGAGTTTATTAACAGTTGGTCGGCAAATACTGAACCAAGCTACCCTTATTTGGATTTTTCTCATTTATTTCATGTTTTTTCAATGCACTTTTAACTTTTGCTCACATTTCTAATGTTTATTTCCACATAACAACTGGTTTTACGATTGAAATACGCGAAAAAAATTTTAATTCAGAAAAATCTTTTAGTAGTTTTAATGAATCACCCTTGCAAGAGGGTGCTCAAACAAACTAACAATTGTGACATTGGAAAATCGATAATAAACGCTTCTCCATTTTCGTCATCCCTCTGTTTACGTGCTAAAAAGGGGTGGAACCACACGTGCATTCCGCGTTGCCTATGCAACAGGCTTCACATTGGTTTGAGACTTCGCTATGTTTACAAACGGATTGAACGTTTTGAACGGCGAGGGGTAGTGGATAATTTTTGCCGGCATCTGAAAATTGTCAACAATACAACGTGCATCGAGTCGGCATCTAAGTGGGGGATGATATTTGAAGATAAGGGGAATTTTGTCTAATCAAGTGAAATGATAATGATCAAGATATTCTAAATATTTTGAACATATATCTTAACTTCTATGGGGATTTACAACAACGACCATGTTTTTTTTTTTGCTTTCAAATCCACTTCTCACATGGATCTATTTTTTATGCAGCAAAGATTGAAGAAAGATTTTAAATTTCACCTGTATGCACATGTTTGGCCATCACATCACAATAATTGGACTGTAAGTTTACTGTCAGTGTTATTCCATGCAATCATTAGCTGGATGAAGTTACTTTTTTGAATCGTTTCGACAATTTTGTGTTTACACCGAAAAGATTTGTGTCAAGAAAGGCCACAAATCACGAACAAACAATACGCCAATTAATGGCTCCAACCATACAAACCGCTCGATTGGAAGAAGAACAGAATGTTTTTTTATTTCAAAAAAATGTGTTGGTCAATTTTCCGATGCTGTTAATACTACTACGCTTGCACAAGAGTGCCGAAAATGTTCAAGCAATGAGTTTGAAATCAGTCAACAATATCAAATAATTTGACTGTTGCTCCGAATGTGGCGCTCCAGCCATAATTGAATGTGTGAAAGTTTGAATTGAATATGCAATTTCTTTGAAAAGTGAAAGTTTCAAGTAAAAGATATGCAAATAAGCTATTCCAAATTCTATTCAGACATGGATCAATAAAATTATCACCTTTTTATCAGAAGTATGACGTTTTGCTGTTACGACTATGACGGCAATCGATCACTGAATTTAAGCTGTTATATGCTTGTTCGACGCCTGAATGGGCAACAGTTGAAACACTGTATAGCCAAAAGTTCCTATGTCTATAAACAGCCAAGTTTTAAGTTTTCCATGTGCTTTGCCAGAAAAAACTTCAATTTGTTTGCAAACTATAGAATTTTGAAAAGTAGTTCCAATAATCAGAAAATTAAGAATTTCTAGAAGTTTGTCGACCGTTGATGCTGTCGCTGGATATAAGCATGACTTTCGTAGATTTTTTTATTGCGATGATATAATGTATTAAAAGAATTATTACTGCAAAATAATTCAACAACAATGGCTGGTTCGAGAAAGAAACAAGCACGAATCAACAAAGCAAAGACAGTAAAAACGAAAAAAACTTCTGATAAAAATATATTTTTAATTATGATTCAATAAGCAAAATCAAACTGAATGAAAACTCATTCGAAATTTGAAATTTAAATAAACTGAATTGTTTTAATGGTGAAATGAATTCACCACGGAGGGAAAATTCACCACTGGTGACAACTAGCTGACATGAACTACGTAGCTGTCATCGCACGTCAAGCTGTCGTTTAGATTTGTATTTGTGTACATCATCAGAAAAGGTTTCTCTTTTTCTGATTGCACTTTCGATAGATAACATTTGCTAAAAAAACATTACTGGAATTTGCACGATAACTAATTTTCCGTTTGATAAGCTGACCTGCTGTCAAACAATTGATATAATTCTGTTATACATTGAATCAGTCCAGTGTTGAGTGCTTAAATAATTGAAATATCCGAGATGTTAACGGCTACCTGCAAAGCTGCTCCAAATATCGCTGTAATCAAATACTGTAAGTGTAACAGAAAAATTAAATGACAACTAATTTTATTCTGGAAAATTCAAGGAAATTCGTTCAAAAAGTGCATATTTAGCTCGAAAATTGCATAAATTCATATTATAGAGCGTATTCAGTTTCATAGTAGGCATTCCATTACATCAGTGATTAAATCGCGATTTGAAATCGATGACGTCGGCAGTCCGGTTGTCCATTATGTGTGTGTAATGCAAATAGGCGCTCCCAAAAATACATTAGCCTCAATCTCTGAACTATTGGCCTTATTCGAAGACACTTTGATGTTATTATTCAAAAATGCTGACAAATGTGTTATTTTTGTTGCAAATATGATTTGTTACAAAGCGTTTTGATTAATTGTTCGTTGATTTTCCGTAAATTTTAGGGGGAAAACGAGATGAGGAACTAATTTTGCCAGTTAATGATTCGTTAAGTGGGACATTGTCAACCGATGAACTATGTGCAAAAACCAGCATCACAGCTGACACCACGTTTACCGAAGACAAAATGTGGTTAAACGGCGAAGAAGTTACCATTTGGGATAATGCGAGACTTAAAAACTGCATTGAATATTGTAATTATTGTTGAATTTAATAATATTTGCCATTTTTATTTTGAACAGTCATTTGAAAGGAGATTTTTTTTCATTTTCAGTAAGAGGAATCGGCGAAAAGAAGTTAACCGACAAATCAGTACTGAACTATAAGTTACACATTTGTTCGGAGAATAATTTCCCGACCGCCGCTGGCTTAGCATCCAGTGCCGCTGGATATGCTTGTTTCGTGTACACTTTGGCAACACTGTACGGATTGGAGAATCAGGAGCTAACCGCCATTGCTCGCCTTGGTTCGGGCTCAGCGTGTCGTAGCATTTATGGTGGTTTTGTCCAATGGAAGAAGGGTGAATTGGCCGATGGTAGCGACTCAATTGCAGTTCAAATTGCTCCGGCCAGCCATTGGCCAGAAATGCACGTACTCATTTTGGTTGTCAGCGATGCACGAAAAAAAGTCGGATCAACGGTTGGAATGAGATTGGCTGTGGAAAACTCCGAATTACTTCGATTTCGGGCAAGTCACTGCGTACCAAAGCACACGGAACAAATGAAACAAGCCATTTTGAACAAAGATTTTGCCACCTTTGGCGAAATAACCATTCGAGAGAGCAATCAATTCCATGCCATATGTCTGGATACCTATCCACCATGTGTCTATATGAACGACCGATCGCATAGCGTGTCTCATTTTATTCATAAATACAACGAAAACGCCGGCGAAGTCAAGGTAGGCGGCAAAAATGATGAGAGAACTTAATTTATTTGATTTTTGTTTGAAATTTTGGTTGTTATTTCTTGAAACTTTCTATTCAATTCCTTATTGATATATGTTTGTCTAGGCCGCCTACACTTTTGATGCTGGAGCTAATGCTTGCGTGTACTTATTGGAGAATGAAGTGGCAAAATTTATTTCATATCTCAATGCGTATTTCCCAAATGACGAATCACCAAGCGACGAATATGTTCGAGGAATTCCAGTTCAACCGAATCCTCTGAGTAATTCGGTAATTAAATATGAAAAAAATATTGTTCTCGCGGTTATTTAACGCAGATGGTTTTAAATTTTCCATAGGATCTTCAATCTTTCGGATTAAGTGCTACAATCAGCAAGAACACCTTCAAGTATATAATTCACACGAAAGTGGGTGAAGGACCACAAAGACTAGACAACAACGAGTCACTATTGGGAGCCGATGGGACTCCAAAGAATTTGAAGTCATAAAATTGAAAGAGATCAATTCATACGCATATTTGAGTCAGCTAAACAAAAAAACAAACTTTTGGTGTAGGGAAAAATTATTAAAAGGGTTAAAATTAGTTAAAAAAATTCGTCAGAGACCTCATCACACAATAGGTGCAATTCTTAATACATTCATCTTGGCATTACTAGAACATTGAAAAGTAGTGAGAAAAAAAGAACACTTTGACCAATTCATTGGTATTTATGGAATAATTTATTGTTTTTCTATCCTAAATTGTTTAAAATAAACTCGTTCGAATTTTGTTTATGATGATTTTGTTTCATATGTTTTGTTGAACATAAAATCTATACTCTCACATGTTTTTTTGTTGTTTACAATCTAGGTTCAATTAAATGTATAGTTTGCATTTAAAATATACTTAGTATTGCATAGAATTATGCATAGGAATGCACTATACTACTTTTATACACAATTCACGTCGCTACTTCTGCGCACTAACTACCTCATTTCCGTCGTCTTCTTCTATCTATCCTTCCGTCTTCATCGATTTGTTCGAAATCGTTCGGATTTCACCGTTTCCGGCATTTTGCATTCACAAAATCTATATACTTGTATATTCAATAGATATCTGTATCTTTTGTTGTTCAACGTTCAACATAAAACTAGTTTACTTGAAATTAATTTGTTGATTGCTTTTTTCTTGTTTAATTCATATATGCTACTAAACAAACTACGCTGCAACTAAAATTGACTGCAACTACTCTAGAAATGTGTAACTTCAATATCTTCTTCCAGATCATCTTTTTCGTCATCGGTCTCTTCGATGTCTGCTTGTCTAGCTGCTTCAGCTTCGCGGGCTGCCTTCTCCTTTTGCTCTTGTTTCTTAAGTCTACGTTCCTGTTGGCCAAAAGAGAGGAAGCAAATAAGAGGATGAATGAACGTTCGAAAAAACTATATTTTGCACAAAAGTGGATGTCGAAATGAAGACACTTACCTTTCGTCTGTGGCGGACTTCAACAATAATGTAACCAATAACACCTAAGACTAAATTGCCAAACAAAACGTATAGCTTCATGCGCGCACACAATGTGGTCGAATAGGCATATGCAATGACGAAACCAGCTGATTCCCACAATCGATAGTTTGAGAAGGCAGCTTCCTTGTTACGTCTGAACAACAATCCATAGAGACCTAGAAAAACAATTATATTTAGATTTTCAGCTATCGAATCGATTTGCGAATATGTGTTCAGATCGTACCGTTAATTTGTGTTTGCCATACGGCATCACCAACGCCCCACAATCCAGCAATAGTGAAGAAGACTAATGGGTTCTCTGGATGTGGACGCCAGAAAAGCATGTAAATTACAACAGCTCCATGTACAATTGTGCCTAAAAATGAGATTTAAAAATGTAGAAAAGAAAATTAGCACGTTTTCAAGCAGGTAATATTCTGGACATTTTGCATGCAGAGAGACATTTCGCATGTACAAGTAGAAGAAATGATTTGCTTACCAAGAGCAAGAATTGGAATTCGGCCGATGTACTTCATGATTGAACCAAAGATGATTGAGCAAATAGCATTAACAACACCGAAACAGATCATAACATAACCAATGCTGTGGATACCCAAAGCGCACGATACGTATGCCTGATGGAAACGAATTTTATCAGTAAAAATTGTAAATAAAAAGTGGAAAATTCACTACGCAGACTCAAATAGAACCAATACTTACTTGCGTGAAATCAGCTCCAATGAATGCTTGTTCCATACCAATCCAGACGGTAATTGGGACCAAGAGTTGTTGGTTAGCTTTCTTGCACTGGTTCATTGTGGCCGACAACAAGGCGACTCCGGACAATTCTTTAGCTGATTCGGATCCCTTACGTTTTTCACCATATCTATAATGATGTGTAAAAAAGGCGATTATATACACTGTTCAATGCAAAAATCAAGGTAATCAATGATCATTAGTCTAACATACCGTGACAATGGATCCAAAAGCAATGCAATGACGATAACGGCAGCGACGATACATGTAAGATAGATGGTTGAGATTTCGAAGATTTCTGAATCGGGTGGGCGTTCGAGGTTAGCATTTTCGGCTGAAGCAACAACACAGAAATTGGCACCACATTGAGCCAAAGCGGCTTCACTGAATGTGTGATTTCCACCGCTGCCACCACCATGAGCTCCGCTTGACAACACCAAGCTACTGATCAAATTTCCCCACAATTCAGCGGTTTGCCAGGCCAAGAAGAAGAATCCGAAGAACCGTACAATGATCGCATCAACTGCTTGATCGGTAATCTTAGCATAAACTTGACCGCACTGGGTTAAATAAGTGGCCTTTGATGCCCACATAGGAGCTGCACCCAAACCGAGCAAAATACCGGCTGGCACCAAGGTGTAGAATCTGAAAATGAAAAAGAAGCCAATTAACACTGTGTGAAATTTTCATTACAAAACTAATGACGGAAATGAAAGCAATGTCACTTACTTCGGGTAGAATTGGGCTCCAATGTAGGGGGCATAGCACAACATGCTGCAACATAAGGTCCATTTTACCGTTAGCCGTCGAATCACAAGTGTTGGGATAAAAATACAAGACACCACAATAGCTGCATAGATTGCACTTAAAGATACTGTTCCTAAACCATCTTTGGCATTAATTGAAGATTGCAAATTAGCTGTTCCCTGTAAACATGTGAATGAGAAAAGAGAATCTGTTATGAGCAACGAATTTTTTTTATCATTTAATTATAGTTTGCTTTGTAGTTGAGATCCGTGTGCTCGAAATCAAATTGACGTACATAATTCAATAGAAAATCGATCAAACCGAATGGTCCATGTATTATTTTGAAAACGCAATAGCTTGTAAATTTCCATTTAATTTTTATTGAACTAAACTCTTTCCGGAGTGGCAAATGACGTGTTTGCGCTTGATACAATATTTAACTCATAACGAATTGTCAAATATTGACGCTTGATTCGAGGAAAAAAAAATGAAATGGCTTCTGTAAACATGCTCTCAAGTTGAACAAAGCAAATAGAGAATTGGCTTGAATAGAACATGGCGTGAACAAGCATGTGAAATTGATTTTATTCGTTGACCACGAGCTGACAACATAAAAAGCTAACATCAATTGTAGAATTTAACAAACTATGAATACAGATTTGGATGGCTGATATTTCCGCTTTCATCATTCGACGTGTAATTTGTATTTGAAACGCATTTACTTTTCGATAGCCAATAAATTTGTGTGTAAACTACCTGAAACGCTGTGAATTGGATCATAAACGCTGATGACAAAATTGCTACGTTTTTCAATATTCTCCATTTTTCCGACGGTGAGAGCTTCACTTTTTCTCTGATTGATACGGTATCTTCTGTGTTACGCAATGGGGGCTAAAAAAATGAAAACGGAAAGCAAACGAATTTTTTTTATGAATATTCCACCTTTTTTCATGCATGTTTTTTGGCATACCTTAACTGGATTGTCGCCATCGTAGGCTTTATTTTCATATCCTGAACTAACTGTCATTTTTACTTAGAATCTGAAAAAAAGATCACAATAAATCAAGAGAGATTAGTTAAGATGAACAGAGGAAAATGAACAATATTTACGAAAAAAATATGAATTCACAGTGCTAGACACGAAATACAAGCGCTAAATTTTCATCTTCACTTTATGTTCAAACAGCAAACGTTCATAATTTATTATGTAAACGTTTAGGATTTCCGCCCAACCGAGTTAATTGCTTATTGAATTTTCGATTGAACATTTTTTTCCACATAAAACAGAAAAAAGGTCTCTTCTTTCCGATTGGGAAGTTCTGAATTGTTAATTTACATCCCAACAAAACCGCAAACTATTCTCTTTCCCTTTCTCTCTCTCTCTCTCTCTCTCTCTCTCTCTCTCTCTCTCTCTCTCTCTCTCTCTC
>NW_022595289.1:2559328-2628774 GCF_009176505.1 Sitodiplosis mosellana
CTCTCTCTCTCTCTCTCTCTCTCTCTCTCTCTCTCTCTCTCTCTCTCACTCGATGCTGTGCAAAAAACCAGCACTAGATAAAATAAAGTTTGCCTGTTAAATGTTTTTGTTCCGATATGTGTTATTACTATAACAACAGCGTTTTTTATTCGGTTTTCGATACTTCGGAAAGTGTTGCGCTCTTATACCCCAATACGATTCTATCGTAAAATTGGAGATAACAATTAAAACCGCGATGCACTTGTGCTATTTACTTGTTGTTGCTTTTTTTGTAGTAGCCCATCTTTGCGGTATACGACTACCAGTGAGTTCGCTATAAGTAGCTACGGCTGGTGGGATTTCAGTGTGATAGCAGGAAATCAACGAATATTCAAGTTTTCAATTCATTTTGTTGAGTAATTCGCTTTGAAAATTCACATCAATAGATGCAACACAGATTATGGCCACTATAAAGTATGAACGAGTCAAAATTAATCAACAAAAAACCTTATTGAAAATATGGAAAATGAAATATTGTTTTTTTCTCTGTTCGTTGCTGTTTCGCCAATAGAATTCTTCTGAAATAAGCACGCACCGCGACTATAAAGAATGAATTGAGAAAATCATTGAATTTTCAATCAGCGAAATGGCTGAGTGTTGGTGAATATCGTGCGAACTACAATTATTGAGTTATCACGAATAATTAAAGATTCTTCAAATTGTGCACAAATTTTTCATTTCAATATTTTTGCTTACTAATTCCAAATTTTATTCGCTTCTTTTTCCGAATTCCAAAATAAAAGCGTTCCTGCTCACGAGCTTTCGAATTTCGCTATGTCTTTTTCGTCTTTTTTTTCATAAACTATTCAATGCACGTTCACAAAACTTTATCAGTTCACAATAACAAATGAAACTGAACATTTTACATTTATATGTGTCTAGTGTGTGATTTTTTTTGTTATTCTGTCATTGTTGTTGTATGTTTTGCGCCCCTGGAAGATGTATTGCAAGTGACTGTGAATTTCGGAGAGTGTTTTTGTTATGTGCGATGTGTACGGTCGCACAGTCGACAATGATCTGACTGTATCGACGATGCTATTCAAGAGGTAATATGCAAGTAGTAATCTCTAGACAGACGTGTTATGATGGTCAAGGTTCATTATTTTAAACGACCTGCTCAGTACGATTGCCATTACCAATATACAATTATATACATGTTTTTTTTTCAACCATTTTTGCCACGGGAATTCACTTGAAATTGCCTGATGAAATGATTGATCGTATTTTTTCCAACAATTTTAGCTATTTAATTGGATCAATTTGCGGTTGACATCACATTTTTTGGGTGACTCTTCCTGATGGCGGTCTTTATCATCCGAAAAAAATGTTCCAATTGTTCTTTAAACAACTCTTTCAAACCATATCATTAAAGAGGGGATGGTCATAATTCGTATTCAACTCGAATCTATCTGCATTTCTACGCGACACCATTTGGTTTCAAACTCTTCTCCACAATCAAACAGCGAAAAAAGTCTCGCATATGCCCAAATATTATCGCCGGTATGCTTAAATAATAACAAAGCTTGTCATACACAAACATTGAGTTCAAACCGACAATACGTCTGATGTATATTATCGGTCGGGTGAATTATTATAAAGCACAAGCTGCATGGTTCGATGGCGATTGGAAATGAAAGAAGTGCGCGCGTATGTGACGCAGATGGATCCTAGTAACACGAGAATGAGAACCATTTTCATGGACGTCATTTGAACAATGCTCCAATAAATTATGAAATGGAATGTTGTTCAATTTTACAGATTCATGGTAACGTTCATTCTTATCTTTTCGTTTTTTTCTCTCTTTCGCCGAATGAACACTATGCTATACCTGAACCGCCAAAGTCCAAACACAGCCAAACTTGCATGCGACAAAAACTCAAGAGCTTGGAATATGCATAACATGAGACGTTTAGAAACCCGTTTTAATCATATCATAACTAAAAATATACACAGAAAAATTGGGTTCCATAGCGAGAATGAGAGAGTTCAGGTGCATTAGATCTTGGCCGCTTAGTGAACGGCAATAATAGTGATATGAATTTATTTTCAGATAATAAAAAACTTTAGGCAATTATTCAGTTATTCAAACGAAAAAAGAAAGAGAATAAAGATGTGAATTGGTTCAATTCGTTGAAAAACACTAACTTTAACGGTTGACAGTATTAAACATTCCATGCATTAAACCTTGATCAGTCAATAAATGATTCTATACTTGTTTTGAGACGGTTAGTTTTTTGTTATGTTTTATTTTATTGTTGGCGACAAAAATTCAATACCTTATTATTCATTCAAATAGAACAAGTATGTAAAGCGAATTGAATAAAACATACCAAGACGAGCATTGCGAAGTATTCATGATAAAAGCATCAGCTGGCGCACGTTTTTCTGTATCTCTCACAATCAATCACATTTGCAGATCTCATTATCGTTTTACTACTTTTTTGACGCCTTTTGACAGCCTCGCGGCAAAGACAACAGAAGTCCTGGCATTGTATTTCCCCTGGTTTTCCAGAATCAGGCCGGTTTTACCATGGTTTTCCGGACCCAATTCTGGTATGAAAGCCTCACTTTTATATCATCCCTCCCCTGACTGTATTCTCTTTGCAAAAGACTCACCATGGGCGGAATTTATGCCGTATTGGGTCTCTGACCAGCATGTTTCCAGCTTGCTGGGAACACATATTGGCATAAATGTAGGCTTCGTAATAAATAATAATAATAATAATAATAAGTCCTGATAATTTATTGGTTTTTATTGGATTCCCTATTTCAATGGGAACTCATGGAGGACCACCACAATTTCTACATTAATAATTTCTAAGGAACTGTAATAGTTTCTAGAAACAAATACAAATACTATGAAAATAGTTTCATCTGCTTTTGCTACTATCTTGACATTTAATTTGCTGATGAATTTTCGGCAACAGATGTGACATTATAGCATCCACAGGATCGCGGTCATAATCATGAATAGCAATCAAATTTATGTCTAGATCAATCGATAGTAGAGAAAAAAAGTATCGACTGCAATGAACTAGTCGAACAGCATTAGAATGTTACGTCGGTTTATTCAAATCATTAGGAAATAAAATCCTGACTATTTTGCTTTACAATTCGTATGCGGTGATCGGGTCATAAATCTGAACAAATCCTAAATTATGTTTCCATAAGATGGTGTTACAAAAATGTGTTTAATGGAGTTATTCCGACCTGTTTAGAGTTATAAAACCACAGATTATCTCAATATAGTTTCTGTATTATTTGCCGCGTTTCCAAGAAATCGCAGATGATATCGCTTGCATATGAATGTCACGTGTAACTTAGGGTAGGTTCGAACAAATACCAACATGTGCATTCATGCAGTTTGCACATCTTCCGGTTTCGTCACGAGTGTACTTTTTTTGCTCGTTTAGCACGGACCAAATTCTTTTTTGATATTTCGATGTTTAACATTTAGACCAAATAACCATACGAAAAAAAACATTCAATTAAAACAAAAACAAAAAACCGCCAGTTGTTCAAAACTTTTTCTAGAGAGCGAATGTCATGATCAAAAATGATCTGTATCAAAATCGTCGAATAGTTCGCATTTTTCCAACGAACATAAAACGAATAACAGGCAATTGTATGCTGTGAACGGAATGAATGCAAATGAATCTGATGGACAATTAAATATTGTTTCGTCATTAAATTCATGTTTTCAGCAGTTGCGTGATTGTCTCTCGTTGTTAATTTATTATCGGAATGTAAGAACGCTAGAATTTGAGAGAGAGAGAGAGAGAGAGAGAGAGAGACGGAGAGAAACCAGGCACGCTTGCTTTTCGTTTCGATTATAGCACCAGCATAATATGATATCCAGGTAATCGATATGATTGTTGTTATATATATGCGCAAAACAATGTACGGTTCAATTTAATGATGAAAAACGTAAGAGTAAAGGCGCATGAGGAAAGAATGTAAGAACATGTACGCTTTGGTAAAAGAACACAAAAAAACCAGTTCGTTTGTTCTATAGACGAGTTGATTTCATTCTCAATTGCAAATGAATCTGAACAAATAAATTGTTAAGCAAACCAATTGCCACACTTTAGTTTTGGCTTCAATCGATTTCCACTTGATGTTTTTTCTCTCTCGCGTCTTATTTTGTATTCCGTGTGTCGTTGCGCACTCGGTAAATACGACACTTAAACAAAGATGTAAAGCAAACACGTGCGACAAACGTTGAAAGACGAAAATAAAAGTTTCCAGCGTCAACACAAACAAAGCGAATGGCTGAGAATCCACAATCGATCGATCGAGTGTTTGACTGAACTGCCAATTGAAATGGGCTTTTGAAAGTGTACCGAAAGAGATGTATCTCAAAACTCCTTCTATTCCGATCAATTGAACATATCTCTTTTGGCATACAGCATCTCGAACTAATTGAAATTCGGCTGCGCAATTTAAAACATATTTTTTTGTTGATCGCTTTGTCTCACACACAAGAAGGTTACAGCCAGAGCGAATCGAGATGGCAAGAAGAAGAAGAAGAAGAAGAAGGAGGAGGAAAAAAACACAACACTTTAAATTAAAAGCACTTTTTCTGCTATCAATCACATGCCACTTAAGTAAGAGCTTGCACGATAGATCGGCCAGCCAATCCGAATCAGGCATTTGACAGCTTCCTTGCTTAGGATTGCGCTTTGAGAAGCTCTTACAGCAAGTTTGTTTCACATTCCCGTTTCACTGAATTGATACGAACTATTTTGGCTGGCTGATCGATTTGTATTTCATGCAGAGCATATTTGACCTCCAAATTTCTTTCGATTTGCTTTCGCGATTGTCGTCATTATCGTAAATTTGAATTCTATTCATTCCACCATGAATACAGACGAAAAAGATAGAGGGAGATACCCACCGATCATTGGAGTGTTTCGGTACTTGCTAAAAGCGACTTAAATCAACAGAATACGCCGAAGTGTTCTGTACTTGTTGATATCGAGAAAGGCTATTATGTGATGCAATGTAAAATTAATCTTCTTTCGAGACAATGATCTGCTCGGCGCATGAAATATGATCGCAAAAACGTGTAAAAACCCATTGCTCATTACGGGAATGATATGAATAAATGGAATGATTTATTTTGTTACATTCCGATTCAATGCGATTACCATACGCAACACTTATCAGAAAACATCTTGAAAATCGTATTGAAAAGTTGTCTTAATTAAATAAGCGAAATTCTTTGGCTCTCGTCTTACATCATGAAATATTTTCAACTGAGAATTCAACAATGGGTGTTTGTTGGTTTTTATTGTAACGTTTCATTTTTCACTTCAGCAGAAGGTTAAAAAAAGAAACACTCTGTAATTGGCGTTGAAGAGTGTCGATACCAGGGTTCATCAGTGATTTTGTGTAATGATTTCATGGCTTTTTATCTGTTATTGTTCGAAAAGCAGGTCATTTGAAGTCTTAGTGACAATGTGTGTATGGAAAATATTTTTAACGTTAAACAATTGGCACACAAAAGGAGCGTATGACTCGGCACATTCAGTTATAGTACATTACATTGACATTTATTCAAGCCGTATTTATATTTTTTGTGTCTATGTGTGCGTAGAAAAGAACACGCTCGAACTCTGACTTTTGGGCATAATTTCGGAGTTTAAATGGTTCAGTCCAATGTTACTTGGAAAATCGTTACAATCGAAAGTGCAAAACACTGCATTAATTGTCTCTTTAAATGTTCTGCGCTCTTAAAGAGAGAGAGAGAGGGAGAGAGAAAGAGAGAGAGAGAGAGAGAGAGAGAGAGAGAGAGAGAGATTGAGAGAGTGCAACAGGAGTAGTAAAAGATTGCTTTATTCAGTCGTGCTGTTTTTTCCCTTAAATTTTTATTTTCAAACGGTTTCTGATAAGATTTCGGCTTTGTGTTGTGATAAAAAAAATTGTGACTCCATTTCAAGTGGTGATAAAACAGATAATAAAAAAATCTGTTTCCAGAATGATTATGATTAATTGAGTTGCAAAATCAAAATAAACATGCTTTGTTGCATTCAAAAGCAGTCAAGTGACTTTAAAAAAAAACTGTCTCTTTCATAGACAAACACCTCCAGTTCCGTTTTGATTGTCTAAAAAAAATCATATAACCAAGCTGTTACCCAATAATTGTTCGAGCAGAGATGCAATGCGGAGACACTTTAATCCAGTGACCGAAAAATGCGCACTCATTAACTTTGATTCACTAGAATAAATGGCAAACTGTGTAGCTAATTAGCGTTCATACATTTCAACCGGAGATGATATATAGTGGATAAAATGATGAGCCACCACCACTTTTTATTCACACCAGAAAAAAAAACATTCCGATGGTGTCAGTTTTGATGGACTATCCTAAACCGCTTTTTTTTGTGGGTCCTTTTTGTTTCCGAACTAGTTTTTGCATTTTAATCCGATTCGGATTAAGTTCAACGGAATCGAGTTGATTATTGACGTGAACGGCGCACAAAACTGCCAAGTATGCCATAGTCGCAGGTCATATCATCCGATTAAAGCATCGGTAACTCAGATTTGGTGTTTTTGTCACTATCAATATGAAGCAAAGCAAAGCAAAGCAAAGTAGCACAATGACCAACTGGAAATTTTCATGATTGTTTACATTTTTTCTGCTATTCACCTTCCATGGCGTACTTTTGAATTCGCAAAAAAATACCAACAACAACAACAACAAAAAAACTACGGCCAATGGAATTTTGCACTCTCTACACTTCCCTCGTGGTTATCAATCAAAAACGAGTGATGTTTGAATTTTGCACACTTTTACCATTAGAGAGTTTGGACAGTTCAACATACCTTGCAAATTTTGTCTAGAATTCAATGGGGCGCAAATTTTCAAGAGAGATGGTCATTGAAATGATGATTATTGTTTCACAGTTTGCTGCCTTTTCTCTACTGCGTGCCATGCGTTCGGTTCATGTCCCACACATTTGTAGTAAACAACAACTCAATGTGAAAATATCGGAGGCTTATAAATCAAACAACCGAAGAAAAAAAGAAAGAAAGACATAAAACAGTATTCGGAGAATGAACAAAAAAAACGAGTCAACAAACAAAGAGATTATATCCGAGCATGAGCTGAAAAGCAAGAAGAAAAAATTTCCATTGGTTTGTTTTGAGTTAACTGGAAATTTATTGATAACACAAACACACTCGTTTATGTAAGCAATTCATGGGCGAACAACGACAAACCTTTGTACCTTTCTGCGCATGCAGTAATACTGTTTTACGATGTCAATTGCCGAAATAAAATTGACTCTGAACAGTCACACAATAGACTAATGCAACTGAACACTCGTTGGCCTGAATGTGGGTGACCTTTCACCCATTTATTGCTTCCTAAACATGTTGGGACGGTGTGCAAAGTTTTTTTTTCTTCTTTTTTCTCAAAACACAACACACATTTATGATCGGTGCCGATGCCGTTGCCGAAAATGTGTGAATGGAAGGGGATTTTATCTTAAATTTGACTGTCATCCTACTTGATGCAGATAGACACTGTTAAGTCACTGCCTTCGTCGATCCGTTAATTCGACATAAACGATGAGATTAACAAATAAAGCGCCAACTTGAACGCGATCACCGTACGCACCAGCCAATCAAACCAAACGACCTTGTCAATGTATTTTTTATTATAATTAGAATGCTCTTTCTCTTTTGGGCCACATTTCACGTTTTAATTCTCGAGTTCAATCGTTATATTGGCGTGTATCATGTCTACCATTGCGTGCCTTTTATGATGGGCAACAACAAAATCTCTTGAAATGTGTTCAACCGCATGTTTTTCTCTTCATTTTTCTTGATACCCTGGCTGATGTGAAATCATCAGGTGATGACTTGTGTCACTTATGTGCTCATATATTGTCTTAAATAACCCGAAAAGTAACGATAATTAAATCATATATTTTTCTATCTATCTTCCAGGAATTAACATAAAAAAACAGCTTCAAGGTGAATTTCATCAATACAAACGTTATATATCTGAAGTGTTGAGCTCGTTTTCTTGCAGAACTATTTTTGCATTAACACTTTGTTATCGAATCAAAAATTGATTTATTTGAATCAAATCTCGAATCGATTGCGATTGCGGTAGAGTTTCATGACGAGCCGGTTACAACCGGATAAAAGAAGACCGATGAAAAACTTGATCGTGACTGCGAGTGAATGCGTATCGAAAACAGCAAAAAATCATGTTACGTTAAAAGTAACTATGCAATTGCAGCACAGGCTATGCGAGCGGCCAGTGAGTGTCAGTGACGACAAAGCGCGAAGCACTAGCCACAATTGCCGCACAAAAACAAAACTGGTTACGAACATATGATCGTGCGATGTGTTTACATTTCTATGTAAATTGTGCACACATTGTGGCGAACGATAAAGGCGCAATGGCTTCGGTTTATGCGACAATTTCCATATGAGAAAAGAAAAAGAAACAAAAAGAAAAACGCCTCAGTGAACGGCGAATGGAACTTTGTACCCAATAATGTTCTCGTCGTGTCGTCTGATTTTTTTTGTCGATGTTGTTGCATGTCGAGTTCATGCAGAATAATGCGATCCAACAGCGGGATGCATATATGATTGTTGCTGTGTTCTCCAAGTGACGTTTTTATTTTGCTGTGCACGAGCCAAATGTGGCGCATAGAATAATTTTTATCGCATTTAATTGATGTTATATAAGCGAACGAAATCGTTTCACTTTTGCTCAATTAGATGTATTCACACCGCATGAAACCAGCATTGAGTGTTCAAAATTGAAAAGGTTCAATAAACCTATCGGTTTTGCGAATATGTCAGTATGAATTCGATTAGATATACAAATCTTTGCCAATTAATTAAAAAAAATAGAAACTTCCGTCTTTAGCGAGGATTTTTGCGTCAGTTTTTGAAATATCGTTTCGCTTTTTGTTCCACACATACGAGACCCATAAAATATTCACAAAAATAAACTTTTAAATGTATACATTTTTTGTTTGAATACAAATTCTACCATTCAAAATGCGCGAATATTGATTATCACTTGGCATAGGAAAGGAGACACGACAGAGAGATATCGAACTCAATCGTATACACAACAGAAGACCGAAAACTCGCAGACGATGAAAACGATGATAAAAGTGTAAGTTATCGCTGCCATGATATTGACTGAACTTGACACAAACACAAAGTTGCTAAATGTCGGCTTGTTTTGGGCGCGTTGCGATTTTGTCGTGAAAGAAACCTCCATTCGATTTGTGCATTGCCTTTGAAGGTTTTTTTTACTTAAATAATGTTAAATAGGCGTTCATTTATCCGTTTTGCACATCGACGAGATTAATTTCGGTGGAACTCATTTTGATTTCGGTTTTTCCGTTTTTTTTTCCTAAATCGTTTTTTTTCCTGTTTGACAATAAAAATAGGGACGAAAAACACATCTTCAATTCAAATGACATCGTAGTTTAACTATCATGTCAAAATATGAGAATAAATTACTATGGTAAAATTGTCTTCCGGATTGCAATTGACGTAATGAATGCTTCCTTGCATTTGTTTCCTGCGCACAACACACATCAATCTCTCTCTCTATTCCGAAATCATCGCTTATCACTATGCTGAAAATTTTGTTGCGAAATTGCATAGTAAACAGCAAAACAGCAGCACAGGCATGCGTTCAAAATAGCAAATGGCGCCATTATTCATTCCAGACGTGTGTCCATCATTCAAGAACAGTTTTTGTTGCCAATAACTTCGCATCACGCGTGATCAACATAAAATGTTTCTGTTATATTTCTGTTTCTTGTCATGTATTGTTTCTTTTGAATGTGTTCGGAATTCATCTCAGGTGCCAAAATGTTGAGCTTTACCGAGTGGAAATGGCGATGATTTGCGCAATCAATCACCGTAATTAATAGGCAGCATTCAGTGCGGCTGTGTGTGTGTGTTTTGATCAATTCCATTTTGGACAAAATGCAAATCGAAATTAGCTGTGCAGCCCCGAGCATTTGATGTGACCGTGCGTTTAATCGAACTTTGTGCGCCCAAATTGTGCGTATCATACGCTGCACTACACACGCTACAATATGCAAATGGCATTGATAATCCGAATGATATCACCTTAAATAATGCGGCAATAAACAGTTTTATCGTTTACTATAACTTAATTCGTAATTTTGTTGTTTCTTTTCGATCGAAAATTAATATTTGAATTCAGTGTTTTTGCGTCAACTTTGGGAACTGTTTCGAATACTTATTATTGATTGTGACAACAACAACGAAAAAAAAACACAAACAATATCCAACGCAATTGAGTTTACTGTTTCCGTGTGCACAAAACAAGAAAAGAACTTGTAAAACAGCACTGACGCCGTGTACGAACAGACGGCATTAAAACGAAAATAAAAATCAATTCAAACTTATCGATGATAATTTGTCAATGTTTTAATGGTTGATTTTTCAGTACGTCGTATCGGCATATGTGATTATTTTCAATCGGACAAAAATGAATTTTATCATTGGATGGTATTGTGGTCGTGAAACCAACCAGGTGACAGAGTATACGTCTCAAACGGTTGAATACATGAAACGCAAGCCTTTGAACATTTGAATCGATGGTAAAGAACAGCGATAGCTGAAAAAGAGACCGAAGAGCCAAGGACACATTGAAGACTTACGGTTACACATATCGTTCTATGATTTCAACCCGGTGGCGCCTTAAATTCACTCCTCAACAACAACAAAACCGAACTCAATCGATATGAGGTTATTGGCATACATTTCGAACACGTTGCGTTCGTTGAATGCGACGCACTACCATATGAATTGAATTGTTGTGTCGTCGTCGTGTCTTTTTTTCTGTTTATTACATTGTCATCACAATTACATATTATGCACGAAGTGTCGTACCACGTCGTTTTCATTGAATGTGTACTCAACTCATTCAAAATTGACTTTATCGAATGTTTATGCATAAGAATATGCTTAATTAAAATGGAGTAGCGGCTTAACTGGAGTGTGTGACATTTGCGAATCGAATATCATGGGTGCGATTGAGCGAATGAACGAACGAACGAACAAGTGTTGAGCATTCAACGGAATCTCCGTGAACTTATGGAATGGCAAATGTTGTGATTTTCGTCAAGGTGTTGGTTCTTGACACATTGAACCACTTTATAGCTATTTTACGTCACCAGATCCCTTGTACATGTGCGTCTGTAATCCGTCTGCGACACAAAGTCGCTGAGTGATTTGATTGTGCTGTGGTGATGTTCGTCTAGTGTACAAGAGATTTTGTCAAATCTTTTTATGGCATGTATTTATTTGTGTGCTTTTCCTCTATTCATTTAATCCGTAGATCAACTTTATTACGAGCTACAATCAGCAAAACATGTTCAAAAGAATCAAGCGATGATTGTGCACATTTCCGGAGATGGAGAGACCTCCCATCTGTGTATTGCATGCATTGGAAAACGGTAACTTTATCAAAGATTCGAGTTCAAGTCAAAATATATCATTAATTTGGATATTCTCAGCGAAATTTCGTAGTGGGAAGACAAGTTTAAAAATTGAAACACTCGAGAGAAAAAAACTATCGTTCAATTGAAAAAAAAAAAAACAATATTCAATTGAAATGCTAGGCATATAGTATTCAACTTGGCATTATGTGGTCAGTGAAAAAAAAACTCCAAAATCATTATAGAAGAGAAAAAAACGAGCGATTCTATTGTGTGTACATCATTTTCATTCAAAGAGTAACATAGTTAATACCGCAATTCTTTTTTTATTTCATTTGTAATTCTGTTGATTCACACAAACGCGCCGCCGCCACCGCCAGCCAGATGCTGCGATATCATACTCAACATTGAACATCACAAAACACAAAAATCGTTCGAAACAAAATTCAGAGTCAAAATCAAATGTATATAATTATTTCTAATGGGTTCCCTTTAACCAGATAATAAAGTTTAAAGCTGCAGCTTATATTGCGGAGCGAATCGACAAGCTAAAATTGTATTTTTCATTGTAGTTTCGACTGTAACGACAAAATCAACCGAAAACTGTCAAAGTCAATCCGAATCACCGGAATTTGTCTCGTTTTTTGTTTGGTTCGATATGAATGAAAAAAGAATGTTCAATACATGAGTTGTTGCGACTTTTTCTGTATTGAAATGAGGATATTACGTCAAATTGTGGGCAGAGCGAGGGATACAAATGTTCCCTAGACAGCAGCGTTTGAGTGGCACTTCGTGTGAAATTAAACGGTATTAGATGTCATTCGAATGTTATGGCATGAAATCAACGCAAATCAATTCGGTTCGCAACGAATTCCGACCATATAATCACACGTAATTTGAACAAATTTCAATTGGACCAACGATTTTATTCGAACTTGCGCTGCTCTTTGTAATGAGAGATCATTTACTTACCAATTTATGGGAATTGCTAACACGTTTTTTTAAAAATATATTTATATATGTAACTCGCACCGAATCAACAATTTAAAAATGCACTTGAGCGATGCCTCTCGAAAGCAGCTGCACACAAATTTTCAACATCAACAACAACAAAATTTCTCGTTCAGATCTAAAATAGAGAGAAACAGAGAGAGAAAAAAGGAAAAATGAAAAAAATCAGATTTGTTTGTTTGTTTTTTTTTCTACTTCGATGAAAATAAATTCTGGAAAGAATGGAGTTAAAACAAAATCACAATTATACAGTACAAAAGTACAATTCATCAGCGGCTTCGTGCAAATCCAACGAATTTGATTAATTATAATTTGCAATTCATTAATTACAAACTATTGTTTGTTGATAATGTACAATTTTTTTTTCGTACGCTATGCATTGCTTTTGTACTATCGCGACTATGATATCGACTTTGAGGCACACGACATGCACAATTGAATGCTCAACGCTACAAGTGAAATAGAAGATCGTGGCAGTTAATGAATATAAATGTTCTAGCGACGGCATTTAAATACAAATATTGACAATCATCTGACTTAAATAATCTGGATCTATTTCTGGTAGCACATGACAATTTTTTGAGGAAAGTCCTTTCGATTGAATCGAAACGCGTGCTCAACAATACCGAATTGATTTATTTAATAAATTATTTTGGCCATTGGAGAGATAAAGACAGGGACAAAATGTGGACAAAAAAAAGGAATACCGACCATGCACACAGGGTGGGAAAGAGATAGAGGAAGAGAGACACACACGAAAAAAGAGTGAAGGAACTTTTGTGTGTGTATACTGAAAAGGCTAATATGACATTGGTCACGTTTTGATGGTGATTGAATGGCATGTTTTTAATTGTTACGATGTCGCAACGTAATTAGACCTAGAATGACCAAACACAAAAATATTTTTGGGTTCTATTTATTAAATTGGTGGATTTTTTGTGTGTACATAGTTTTAATTGAATAAAAGCACGTTTTTGTGATTGGTTTTCGCGTTGTGCCAATTAGTAGAAATGTTGATTTCTTGCCTCTGTGGCAGGTCTTTATCGTTTGCAATATTTCAAATAAGTCACAAACCGGAAATTGACCAACAAATGAAGATAAAGTGTTTTGTGTGCTATTTTGTTTATTTGTTTGTTTTTTCTTCTCTGCGACGGAGATGCAACTGCAAGCGGCAAGTCTTTTGTGTAATTTTGTCGGGTGTTTTGATGGAAAACCATAAGACTAGAATCAACGAGCCAAATGTATTTGCAAACAAATTAAATTGATTGCGATCTCGATGCAAAGTGATTAGACGGCTCCGTCGCCCGAGTCGGTGTGCTTGTGTATATGTGCATGAGAAAATAAAATCGGGGAAAATTCACAACACAAACAAAAACGCACGCTCTCGATATGATATTGACCGTGAATTTCGAATTGTAATTATTGCACAACTGTTCACACCAGTTATTACGTAGCCGCCACAACAACACTGAATCGATTCATAGTCGTTGTGTTCGGACTTTGGTTTTGTTTTTATGAGTGGATAAATGCAAGTGTTTGCGCTTTTTCAGCGGGAGCAACGAAATGGGGAAAAAAATTTATGAATATATATCGAGCAAAAACAATATTTTCCACAGCTCTTTTTTCCACTTTAATTTGATCGAAGTTTATTGTTACTGTAAATTGTAGCCTTATCTTTTTCCGTCCGCTTGATTCTTCCTCTCATAAATATTTATTTATTTGTGCTGTACAATACGCAATTGAAATGAAGCGAGTGAGCGAAGAAAAAATGATTGTGTGTGAAAAATACAAACGCAAATTGTTTGCATTTAAATAGACTTGAAAAAGTGTTCGCACAAAAATATTCTGAGGTAAATAAATGGCAGAATAGGAAATAAATTTTGCGCATTCCATCGATTTGATGAGTGTACTGAACGAAATCGCTTGATTACGAAATCAATCGCCATCTCCAGTGAGTCTCTTGTGTCAATCGAGCGATCGACCAATCGGTCGATGTCGCATACACACCGGTAAAATGAGTGCACAGAGCATCCAATGTCAGTCAATAAACATCTTTTTTTTCTTTCTTTGTCAACAAAATGTCTCACATTCGCTATATCGTACAACAAACTCATCAATAACTCGCGCATGGATAACATGATACATATGACTAACATTGGAAACAATGAAGCAAGCAAGTAAACAAAAGCGCAAACATTCATCTGTTTCGGTAAAATAGTAATTATTTCGATGGCTGCTGAATTGTTGCTGTTGATTCAACGCTTTATTTTCAGTCTTTATTGCCGCTGACATTCAAGTGAAGAATAAATCTTCGCGCGAAAATAAATTATTCGATTGACTTTAAGTCGTCATGTCATTTCTAAGAATGCTATTTTAAAGCATTCTAGAGAGCAAATGAATTATATCGTCGTAAACTTTTCCATCATCATCAATAAAACACAATGAATGAGAGTAGTGATAAGCTCTGTTTGGGTTCTGTTTCAACGGTTTTATTTTGGGCACGTTCTTGTATATTTTTAACAGTCCTACTCGATCGTGGATTTATTTCCAGTATAATCAACATTTTTGCGCATACATTTCCTCTTTCTCCCACTTTGATTCGAATTCATTTGTACAACGGATATCATATTCGTCAATCGGCAGCATGTAAATGGAAAAAAGATCACTGAACACACCATTCGATTCGATACATGTTTTCGTTGTGATA
This sequence comes from Sitodiplosis mosellana, assembly GCF_009176505.1. Lineage (NCBI taxonomy): Eukaryota > Metazoa > Arthropoda > Insecta > Diptera > Cecidomyiidae > Sitodiplosis > Sitodiplosis mosellana. Next base: position 2,574,545 of record NW_022595289.1, read on the forward strand.
TTCGAAGCGCATCTAAACATAACCACTTTTATTATTAGCTATTATGAAGCGCAAGAGTGGTGACATCTTTTGTCTGACGATTTCATTCAATTATTATAATATTTGCAAACGAGTTTCGGCATTTGTGGATATATGATATTTTGATTGGATTTTTATTTTCAATTCCGACAAAAAATAGACTGTGCGTATTATTTTCGGACCTTTTCACTACTTTCAAATCTCAACTCTATTCGATTAACAACTCCAACTTGAATCTCGCTAATCATTGTATTGTACAAAGCGGCGATTCCGGTACTTATTCATTTTTGATGAATCCGAAAAGCAGCACAGCGACGGCCGAACGAATTAGTTGCCAAACATTTGAAATCATCATTCAGATATTTGATTCTATGACCAATTCCAAATACTATTTTCGCGCTCGATAAATTTTTACCATGGATTTCAAGGTATTAAAGAAATTTCTGTGGTCATGTAATCATACCCATGTTTTTTGATGTTTCAATGATAACGAACGCTTTCACAAAAAATAAACATCAATCATCACTCGTCTTTCATAATGCAAAAAAGAGTTTGTTGTTCGAGCAAATATTTATGAAATCGAATCAATGCGATCAAATGTTATGGTTTACTGCACGCATATGCAGAAAAAATGATCAATTTTTAATCGTATTATTGAATTAGAGTGTTGGAAATAAATTATTGCCATGAATTATCACGTTGAACATTTATCCGCTATTAATTGGTTAATTCTTGTATTTTGACTGGCGGCATTTTAGAAGTGTATTAACATCTGTATTCGATAAATTATTTCAATTATCTCCGTTCTAAAACGTGAATGCATATTACTTTCGTGACACTATTTGCTAATTATCAGCAATTTAATTGAATGGTTCCGCTGTGCATCAGGTGGCAACCAATGAGCTGGCCAAATGAATGAGAAAAAAGCAGAGAAATTTTGATTGGAGGAGCCTCAGTGAATTGGCACATTTCGTACCGAATATTCGCAATGGTTGTTTGATTAAAATACAGGTTTTTGAGTGCCGTTCGAGTCTACTGGTACAATTTTAACGGCTAATTGATCCCAAACACCTACCGTCCACCTCACTAAACCCAAATCGAAATAACAATAATAAAACCAATTTGAAACCATGTGATGAATTTCAATTAGCGTAATCACACAAACGCTTGAATGAATGTGATAAATCTGTAACATGGCTAACTATCCCACAGCACCGCATTCGCAACGATTCAGTGCTATGGAATTTTATCTAAACAGCGTAGATCCGTAAAAGAAATCAGAGCAAAAATATTTATATGGTCTTAAAATTTGCATAGAAATCGGTGTTTAGATTTGCGTAAGGTGTGAACAGTTTTTTTTTTGCATACGAGAATGTCCGCTTTATATCGTATTTTTGCACGTTTCTTTGTAGTTGTCATTCGGTGGTTTATCTATTTGTTTTCATAAAATGATAGCGAAATCGGTCCATTCGCATCATGTTTGTTTGACGCATGCAACGACAAAAGGAAATCGATCGGTATGGAGCCAGCATTCAACATATTTTTCGTTCGCGTGTATATTTTGCGAGCTCACGTTTTTAGTGCGTAAAACTTTTATGGCTCGCTTTCAGAGAGACGTATACAAAAGCGAAATACCAAAGCACAGCAGTATTTCGAAGTTGACACAAATAATCGGTGAAATATTTACAAACAGAAAAAATGAGACGACTCTAGCGAAATGCGATGTGCAACAACAGCGACAACAACAACAAAGTGTGTGTAGTAATTTCATCAAAGTCCAACCAACGGTGAGCAATTTTAACGTCTTTCCTTCTCTTTTGTTCCTCTTTACACCTCTAAGGCGTTGTTGTACGTTTTTTCTTGATAATGCTAAATATTTTCAATTGTTTCTCCATGCGATTCTTTTCCCCATTCCGCCGCGCCTCTTTGCGTGCAATACTTTCGATGTTCAGAAAAATTTCTTTGTATGAAGCAAGTTAGCAATGACACAGAGAAATAAATTTGAATAGTAAAATATATATGGCTAAAATGTAGTAACGCAGAAAGAAGCAACGACAGCTGACCAATCCCGAATTGGTGAATTTTGTCGCCGTTGTTTGTTTCTTCGTTTTTTTGGTGATTTTATTTTTGTTATGGTTGGTTTGAGGCGTCAACGGGTTTCTTTCCTCATCGCCGCTTCTAAGGCGACGTCAAGCGTTCATAAACACAGCTGATTGGAATCGAAATTACAATTTAGCGGGTGTAATAATTTTGCAATCAATTGAAAAAAAGTTGAAGGACATTTTGCTTAATCGCGCGTCATACAAATAAACACAAACATGTGTTTGAAACAGTTTTTTTGATTGTGTCTCTCTCTCCCTCTCACCAATGCCATGTGAATGCAGTTCAAGAAGAAAGTTCAATATGATTTATGTATTGCAACATGTTCGATGACTCAATTGTCAGCTATTTACGCATTCCGAATCGATGTTTGATTAATTAAGTGTTGTTTTGCGCTGTTTTCGTCTTTGCCTTCGATTGAGTCGACACTATTTCACACGTTTCAATAAACTTAGGCAGCGTCTTGTATTTACATGATACACGAAGCACGTGATCTTTTTTAAAGAAAAATTTCTTCGGAGTATCCCCATGATTCAATTTACTTGGGATTGCTAGTTTTTTTTTATAGCAGCTGAATGAAAATAGAACTAAGGCCCGAGAGTGAAACAACTCATAACGCGATCGATGTATTAATGAATTTATTGGTTGAATAAAAATATGAGGATTCAAATGCTCGACTGCCGACAGAACATTGTGTATTCTGTAGAAAGAACACAAAAAATTAACGTTCCATTGACACCGAGGCTGCTCGACTACTGTACTGTCTATGATTATTGGTTCTGTGTTCTACAAGTAATTCTAGTTAAAAGCAGATATATGCAAAGAAACTGAATTTAAAACATATAATTAATTGTTATTGTTATTGCTATTATCATTGACTGCGGCGAATAGCATCCAAACAAGTAGAACTAAGACTACTAAAAAATTCATCATCTGTGCTCAAAATGAACAATTTTTGGAACGTACATCATTCAAATTTACCGAAATAAGAAGAAAAAAAAATTGGTTGCGTTGACTGTTATTCAATTCAAATGCTTCAATTGAACAACGACGCTTTTTTCAGTTAAGTTTTGCTGTGGTATTGAGTCATTAACTATTTGTTCTGTGTTTATTACTCATCTCTCTAAATGCAAATGCATATTACCAAATGTCACCTCAGCTATCAGTTTATTCAAACTTATTTTTTTTTTTCTCGTGTCGTTCATTTTATTTGGAAATTTTTTATGGAATTGCACAACCGGAGTTTTTCCTCAATAAATTCTTTGTTGTGACTTGAAATCACCATATTCATATATGTTTAAGGAGCGAACGGTGATCATCGTGCAATTTCATACCATTTTTCGTCCGAATTCATTTGGTAGAAACTCAAAAAATGCAAATTATTCGACGAAAATTTATATTCATTATTTTAAATTTGATGTGGTGTTGAGGCGAATTTCCAGCGACAAGGAATGTGCCAATGCGACATACTTGTTTACTTCGTTTAAAAACAGGCAATTAAATTGTTTTCAGTCATATGGTTTTTCATGAATTTTGCCATGATAATGGGAATGCCTAATTGTCTGGATTCCATTGATTGAATTTCGCATTTGATCGAATTTGAAGACGAACGGTATAAAATTTAGAATTTATGACCGTTTTTGGAACGGCGCACGTGCATATTTATAGCCGAGTTGTGAATACGGCCACTTGGCAATGTTCTTGACAAATTGTTAATTTAAATGTGAGTCGCGAGTGAAACCCGATTTGAGCAACAGCAACAACAAAAATGTGTTATCTCTGGAAATTCGAATTTTCGTTAATTGAGCCGAACCGCGAGATTCAATCGATGCGGGCAATCGCTAACAACAATATTGCTAGACAAATCAATTTTATCAATGACAACAAAATAATCGTTCTGTTTGCATGCGTCGAAATAAATTACTAAAGTAAATGGCGGATTTTTTCAGTTAATTTTTTGTATTGCATTTCGTTTGCATTTGATTGAGTGAATAAAAAGCGTGTCGAATGGCTTCTAATAGAAATTGAATATTTGAATCAGATCATAAACGTCTCGGAAAAAAAGTACGTGACTGATTCGTGTGAATTGCAATTGATTGTTTGCCAGCACACACACACACATGATCTCAAAATCAAAATATACAATTTCCAAACGGCAAACGGATTTTTTTGTCAAACCGTTTTTATCTGGTCATTGTTGTCGTTTGCATATGATACGAAGATTACCTTGAATGGGTTAGACGACACACATCTTGCAAAAAATGATTTTGTTTCATTCAATAAATTATAAGTTCACAAACTTGGTGTGTTTGTTGTTATTTTTACTGTTCCTATTTCCGAGAAAAGATAGAGTGTGCAGGTGCATTTGTAGAAGAAAACCATATTTCTTCTTATTTACAGTTATTCACTTAATCATTTTGAAAAATGCGAAGCGCAATATGTGGTGGTGACGAGAAAAAAAAGTTTACTCTTTTTTTAGTTGGCATTTATCTACTGAAGTTTGACTACAAATCAATATTGATATCGTTAAACGTGACCTGAAACGGCCTTTAAATGTTGCCTGGGTTTTAGTTTGGCCGAACCAATATTACATTCAATGCTTTTTTGTGTCAGCGTTTGTCAAACTGAAATTCGCCGATGGTGTCGAATTCAATAATCTGGAGAAACAAGTTTAACATTCTTCTTCAATGGACATTTTCACACATTCACATGCGTCGTCGAGATAAAAGAGACATACGTTATATAAAAATGCAAAAAAAAAAACGTTTCGAGTGACATGACAACGGTATGTATATATTTGCGTGCAGGCCGCATATTGGCCCATAACCAGGTAGCGTGGACATTTGTTTGTATGCTGACATGCGCATTAGATTCAAGCTTGCATGCAAATATGCCCAGTATTTCGGCGCGATCACTCTTCCTATGTCTCTATTTTTCTATTTCTCTCTTTCCCTCTATGCCTCTTCCATTGGCCATTTTCGCGAATCGCTTTGAAATAGCAATTCGCAAAATTCGGTCGTTTCTCGAATTCATATCACCAAAAAATAATGATCAATCAAAACAAAACTGGATTTTCAGCTTGTTTTCTCTATTGTCGTCAATTCGAGATGCGCCACACTACCACAAATATTTACATTGATCTACTTTATTTGTTCCCGCAAAGCATTTCATTTCAGTTCTGTGTGTGTTTTGGCGTGGATTTTGCGCATGAAATAAAAACCCAAAGCTTATCGCAATACGAATCGTATATTTCTTCATTTTCTTCGGAACATAAAAATGTCAATTGTTCGCAATGAAATTGTCGTGGAATTGTCAAATTCACCCAAAATAAAATCGAGCCCGGCTTGTTTTCTCTTAATTACATGCCGAATACAATGGCCAATGATATGTCTAAATTATTTATTCAAATGTTTGGCTGAAATGAAACGGTTATGGATGTGTATGGACGCGCGCGTCACATGCAAACACAATCAATCTAAACACGACGGCTGAATCTGCCTGAAAATAGACACAGAAAAATGATGTGTGAATACTTGAAACACTTGCGATTTCAATTTAAACGAACGAATTAATTGGGAAGAGAGAAAAAAAACTTATGCGCAAATGGGAATCGGTTTTGGGTATTATTATTTAAGCGCCAATACAAACATTTTGTTTGAAATGTTTCCGCCGAATTGAATCAATTGAAAAATATAATATCTAACAAGTCGCGTAAAATCGATTATTTAATCAATCACTTTCATCTGTATTTTTTTCGCTACGCAATGCAATCAAAACCGCGCGCAGCTTATTAAATTTCAAGAGAATAAAGTACTGTGCTGGGTCGCTGTGCAGCAAGTCCATGGCCAAATCTGCTTTAAACTGTGTTTTGTCGGGTTTTTAATTCGATGTCAATAGCCTAATGTGAATGTCTCTTGTAAAAATACTTTGAAAATAAAATTTGATATATGAATAAAATCACTTTTTGGCACCACACAAAACACTTGAAATCGTCTCATTCCCGAGATTATTAACAGTGTTTCAATTTTCGAATACGTGTTTATAACCGGTATGAATGGAACAATGTAACTCGGCAATTGATCACATTATAACATGGCGATTTTATTGAAGAAAAATTTCAAAAATTACAACACGATCGAGTGAGTGAGTGTTTAATAGAGAGCGCCTCGGAATTTAAATAAGTAACTGAGAAAGGGCCAAAGTCAGGAAAACCCAATGACCAGCAGTTGATCGGTATTTTTTTTCTACAGCGAAATACAAATCGTTACAATCGCTCTGTACTATCTTTTCTGTTGATAAAAAGGAATGGTCGTCGATAAGAGGACGGGGTTCAGGAATTGAACAAGATAATTATTATTGGCATAAACAGATTCTCCCAATAAAAATGACAATAATAATGAGTGAATGTTTTGAAGTATATATTGATTTATCTGTCATGTATTTAGCTAATTATAAAGAAAACGACCATCGAAGCAACTTATATCAACGCATATTGACCATTCGCACCACATCACAATTTAATTATAAATTTTAAGTCGAATATTTCATTTGTTTCATGAAATTTATAAAGGTTGTCACACGCCACCAATCCCTCGTTTGATGACTCAAAATCATTTCGATATTCTTGGAATCAATCCAGTTGTTCTTTTCATTGAATCGAAAAAATCCATAAGTGACACATACGCAACGCGAGATAGAGTGTATGTTATTTGTATGCGACAGAATTCAAATTTAAATGCGGGAAAACTGTTATCGATTTAATTAAAAAAAAAAACAAATATGACGTCTATGTTGACCTTGCCGACTATGTTTTTTTTCTCTTTTTTTTAATTTATCCGATATTTTTACTGCATTTCAATCAAATGCAGTGAACTTACTCAACGGATTGCAAATCAGGCGCTCGACCTTAGACCAAACAAAAAGCAAACAAACAATTCTACGCAAAATGCAAAGCAACATGCGGACTACTGTTCACAGCTACGAATATTTTCACTTTAAATTGACGCACAATAAACAAAGTGATTAGTTTAATTGAAAGCTGTGGAGGCAGCTGCGACGGTTTATCACATCTTATATTGATATGGTTTGCATTTTATTTAAAATACCACCGCATGGTAATTATTTATTTGTTTTACCATTTTTTTTGTTTAAATTTTCATCCAAATGAATATTGGATCATCTAATTCGAAAATAATTCTAAGCACCCTAAAAAGTTGTAGGGCTCTTATAAAAACCCACATAAGCCACGGATATAAACAAAAATCATTTGGAATATCCTAGCTTAGATATTTATGTGTTGTGATGGTCAGCGTCGCCAACTGATTATAGAATAAAACGCGTGTTGTTTTTCGGAATCCAAGAAAATCAATGAAGAGGACATTTCAGGTGTACACTTTCATTTACCTAAGACTCTATTTTTTTTACGTGGCTTGGCTTTGAACTTGTATCCGATAAATTTACTCGAAATTAAAAATGAATAAATAATTGGGGAAATGTGGAAACCTTTTTACAATGAACGATACAAATGGAAACGGAATTAACGTGGAAAATCGTTAAAAAGACAGTATTCAATAGCGGAGTAGCAATCAGTGTTTCCGAGAGAGAGAGAAAAAAAGAACACTAGAAATAAATCTCAGGTTGGCACGTGGTGTAGACCGCATTTAGACTGACATTACATTGCGTGTTAGCGGTGTATTGTGGCGGTATCTTCCACTTTTACACACACTAAAATTAAACATCTGTTAGTCACACGAATCGAAAAACAATTTTCGAACTTGAAAAACGATTTATTAGCTATCGAAAATACCGAATCGGGCGAGTTTTGGGTGCTGATAAACTTTTTATTACAATATTTTATTTGATTAGACGCAATAGCATACAAATAAATCGATTGCTGGATAGAATCCATTTCAAGAATAAGCTAAAACAATATAAAAATGTATTTTTAATCAAGCGAATCGCCGAAATCGTCGTCGTCGTTGTTGTTGTCGTTGGCGGCGACGCTGAAATCAGGTGTAGAATAATGCATTTAATGAACTTTGACCAAGACAGAAAATCATTACGTTTTTTCCTACCTCAAGTGTGTTTTCATATCAAAGATTGATTGAGCATTTTATTGCTATGATTAATACTACAATAGACACCTTTATTTCTTTCCTTCAATCGACTGTTTTGTCTGCCCCACAAATGTACGCAATTCTTGATAATTATCAACTTTTTCCTTTGTTATTATCGCCATTTGTACGTTTAATTAATGCGAAATCATACATCGATCATTTTGAGTTCATTGCGGTGTTTGTCGGTAGTGTGTCTGTTTTTAAATTCGTTCAGACTAAGATCATAAATTTACTTTTTTTATGCTAATGACACAAAATGTCAATCATTTCGCTTTAAAACTGTACGATGAAGAAATAAGCAACATTGTTCGGCTTCAGTGTGTTTGCGTCATTAATAATCCATTCGTGAGTATTTAGCCTTTCATAAACTACACATTTCAAAAATAAAGAAAACAAACTGTATCACATAATTTCCAATAGGTGGAGATCACAATTCACTGGTGGATGCTTTTGATTTCAAGAAGGTTGAAAGATACTCTGAAAAAGAGCATTCGATTTTCAATGCGAAATCTTCTTAACAACTTCAATAGAATCGATTCACTTGACATTTGACGAATCATATCCATTTCATGTTAGAGAAGGCATGAGAAACATGCCATTGGGGACAGGTATAACTATTCGTTATTATGTGATATTGATTACGATTAAACATTCTGACCGTTATGGAATCCTTTCGTTAGAAACAGAGAGCCTTTCGCTAAATTCGTTTGGTTTACTCGGAATATCACCGCTCAATTCTGATTTATTTAACGTTCAATATAAATTCAGTCAGGCCTTCGAGTCTAGCGGTTTAGTTCTCTAAACAGACCATAGACTTTCAAAACACCAATCATGCAAACCGATTTATGATGAATACATACTTTTTGCACTTATTTGAGTTGCGAATTGGGTTCAAGTATGTGTCACATGGAATAATGAACACGACCTGACCCTAAAATAAAAATAAAATAATTTGAAGGCGTAACTGAAATCAGAAAGCGCACCACCGTTTCACAGCTTGTGGCTTTTCATATCGTTTGCTTCTTCTTCTTCTTCTTTTTTATCACGGCATTCGTGTTTTTATCGCAATCATATGCAAGAAAAGGAATTGAAACGACGCACAGTGCGATCGAATCGTTTTGGCACATCGGCCAAACTTTAATCGCAACAGCTAAATAATATACGCACTGCAATTTATTGCCGATTGAATATTCTGCAAAATGGTAATTGGCGGCAGTTGAATGACTACTGACAATGTACTGAGTGTGTGTACGCAAATGGGCAAGTACAGAGAGCCTCATGCTGTTGCACGTTGAATTTTATGAATCTGAATGGAAAATTAATTGGTCGCGTTTTATACAAATCCTGAATGTTTTATGCATCGGTCGGTATGCGTGGTGTGTTACTCGTTCGAACATGGTGCGTTTTGCTCAGCTGAGAGTAATCCAATGCATGCGACGATCATCAGCCGATTTTGAATTGGTGCAATCGGAATGCACGATGTATGAACATTATACGACGACTTTACCTACTTTTTCAATTCGAAATGACCAATAAATTAATTCGCATAATTAGCGTGAGTGATTTGTATTCGCTCGCGCATGAATTTGCTGAGATTCTCTTTTTTCCAGTCGAACGTCTGGCGCCAAACTTTACGCAGCACTATCGACGACGATGACGACAACGACAACGATACACCGCAAATAAAATCATTCGGTTAAATTAACAACATTAAAAGTGGCCAACAGAGACACCGTTCAGTATATTCAACCATTAGGGTATCGACACGTCCAAGGAAAAGAAGAGCGTAACGCAAAACACACAACGTAGTGTGACCACATAGAAGAACAACACAGATTTGATGTAAACAGATAAAACAACTTTCTAAAACATAAAGCGCATCGCACGCTCCGACTAGAGATGGTTCCAAATCACGCGCACGCTTGAATATGCTGCTCCATCGTAGCACAGAGAATTTTCGGGATTGATCCGAAATGGTTCAGTCGGACAGTCTGTATCAGAATTTATGGGTGCTGGGCTTTTGACTGGACATGTTGAAATGTGAAATAATCGAAAGATTCAACTCTTTTTAATTGGAAAAACCAACTTCGTAAATACATTTGATTTCAACATATTTTGTTTATATTTATTACTATATTTGTAAAGAAAGCAGTCGCCCTGTACTTATTCTGATTGTTCTGTCTATTTACGTCTTATCTGCGTTAAAATGGAGTCATTTACTGTTCTTAAATTTGGTGGCATTTCCGAAGTAATTATATCGATTTCAATCACACTGTAAAACGAACTTTTTCCTTCGATTTTCATGATGTGACGATCCAAAATGATGATTATTGTGCTATTTTTTTTTTGGAGCGGGGCAAAGGCGGGGAGCACACCACAATTTATTAAAATCAGCACAGATTATTCTAGCCAATCGAACCGCCATATCGCTGTCTGTATCAGCATATTCTGTGGATATTTGCATTTTGAGCATTGATAAGCATCTTTCATGTCTAATGCGTTGAAAATTTGAATATTTACGAGCTGAATTTCTATTTGTTTCACTATTGCCTATTTCTTTTTCGCCTTTTTCCTGGTCCGTAGTATTGATATTGATAAAAATGCCGAACCCAAGCACGATTTGTAATATGGGAGAGACGAGAGTGTGCATTATCATGCTCACGTTCAAAAAGTGTACCGAACAAACACGTCATAGTTAATTTGTTTAAAAGAAGAAGAAAAAACAACAACAACAACAACAAAAACATTAAAATACTCGACTGGTTTTTAGTGTTCGCTTTCTTTGTTTTCGATGCTTGCTCGAAATTTGTACACGGCTCGTGCTGTGAAAATGATCACATTTGCCGCTCAATCTACAAGTAAGTTTCAAGGAATTTCAACCGTGATAACAATAATTGGCATAACAATGGCCGTACCGTTTCTCCCGATAAGTTATTCAATTCCTTTTGGAATGTGTTTTCCTGCGCGAAGAACCGATTAAATGATTACAGTGAGCCATATATGATTCGATGCAAAAATTTCGCAGAATAAAGTTGTGTTTATTAATCTAGAATCCGAAATTAGAATTGCTCCGCTTGTGATGTGTCGGCGCTTTGCATTGCAGCTACAAAATGCATAAAATGTGTAAATATTTTCAAAATTTCATTGTCTTTCGGACAGACGTCAAAATTAAAGCGCGCTTTGTGTGCGCGCTCGTACCCGCTCACTTGATGCGTATGTAAATTGAAAAGCCACTTGCTTGTGTGAATTATGACAAAGAGAAATGAATAAAATAAAATACATCACAGGCTAATCACACAGCGAAAAACAATCAAAATGGCCTTAAACAAATAATATTCCCATCACAAAAAAAATCGGTTTGTAAATTTCATTTGCATATTTTTCAGCGCTTTGTTTTCGACTGTATGTCGATTTTGCTATTTTGCTGTTTATTAACTGTGTGTCTCATCATATCGAGCGGCCGAAGTGTGAAACCTTGCGTTCCATTGCATACGTTTTAAGCTTCATTTTTCTGTTTCTTTCATATCCAACACATCTGTTTCCATCGGCTCAATCCAACTCATTGATGTGCAACTGGAATTGAGAAATGTCCGAACGCACACGTCTTGAATTGTTCGATAACTTTTTTTTTGTTTGAGAGTGCGAGAAAGACAATTCATTCAACAATTATCACCACAAAATGTTTAGCTACTCTTTTTTTTGTAAATTTCGTATTTAGATTTTTATATATGAAAAACCACTATCAATCAAACTTCCATAATTTCAACCAAAATTTAACCATTTTTCTTGGCACATAGTTTACATAACCAATTAAACGAACACCCGACAAAGAAAAACCGACATTAAAATTCTCGCTGATGCGATTTATGTCCGCACAAAAAAAAACAGATTAACACCAAAAAAAGAAATTATAGCAACCAATTACAAACTTTTATTATGTACGATAGGCAACGCTTCGTACACGTCACGTGCATTTGATTTATATATGAAATTCTGTTAACAGTTATAATATCGACGGTATACCACCGCTGAAGCGAATATTTTAAAAACTCAAAAAAGAAACGATAAATAACATGAAAATATGCAGAAAATCACACAATTTTGTGGCCGTTTGTGGAAAGGTGTATTTTTAGCAATATTTACCTGAACTTTATCGCCGAATATAAATGATCTTTCTCCAAATACCGGAATTTTGCGTATGTCTTTTATGTGTCACGATCACACGAGAAATTAGATTGCAATTTGTATTTTTGGTCAAACACAAAATCACAAAAATCAAAACGGTTTTACACTAAATTTAATATTTTGCTCGCACAAAATGCTGGTTGATGAAAAAAAAACGATTTCTTTTATTTGAAACTAAATTTTTTTTTCGATGTGGTTTTTCTTCTATCCGTTGAGCAAATTCTACTCAAAATCACAGTAAAATTGCAGAAGGATTTATGAATCGTTCTCCTTAAATGTTTTTGTTTCGTGTCTGTAAAATGGGAGCTGGGGCGATTAGTTTACATCACTGATATTTTCCGGATCGTTCGAAAGAAAAATCAAGATGAATTTCCTTTATTTAAAAAAAGAAGTTGAAATCGGCAACAGAGAAAAATAAATCACTTTTTTATTCACCAATAATTTTTGGTTCGAAAAGAAAAAAACAGAGAGAAAAAAAAACTCCACAAAAAATTTCTATGAAATTGATGGTGTTTCTTTCAAAAATATTGAGGACAGTTATTTAAAGTGGTATGAACTGTACGAGATTGAAAGATCAACTGAAAATTTGTGTTTTTCGATAAGCGTTTAAGTTGTCGAGTGCCGCACACCTGTGATACGATTGCCGTTTTTGTTGTTTCCAAAGAGCAGTGGCTGTAGCACAGTCACAACCATACAGTCACACGCAACACACACAAAGCCGTCATCGAACATAATGCAAAACAAAGCACACCATTTGACTGTATATGTGTATCAGTTGAGCGGTGCGACCGAGACAGCGGCCGATAGAGTTTGGGGGCTTGAGATAGACGGAGACAAATGAATATTGTCGGTGCTGTTCGTTTCCGTACGAAGTCAATGTTGCCATACGCTACAGACCATCGTCTATTTCTTTTCAAATACAATGATTTACATACGCACGACATTCATGTGTTATTGTCACTTGAGCAGCATGCAACAGTGATCCGATGAGCATCGATAATAAAATAAACGCACACTCACACACACACACACACACTCACATTGTATATCCATCGGAAACACACGCGACAGGAAGAGACAACAAAGAAACAGGAGAGAATCGGGGAAAAAGAAGCGTAAACAAACAAATTGTAAATTTAAAAAAAAAATCCAGAATATTTATTTGTGCTTTTATAATTGTTGGAAAGTGCGAAAAAGTAGCTTTTGAAAGGTGACAATAACAAAACACACTGAGAACTTGAACTACCTGTTACTGACGAAAGAAAGTACACACGAGAAAAAAAACACGAAGTGAATGAAAACATTGGAAAACAGCCAATTTTCTGTTTGCTCTACTGTTATATACGACAATCATGCACGGCTTTCGCACACATATGATAAATATTCATTGAGCTTGAATAAGCTTCTTCTTGATATCAATTTCATGGAGTGACTTGTTTGATCATCTTTTATTATTATTTATTACAACTTGAATTTTTTTTTATTATTGTCTAGGATTTTAACAAAACAAGTAATAATGATGGGTGCGTCGTTTATGAAACGTCATTTGCTATTCAGGACTATAATTTCTACAGATCCATTTTAGAGGGTTTAAGAGCTTTATTTACTCAAACGATTCACACGAAAAAACTTAGTTAGCCGAATGAAGAGAGAGGAAAAAAATTGGTTCGAAAAAATTCCAAATCTTTGTTGTGTTATTCAATGGAATTTTTGATTACATCCTTCATGTTAGCAGGCTAATGTTATCCATGTGCACGTGTCAAGGAGAAATCAATACGAATGAATCGTCAGTTTTTGGCCCCGATGCTAGCGCAACAATGAACTATAATTCATACTACTTTTATTGCCAGGAAAAATTGTATTCAAAAGGACTTCGTAGCAGCTTGAAACTAAGCGGTTGTTCAGTCGGTCGCGGAATCGAACAATTGTACTTGTCATGTTCGCATAGTTCTTCGACAAAAGCACATGTGTATGGCTTGAAATGCGTCATAAAAACAAAAACAGTCACTATATTCGTTACTGTCAGAAGGGAATATTTTTTTTATAAAAAATTCATACTTAATATGAGGCGAACGAAGACACTTTTTGACCGGTTTTGATCAATAATACCGAGCAATGAGTCGGTGTACGTAGTACGTACATTTATTTTCCCATTTCCAAGACTATATTTAGATTTTATTGATTTTGATTTCCATTATATTGTTATCGATGAGATCTTTTTGCTGTCTCGCCCCCCCCCCCTCCCACTGCTTGTGCATGTATGTGTTAATGTTCGTTTTTTATTTGTGGCTCGTTAACTGTTATCAATTTGTCTCATTCTCTCTCGGATGTATTGGTTCCACTCAGTTGCTTTTATTACAGGAAACAAACATTTTTCCATCGATATAAATGTTGATATGATGCGATTGGAACACACACACACACACACACACACATACACACCACAACAACAGCAACAGCAGCAAATAAGAATATAATTTAAAACAATAAATGAATGCGACGTTTTTGTATTGCTCAGATTCAAGATAGTACCAGATACTACTTAAAAATGATTTTACAAACGAAATCTACGCACCAAACAATACAAACAGACTTTTATTCCATTTGTTTTGCTTTAGTTATCGGACAAATCAATTAAAACGTTTTCTACAAGCCCATGACGAATTCAGGCAAGGGAGATTTGTTCAGATTGAACCAGCTCTCCTCGCAACGGCACATTATTGGATGAAACGGACAAAAATGTTCGGTTTGTATTTCATAGAAAGAGAGCTACAGCGCATCATTTTATGAAAGCAAACTCAAGCTCGTTTTGCTTTGGTGAGCCGATTCGCCTGAATTCTAAGCACCAATTTGTTTCAATTAATTTTGGTGTGTGGTTCTTCATTTGAAATCGAAATATTCGAGTTGCCATTCGAAAAAGACTGTAATAAGTTCTTATTTGTAATGAGTGTTTAGCAAATACTATTTTGTTGATTGCCATGTTTCTATTATTTTTTTTCCTTGTTCAAATTTATGTGTGAGAGCGAAAATAGAGATGTTTCGAAATTATCTTTCATCGCGCAAAACAAGAGAAAAAAATGGCATCTTATTTTGATCATTTACAATTTCATTCACAATTGAAATCTTGTTTCCGAAGATGGGGAAGTATCAAATTATTCACAAACGGTTGGTCGGGAACGAAAAATGAATAATCATGTAGAAAATGTAATGAATATGGAAGCGCAGTAGTATATCTATCATTATGTTGTTTATCAAATGGTTTCCTGAATATTAAATATCGAATGCAATGTGTGTAATTGAATACATTTCACATAATGGGGATCTCTCGATCCCTCTCTCTCTCTCTCTCTCTCTCTCTCTCTCTCTCTATCCGTGTCTTCCCCTCTCTCTCTCTCTCTCGCACAGCATCAGAAGGGAAATGAGATGAGATTCTTTGCAACTTTTTGTCATTCGAACTATTTATGTGCGACCGAAAAAATAACACAAAATAAAACAACAAACGAACATCAAATAATTTAATTGACAGTGTTGAACTGCAAGCAATTTCGATCAAAATTTACGATTACTCATCAAAAACATTATTATCAGAAACACATGAGACACAGGATAAGACTTGTTGCGGATGAATTGCTGTGGAAAGGAAATTGCGTCAGATTTGTTTTTGAATGAATCAAACATTTTCATTCAAAACAATTGGCATTCTGACAAACAATATTTCCTCGAGAAATGATAAACCAAAAGGTAAAAATGTGAGAAATCGTTTTTATGTGTTTTCATTTTAACGAGACATTAAAAGGTTTATCTAATCGAATTTGAAGTTTGCACCTGTTTGTGTCATACTTTTATGGCATGTCAATAATTTCGCTTTCTTTTGTCTTCAGGTATCGTGGAAAAGTCAACAGATCTACATGAATAATCAACAAATTCGGACACATGCAGAACCCAAAAACGATTGATTAGCATCTTTGGACCTGTGTGTATGTTTGTTTGGAATACCAAAAACGTGGCCCATCACCACTTGACTTTCAAAATATTATGTGCCATTTCTAAATAGACATTCAAAGATAGCAACAAAATGTGTGTTTACTTTCATGCGAACTTCAACCGTTCGGAAGATCGATATTTGGGGACAAATTTAGAATTTGCAAAAATATTCAAGAATAAAAAGTATTCTGTTCTTTTACAAATGTATTTAGTACATTTGAACCCGTGAGCATAAAAACGACTTATTAAATAATCGCCGAACAAAACGATACAAGAAAAAACGTACCACAGCGGTAATGTGTAGCACAGCGGAGTTTCGTTTTGAACGGTACCGTCCTGCTGTGTTACGTTTTCAACGTGTGTTTTGTTTGGTAGTTTTTTCTTATATCGTTTTGTTCGGCGATTGTTTAATAAGTCGTTTTTATGCTCACGGGTTCATTTAACGTATTATTTTATTAGCATATGAAATTCCATAATAAAATGTATTTTATGTTAAAGCACCTATGAAATCGGTTTTTTGGCAAATTAGCACAATTTACGATTGAAAACCAAGTATTAGAGCATCGAAATCGCAAAATTGCGCAAATGTGAATCGTATGAATTCTCTACTGTATTGTCCTTAACCGAATATCACACGCACGCAATCCGACTGTACTATTGTGCTCCATTTTCTTATGCGAATGGAATGGAATTTTTTCTCAGCCATTCAACATGTTTATCGTTCACTAGTTCGTTTTGATGCTTGCTTAGCACCTTGCCATTGTCTGCAACATTTTTTAAAATTTAATCTCCATTTTATCATCAGAGTTTTACGTCGATGCAGTCGAGTCATCATCAACCTCATCATAGTTCTCTCTCTCCACTTTGATCGTTCACTTGACGTCCAAATTGTATTTGCGTAGAATTGAAAAGAAGCAAATAATCAGTTCGTATTGAGAAAACATAATAACGAAATAGATAAAATGAGACCATACACATTATGGCACCAACCGTCACTAAAGAGACAAGATACACAAGAACGATGGCAGAGAGAAAAAATTAAATGTGAAGCAATGAAGTAAATGCGTCATCGTTCAAATTGTGCTAACAACACATGTTTACTCTTCGCTAAATGATCAATTTGCTTAAGAAAACACGGATCAGTCAATTCCATATCTAATGAAAAGCATAATAAATGGCGCACTCCATGTTTGGCTATTTGTTTGAGGCTGGTTTTCGGAGGAAAAATCAATTTATATCGTTTAATAATAAAGTGGCAAACGAAAGGTGTTCGATACACACACGTGTTCTGTTCAACAAACACACTTTGATTGAAAATGACACTGTTCAATGCCATCAAGTGGTATTGTGTGGATAAATCACGCAACTTGGAAGGCTCAAGTGGATTAATTGAGATGCATTCTTCATGTGAAAACTAATTTATGACGCCTATTCAATTCACGGCTTTCGCATTGTTCGCTCTTTATTGTTATCACACCGATTCCATGAAATATTCGAGAATATTTAATTCAAATCAATCGAATTTCCGTAAATAGAGCCCCACACTTTGTACATGATCGAATAAATACTTATTATTATTAATTGAACATTTCATCGAAAACATCCGTTTCTTTTCAGCGCCGGTAAGTTCAGAACCCAAAATAGAACCGGCCATAGAATGGGAAAATTGGGATTGTTTTGATCTGATCGCCTTTTATCACCAATAGCATGTATTTATTTACGAATTTGGCAAAATATTTAAGTAGCAATTTAAACCGGTTTTGCTACGGTGTCTCTGTTTCTTCCTTAATATTGGATATAAATCTTCCTGAAAATATGCTGGATTTTCTTGGATTATTCGACGATTACGGTGATAGAGTCAGATAAAGTGTCTAGTTTACACCCGATTCAATGAATATACTTGCGAATGGATTTTGTCATTTTGTTACCAGCTACTAGTCTACAGCAGCAAAGCGCCGCTCATACTATATCACAAATTATTCCATATAATCTCCTCTTGAATTGTGTTGTCAACTTTAAATTGCCGAAATGTCAAGATTCAAGATTTTGCGCATTCTCCCTATTAACGCTTGGATTCTGCTTTTCTTGTCATTCATTTGTGATAAACAAGACCCGGTAGTTTAATTGTGTTCAGTGTGTAGCTTCGACAAGATAAAAAGTAATATCAAGTAATAATGGCACCGAACACCAGACGAATGATATGATGTTGTTGTTTTCTCAGCAATTCATCGATTGTGCTTGTTTTCGTTGTTGTGGCGGCACCCGGAGTGCACGTAGCCAGTTCTCTTCAACGCACAATTGTTATTGTTCCAGAGATGTTTCAAAATAGACAAAATTCTATTTTTATCCCAACAACCATTAATTGACTTGATAGTTTATCTATCGAACGAAGAAAATAGCAGCGTTTAACAGACTTTGTTTTACTGACGAAAGAATTCAAGCGGAAATTGTCATACAATCTTGTGACATCACGAGTTATTCATATTTTAAGCATCATTTCGAAAGATTTATGGGATAAAAATGTTATCTCGCGTACACATCCAACTCATGTGATGCTAACCTAATTATAAATCTCGGCGTCAATCGCTCCATTTACACAACCTTACTCCATTTTAAATTCACTGCAAATTACAGCTAAAGCCGTATTGAGGACAGAAACAATGGCACAAACCGTCTCCCATTCATAAATCTATCAGTTCAATGAGCCTTTCATACTTTGGCTCAGCAACGTACTTGTCACATATAAAAGTATACTGTTCAAGTTCAGACAAGAGAAAAAAAAATAGCCGTTGACTTTCAAAATGGATACATCTCCTTCAAAGAAACAAATAATTACAATTCTTAAGCTGGGCTTAATCATTTGCGTCGACAATATGCCAGTTAACAATACCCATCTCGTTTATTTGATGACATACAAGTACAGAATATATGTAGGTAATAGAAATTGGAAAAGGACATTCCATTCTCAAGGTTATAGATGGAACCGTTATTATTTCCAAATGAAACTTTCATCGATTTTCATGAAGTTTTCTGTGCGGAACTTAATTTGGAAGATCCTTTTAAAGGAAAAAAATTCAATTTTATGTAAACTTCTTAATGATTTATTTGGGAAATGTAATTCACGGTTCAATATCATAAATTCCGAGTAACTATAGTTATTATAATAGTATAAGTTTTAAACTAAAAGCAACATTTTCAAATGCTTCGAACATCGTCCATAAGTTGGATATAATAAAAAGTCCATTTTTATATCGATTTCGCCATCAATTGCAATCAACTTACTTCCCAGATCAAATGCGTAAACAAAGTCAAATTTTTTCATGTTTTGAGTACACTGCCAAGTTTGGTATGTGAATATTTGTTCTTTTACAAAAGAATATGTGAACTGCTGAGAATAAAAGGCTGACGATTGCAGGTTTTTCGCAAAAGCGGGATAAAAATCAGTCGCACGCAAAAGAGACATTTCAAAAGGTTGCACGCAAGAGAGAAGTAATTGTTGTTGTAATCACGGCTTGAAAATTCGAAATGCGACAAAATAAAATGTTCCGTTTGCGTGCAACCTTTTGAAATGTCTCTTTTGCGTGCGACTGATTTTTATCCCGCTTTTGCGAAAAACCTGCAGCCGTCAGCCTTTTATTCTCAGCAGTTCATGTCATGGATGTGCGAATATACGTCATAGCAATAAATAAAGTGCTGCATTAAAAAAGCACTGCGTAAAAAATTTTATTCGAGATTGACAGCCGAAAGTACGCCAAGCGAATTGGGCTGTTGACGAATATTTGCATAAGCGGCGTCACAATTTCGTTGAAACGGTAGATAATAGTAAATTAATAAAAACGTCTCTGTAATCATAACATTGTTGAGTGTTGAAAGAACTGGCGCTCTCGTTGGGACATCACGTGATTCGGGAGACTGGCGGCAGTTGCGGCACTGCTGTCGGTCGATTTCGGCGGCGAATGCAAATTGGTATCTGGATTAAATGAAAATGATGTTGGATGGAAAATGGTTTTGACATCAAAAACAAACAACTTGCAAAAATGTGCTAAATAAAAACAAAACCTTTTTTTTTCTCCTCAATTTGGTGACAGCACCATAATTGGGCTATCAAATTTGTCGAAAGCCATAAAAAATAATGGGGGAAGGTGTATAGCACTTAGCGGTCATGTGTCAACGCAGAAATTGGACATCACGTTTTTTGTTGAGAAAAAGAGTGAATTTTTCGCTGCGCCTATTCCAAACACTACACAGATTTTGTGATAGTGCGCAGTAAAGTAGTGGCAATTAGCCATAAAGATTAGCACATTCAAACAAGAAAACGAAAAATATAACAATGCGCATCGAAATGGGGGGATTAATCATCATCTGTGGCAGATACACACGTGCAAAATGCATCGCGCATGCATTTTTCTATCTCATTTTGTTTTTTTTTTTCTTCTTCTTTTTCTGTATGTCAATATTATTTATACAAGCCAATTTTGTTGCAGTTAAACATCGTGTGTGTTAATTTGCTGGAGTTTCATGTATTGCATTTCTGAATTAAGCGAATGCACCTTATGGGAATGTGCATGACAAAGACAAATTAATTGGATTCACAATTCGATTCCCTTCGGAAATGAAATCAACAAAAATATCTGAAAACATACAAGTTTTATAATCATCTCTTTGTTCGATAATGTTGAAGGTTTTGCCTTAGAAATGATGTTGTGTCTAGTGGTATGTGTGTCGGTTTTTTTTCTTCGTCTAATTTATTATTCGCACATAACGATGATCGTTCAGATGAATTTGATACGATGTTGAGACATGTGGCGGAAAATCCATTTAATGCGATCAAACGCGCACAGCGTCAAATTGGTCGCACAGATAATTTCATTTAATTTGCAATTTGCATGTCGGCTCAAACATGAATGTGACCACACACATGAACAATACACACATCACCTATAAATAACAAGTTGAATTCGTTTCAGCGCCATTAAATCCGCTCAAAAATCTCGACAGAATAAAACAGAATACATTGAGAAGAGACAGGCAGAATGTGTGTGTGAGAGAGAGAGGGAAAACCAACCAAATTGTAAATAATATGTAAATCAAAGTTAATACCGCGCTACCGGCAGTTCAGCATCCAATTAATGGTAAACTGTCAATTCATCTCATTTTTCAAAAAGCAAAAAAAAAACACACACAAACATACCAAATTGAAGCCATTGTTTGATTCAAGCTCGATGTGGCATGCAACTGTTGTTTTCATTTGTACTGCTGCTATCAGGAAAAGTCTGAAATTATTGCGGTTCGCTAATGTCATCAAGTCTTTAATCATGCGAACAACAAACCTGTAATTTTGATCAATTACATAAACAGCGCATCAAATTTTAACCGTCCCTTCGTAACTGATCGATTATTTTTTCTTGTTTTCAAATATTCAAATTCATGTGACTCTGTTCTGTGTTACATGTATCATGCTGACAATACGATCGACACAAGCATGGAACGCACTCCATTCCTTTTTTTTCTGAATTCGTAACGCAAGAAAGAGACGAACTAGATAAAAAGAAAACGATAAAAGGTATTGTTGACCAGCAGAAACATAAGATACTAACAATAGTAGCCAATGCTAGAACGAGACGACTGTATGACAATCCACAAAAACGCGTCACACTAAAGACAGAGAGAGGTGAAGTATAAACAAATGTTGACAACAACAGGTGGAGACGACTGAATACACTCACACACAGTACAACTTCGATTTGATTGTCGGCAAAAAAAACACAACAAATTATTGATGTTCATTGATTGTGTGCCTATTATTTGTTCATTTTATCTTAATTTGGTGTAACTAATTGTAATGCATTTGGAAATGGTTGTTTGCATTCGATAATCAATAATTATCAAGTATGATGCATTGGTATTATAAGTTGCTAGCATTGCATCCGCGATGGGTGGCTTTCGTTGTGCTCATTTTGTCAAGTGTTTGTATTTTCATCGCAGTGACATTTAAAGAATTGCCGGATTTCACTGACCCCGCTCTGGTAAATGTGTTGCATTTTAATTGGAAGTAATTTCTTTTGAACTTTTGAATTTGTCACAATTAAAGGGGTTCGAATCACGGGGAACGGACATTTCCAACCGATTAACTGCATGGCACAATTTATTGGAAGAAACCAGACCCAGTGGACGTCTAACATCCAATTTTTACGATCAAATCGTGTATCGAGAGAATGTAAGCATGAGTTTTTGATTTTTTCCCCTCACAAACGGATATTTTAGGCAAAAAATCAATAAGTCTTTTACAACCAAATACAGTTTGCCAGACCTACAAAAAGACCGAAACATGGCGACGGCCACCATAAAAAACGAAAAATGGCAAAGTCTCTTGCCGGTAAAAATGTGACTACGTCAGGCAGTGCAAATGTTTTGGACGAACTGAGTGTTAATGAAGAAAGCAGTGATCGGCCGATGAAAAAAGGCGGTAAAAATAAGCGCAAGAAGATGGAACGTCCAAATGATGTGTATTTTTGTGATGCACCAAGTAAGAATGCATTCGTCAAAATGTTGTGTGATTTTATTAAATCTGTAATTGTACCATGCATATTGCAAAAGATCGTGAATACACTCATATGGTGCTGGTGAGATCCAATGGGAACGCATCACTTCTCGAAATGGATGCCTTGCGTGCAGTGTGTGATTTAGAGTCAAAACTGACAACAGTTGGCAGTTACAAAGGATTTTGTCAAATGAAAACGTACTCCAAAGAATGTTGCCGGCCCTGGTCTATACCAAACTACATCGCATTTCTGGCAAACAAAACAAGTTGCTCTGACATCCAGGTGCGCCTAATTTCTTATCAAGAAATCTAATCGATAATAGTCAATATTGCTGTTTATTTACAACAAAAAATAGGAGAACGACCTACTCGAAATGAGTCAACTACTAAGAGACTGCTACAAGTACTATCTAAATGGAAGTCTCCGAAGTGACTGTGAGAATTCCAAGTGTTTGGTTCCTGTGAAATGTGCACAATCTAATGCTGCCTATCAGATTTTACACTTTTTGACTGATAATAAATTCAATGTAAGTGCTTCAAGATTCTAAATTTATAGTTTGAATGAAAAAAAAACCACGTCAATTATCATCATTACTAAAAATATATTCTATTATTCCACTAGGAAACCAATCCACTATTTTCAACGATGATTTTTTTACCAATGGCCAAAACTACCAAAATACTGCCATACTATTACGATATTCTATCGGTGATTCATGATAATGACGTCCTTTCGGTGGCTGCAATCAATATGGGACTAAAGAATTCATTATTCGATGAACTGTTGTTCTATGATGGCTGGTTGATTGCCTTGGGTGCTATGTGTATCCTATACTGTATTTTAATATACACAAACTCAATTCTGATAACACTTTCGACGGTCGTGGCAAACATTCTGTCGATCGGCGTTGCTTACTTCATATATCAAGTTGTACTGCAGCTCCCGTACTTTCCGTTTATGAATCTGTTGGCCATTATCATAATCGTTGGTAATTTGAATCAACGATCGTATCCTCATATTAAACGTGTTTTGAAATGAGCTGCTTTTTGTATTCGTTGTTTTAGGTATCGGAGCCGATGATTGCTTTGTATATATGAAAGAATGGCGTTTATCTGCCGACGAATGGGAAATGGTTACCTCAAAACATTTACCGAAACGAAAATCAAAAAAGTTGATATTTTTAGTGTCAAATACCATGGAACATGCGGCCAAATCTATATTTGTAACTTCTTTAACTACAGCACACGCATTTTTAGCTTCGTATTCGAGTTCAATTACGGCCATTCGATGCTTTGGGTAGGCCACTACGTTTTTAATTTACACATTTCGTTATGTGATTTTCTTTCATATAAATTTTTACTTGATTGTTCGCAGGTTATACGCAGCAATTGTAATAATGGTGAACTATGTCCTTATGGTGACCTGGCTACCAGCCACTGTCATCATTGTTGAAGAACTGAATCTGAAACTATGCAAATGCTGGCAGTCTTACGTCGATGCCATAAATGTTCTAATCGAACGGTTCGGTAATTCAATGGAAGCAGCTATCATTCGTTTGGTGAAGGAGTACAAATATGTGTTTCTCGTTATCTTTTGTAAGTTAATCGCATCTAAACCATATATTTGCTTTGAACCAAAATAACAAAGCATTACACCAATGTTCTATTTTTAACAGTTATAATTGGAATATCCAGTGGTTTTATTGTACTATATTACCCAAAGTTGGGACTGCCCGATTCGCAAACATTTCAATTGTTGGATAGCGAACATCTTTTTGAATTGTATGATAGCAAATACCGTCATTTGTATCGCTTTGAAAGAAGTTTTACGGTAAGGGGGAGTTGACGCACACTGTTATTATTTATTAAGTCCCATTCTGTGACCCATTCTATTTGCACAATTAGGAAGCTGAAACATTTAAAATGCCGATTCGATTTGTATTCGGTGTAGAGGCAGTTGATGACGGCAATCATTTGATACCATCGTCCAAGGGGACGTTACATTTGGGGAAAAGTCTAAATTTATCCTCAGCAGAGACACAACTATGGTTGCTGGACTTTTGTAAGAAACTAAAACAACAAAGTTTCTATCAGCCAAATAATATGCCGGCCATTCTTCCAAGCTGCTTCATCGAGAATTTGATTGATAATATGAACAAACGGTGAGCGGATCACATTTTGACAGGTTCAATCGATATTGTTTTCTAATTACATTGTATTTTGCAGTTGTTTTGACCCCATGACAAATTCTAGTCGGATGCCGTGTTGTGAGGAGGAAAAGTTCCCATACAAACCTGAAGTGTTTGAAAAATGTTTACCCGAGATGATATCGTCGCTGTATAGCTCACCACGGTACATTTTTGTGCCCGGTGTGTCGGGTCCTAAGTTTGAGAGAAAATCATCGTTCGATTCGAATGAAACTCAAAATCGTGCATCAATCCGAGCTCTGGTCATGGAATACGAAAGCACGCAACCGTTTAGTACATCATACACGGAGATGTCGAATTTTTCAGCTAACATTGATAACTGGTTTAATGATATGCTGAAAAATGCGCCTGAAGCACTGAAAAACGGTTGGTTCACGAGCGAACTCGGCTTCTATGATTTACAAGGGACATTATCGTCTGGAACGCTAATTGCTGCAACCATCGCAATGATTTCATCATTAATTGCGTTGCTATTATTTACGATGAATGTGCTTGTCAGTTTGTATGCCGTTTTGACCGTGATATTCACAATTTTGTCTACCATGGCCGTTTTGGTGCTACTCGAATGGAAGCTAAACATATTGGTATGCGAAATTAATTCATGTTGAACTCTATTGAATTTCTAATTGCGATTTTTTATTTTTGTAATTTTCAGGAGAGCATAGCAGTGAATACGGCAATTGGGCTTGGCATTGACTTTGTGTTACATTACGCATTGAACTACCAGATGAGTGAAAAAAAGGATCGACAGTCAGCCACTGAATATTCGTTGTCACATATGATTGGGCCAACGCTGATGGCTGCGTTTACAACAATTATCGCTGGTCTGTGCATCGTATTTTCAAGCGTGCTCGCTTACATACAAATCGGCATATTTCTACTCATCGTGATGACGGTCAGCTGGTTTTACGCGACATTCTTTTTTTGTACACTCTTGTACACCATCGGCCCGATCGGAGGAGAAAAACAAACCAGCGATCGCACCAATCCAAATGATGTTCAAGCAATGCAACAACTTAACAATATGGTTAAACAAAACGCACGAAAACCCACTCATTTGAATAAGACTGAAACCGATACTTTGACTTAAGCTGTTTGGCATAACGATAAAATCGAAATATCCTTTTAGTGTGATAACAACATAGACTAATAAGATGGTGGTGTTCTTCATATTTTTTTTTCAAAACAAAAATATAATTCGTTTTATTTTAATACATGACAATAAAATATTTACATCAAGAACAATTAGTAATTGAAAGCAGGTATTTTAGTTTTTCTTGCGCTTTTCGAGTCTTTGGCATTTAAGGCATTGATCTTTTGAACATGAAGTGTGGGAACAAGAGCCACATTTCACACATCGCATTACCTTTATTTGCCATGGAAATATGACTTGTTTGTCAGCACAGTACTCGCATATAAATCCATGTGCAGTGCACAGCTAGAAATTTAAATTTAAATCAAGTTAAATATTTTTCAGTGGAATCTTTCGAGAATAAGACACGAGCTCTATTTTTGGTTGACCTACTTCACAATTGAACACATGTTCTTCGCCTTTTAGTATGATGTTGTTGATTTTCATAACAAATGTTCCATTACGCACATTCACGAAATCGTTCATTGACCAATTATCGATGTCATCATAAATATAAGACGGCATGCTGTCGAATTCGTTTTTAACTCTATCGAAAAGAAAAAAAAAGTCGATAGAAAAAAGGTAAATAAATCAAATTGCTAATTAATATATTAAACATCATTATGTGTGCATAATGAGGTGTAAAATGAGGCAATTTACTTGTCGTCATCGGCAAAACGACACGTTTGAATGAAATCGTGCACATATTTCAATTGCAAACGACGCAATCGACAGTAGCGTAGTGAGCGCACGCGGGCGTACAATTCCTTGCTTAAATCAGGCACGCGGAACAGTGGAACTTTCCATATTTGATCCAATAAACGATACGAAAATACTGACACCGGATGACATGAGAAATCCCATCTGCAAATTAAACGTGTGTTGATAGATCAATTGTATTGGAATTCAATCGAATTGGTTTCTTTCTATTAGAATCAAAATTATCTGTTAAATGCTAATTGCAGCAGCATTTACATGACAACGTTGAAAATAATATTTGAAAGTCGATCGATTAGATGATTGTTGGAAATGATCTAAATTGGCCAATATGTGTTACTCACCGATGTAAAACGCGAGACGGAATTGCAGAGATTTGGTTTCGATGGCAACCAGTACAATGATATTTGCCCGAATATTCACAATAACGTAAACTGTACACAAATGCCGAATCGATATACATTCCACAGCCAGCACATCGATATCTTTGCTGCTCCAGGAGGCTACGACGACTGAATGGAGATAAATAAAAGTAAAATTATTTTTTGGTTAATCGTCCAAAAAATTAATATTTTGATCTGTTTAAATTGATTCATTTCGATTGGTCCTTACTCTGGTGCAGGATGCCTTGTAAATATTATTTGAGCTCGAGGTGGTGCCCATTCGGGGGTTCCTCTGGTGTATGGAACTTTGTGCTTTCCCTGCGACGCAGTATCTAGCAATGTCCGCATATCGCTGTCGGCATTTGACAATAGCAAATCAGCAGCACGGGGCAACTGATAATCTTTAAATTTCGAAATTAAACTCAATGCGATTCCCTCAGCCGACAATGTTTCAATACTGCTGTCCGCCCATTCGGCAAACGCGGAATGATCGTTAATACTGTGCGATGATATCGAGAAAATCTGCCAAAACAATCGAACGAACAAAATGAGAAACCAACTTTTGAACAGAAAAAAGATAAAAATGTCGCTTTACCTTCAATCGCTTCAAGTCGCCAGCATTGCTAGTCGTGCTAGAACCACTGCTCGAAATATGCGATAAGTCCGATTCACTAGAAGAAGTTCGTGACATTGTTGCTATTTCCTCCGATAAAAATGAGGTTGTATCATCGTCAGTAACATTTACATTGTTTTTATCACAGGTTTCGTCGTCGTCCAGAATCCAATTTTTCAGCGGACGCTGATGGGATTTTCGCCTCTTCGTTTGAGTGGAGGCTTTGATTTGTTTCTCCTTTTGCCGCTCCATTCGGCCACATTTAATTTCCTCTATGGCTGATATAATGGCATCTGAAAGATTAAAGTGTGCATTTTCGCGTTCAAGATCGGTGATGTTGCGTCGCGTTCGTTGTGCCTCTTGCAAGTATGACGTCAAACTTTGACCTCGATTCGGAATTAAAGCACACTGATCATGATTGCATAACGGCGATGACGTGCTCGATTCAATATTGTCAAAGAGTGTGTTGCGTTGATAACGATTTTCGATCTTAGCACCGTTCGAATGAAATGCGAAAAATGAGGCAAAATCACCGGGCGCTGAGTTCGACGTAAGTTTTTTTCCCGGTGAATTGGAATTGGTGGACGAACCGTGCGACGTATTTAAGTACGGCAATAGATTATTGCTTTTGATTAGGCCAACCGATTTTGCGGGTACATTGCAATCGTTTAGAGAATTTGATGAGAGTTCGCCACGTCGATCGGTATGTATTTTAATATCATCACATTTCACGAGATTTATGGGCTGCAAATCATCAATCGCAGTTTTGGTGGCAGCATCATTCAGTTGATCGGAACGATTCGGCGGTGCATTTCGATGGTTGACTGGATGAGCAGAAGTTTTTTGTCGATCATTTATCATCAAATTTTCAGCCGTTAATTTCATGCGATGTGACTTGATGCGTACTGACTGGGATCGAGAACGAACCACAATATTTCGAGCGTCTAATTTTGATTCCCTGCTCAGATCAGGCAGACTGACAAATTTTCTCAATTTCAAACTAATAGAATGCTTGAGTTTGCATCGTGTTCGACCGTTTCGACATTTTCGATTGGTCGCTTGTGATTTATTTGCCAAATTCAATGAAGAACCATCACATTTTTTCAAACTAGATTTACTAGCATTTTTACTATCACAAAATTCATTGGATTGTTTTAACAATATTCGGCTCACGGTTTTGTCGCTCATCGTTGTCACAGTGGCGGCTGAGTTCTTCAGAGATTCATTAATAACGCTAAGATATAAATTTTGGTCAATTTGCAACAGAATGTCGTATTGTTTTTTGTCAAATGCGTCCAAACAAATATTCAAGGCATCTACAAATTTTTTACTACCGAAAAAAGCGAGCGTCACTTCATAACAATTTGTCAAATGTTCGTTGTCGGATAACAGACATTGTAGTTTCGTTTTTAGTTGATGTGTTAGTAAATTTTCATAGATCCACATCAACGCTTTGTCACTTCGTATGCGTGAGCTTTTTGGGGGTTGAATGCGTTTTATCGTACTGGAGCTACCCAACGTTTGACTTCCAATGGAAACGGTCATGTGTGGATTAATCCAATTGAGAGCCTCGAAAAATCGCCAAAAATCCGGTGATTTCTATATGAACAAAACAGGAAACAATTACGGAAAATAGATTATTATGTATCATGTGTCAAAAAAAAACCACGTAACCAAATTAACTACTACGTTTATCAGCTTGACTGAATTTATGGAATATTTTGTTATCGTTTCCTCTCACTAATCACTCAATTATTGCAATGCTCAAATGCAATTCGAATGATGCAATGCTACGTAGAAATTAACGAAACATAATACTTACATCAGGCTTAAAAATACGTAGACCATTTAGAAAAATTTGCTCGATTTTTTCTAGGATGTGCAGTAAAAGTGATTCAACATTTGGCCTAAGGCGATTATTATCAGCGCTTGTATGAGGTTCACTTGTTCTAAATCCGATGTCAGACGTTGTTGTTGCTGTTTCACTCTTGTTTTTTGCATTAGATGTCAATACCAACATGTATTCGTAAATTGATGACATCAGATCATACAACAGCTGACGGTGAACATGTTCAGCCTGCTCAAATTTTGTAATTTGCTTTTTGGTGGCACTTGACACTGCCACAGGCCCTGCCAATGGTGTCGAATTCATTTTCACTTTATCTATTTCTTTCGTTTAAAATTCGATGACACAAAGTCTGTGGAAATGTTCACACTACTCGATTGCATGTCATTAATACAGCAAATTGCTCTTGAATGATCAAAGAAACTACGCAAAAAAATATACTCGATACAAAACAAAGATCTGATCTTTGATCAATTTACTTATCACTATTCATTTGTCTTTGTCCTAATTACGAAACGCTCGTCTTATCCATTTAAAACAAAATAAGTCTTGAATTGAAATTGAAGTCGCTTGGAATTGTTTTTAATTTTCACAATAAAATTATGGGCCGTAACACTTTTCCATAATCAAAACCCAAATACTACTCATTTCTAGTGTATTATTTACTGTTTTGGTATTTTGACAGAAAGTGGCTCAAATTTAATTCACATTGACTCATTCTGTTCTGTTTGTGTTGTAGTAAAATAATTCCGCTGAATGTCACGCTTTATGTACTGTCATCAACAGCGCAGGGTTGTTCAATGTGTACCATGAACACGTCGTTTGTCAGCAAGTAGCATTTTGATATTTGTGGTTGTAAACAAAGATTCCAATGTTGACTTGATGTTTTACACAGAGCACACGATTTTCATCATAAGAATTGAATCGAAGACGTGATTCTTCAAAGGAAATATTTTTACCTATGTTGTGGGGCTAAAATTTTATCAAATAAAAAAGAATTCCTGAAATAAAATGAGATGAAAGCTAAAGACATGTGTTTTTAATAAATTTTTTTGTCCGCATTTACATTTTTATTGTAAAAAATCAGGCGATTTTACGCAATACATAAATGCATTTATGTAGACATGATTGGTAATTCAAATCATCCTTGGATAATTGTAAGAATGTTATTTTAGAATCCGCCGCTGCCGCCCCAGCTTGATACCTTTGGTGCTGGAGCAGTGTCGTCTTCATTCCAGTCTTCTGGTTGAGCAACACTTGGCAATTTTGGTGTGTCTTCGATCCAGTCAGCTTGTTCCTCGACTGGCTCTGGAACGTGAGGAGCTTCGACGGCTGGTGTCTCTTTCGTGGCAACTTCATCCTTTTCGGTTTCTTCTGGATCACGGTAGAAGAACAAGTCAACAACGACGTTCCATGGTTCTTTGCGTGAGATTTGACCACGAATGCGCAAAACTTCACGGGCAAGCAACCACCACATCAAACCAATTGAGTGAGTTGATTTGGTGTTGCATGGAATTGCAATGTCGATGTATTTCAATGGGCTGTCAGTGTTGCAGAAAGCAATGACTGGGATGTTGACATATGAAGCTTCGATGATTGGTTGATGATCGGTCAATGGGTCGGTGACGACCAAAAGACGTGGTTCACGGAAAGCTTTTTGAATTTGATTGGTGAACGCACCAGGAGTGAAACGTCCAGCAATTGGGGTTGCTTGGGTGTAGTTGGCGTACTTCAAGACAGCGCGTTGGCCATACAAACGTGATGAAATGACGAAGACCTGAAATAAAAAACGGTTTTAGTTTTTCGCCCAGTAACAAAAATCAACGGATTTCAATTGCAAATAATAGACTTAATCGATCAGTTTGTTGTTGGCATCATTAAATTTCAGCCCCGAAAGATGATTGAAAAAAATATCATCATGAAAAAAGTTCCATTGTATGTATACATGCATAGTGAAGAATTTAGTACAATTTAACTTACGTCTTGTGGATGTTCGATGGCGACGATGGCACGGGCAGCCAACAACAATTTTTCCCAAGTGCGGCCCAAATTGATGATGTTGATACCGTCTGGACGGCGTTTGAAAACGTATTGTTCCATTTGGAAGTTGACTTTGTCGGAACCGACATGGGTCGTAGCAGCTAACATTTTTGTAACGTCATCCTCTTTGAGGGCAAGAATGTCCAATCCTCCCGACATTTTAACGTTTTTTTGTATTTATTTTCGAGTTACGGGTACGCGAAAACCTACATAGCCACCGAATAAAATTTCAAAATGTTTAGTACATTGACATCAAATCGGTGCACCGCAACGTAGTGGGCACTCAAAAGTAAGGTTAGGTTTAGTATGCATCGCAAAAGTGCATTAATCACATGGAAAATCAAAAATTCGAACAGAAAAATTAACACAAACATAGAAGATATTGGAATTTCTTGATAAATTTATAAAAATTTCACATGAATAACACAAAAATTTCAATGAATCGATTTTATGAGTCTACTGGGGCACGTACTCGGTATGTATTAAAACACGTGGCGGCGAACTTGATAATAAAATCATAGAAAAGCCTAAATAAAAGTCTAAGTATAGTCAAAATTTTATGGATTTTGAAACGATTCAATATTTCGCTTATGATTAATGCACTTTTTTCGTTGAAAATACGGAGAAAAACTTAGAAATATTCGAAAATATGTTTGACGGTAAAAACTTACGCTCTGGATGCCACTGGGAGCAAAAAAGAAATGGCCGAATTGTAGTTCGGTTTTCGTTCGCTTTGACATTTCCATGCTGTTGCTGCTGCTGCTGCTGCTACTGCTATTGCTACTACTACACAGTACATATGAATGAATGTCTCAAAGTTGAAGCGTGAAGTTGCTGCGAGTTTCAGTGAATTGAACGTTTTCCAGGTTTACGTACTTTGAACAAATGAACGTTGGAATAAAACACATTGGCAGGTTTTGATTTTTTACTGTCGGTTTTTTTCTATTTGTTTTGTATAATTCAATTTTTGGTGATACCGAGCACCAATTTATTTAATTCACACATTTTTGTGTGTGTGTCTAATTTTTCGGCTGGCTGTTACTTTGGATTACACTCATCGTTGACATTAAAATACATTTATACGTTTATGTTCACCATTCATCATTAAAATATCAACATTTTGTTTGTTTGTGTATGTATGGGCATTTAAAATCTCGTTTTACTTGATGTATTTTAATTGAATCTTAAAAAACATTTCTAATGAAATTTCCAACAAAAAACAACATTCTCACCATTTTGAACCTGTTTCCCCAAAAATTGTAACAAAGGGAGGAAAAAGTCGCAAAAAATGCAACCCATTTGAGGAAGTAATTTGAAAAGAAAGTGGAGAAGCGAGAAAATCCTATTAAATGTGAACAACTGACAATGAATGCTTGCGGCCGTTTGTAAATGTAACTACAATTTAGGATGATGCATCTGCTATGCAAAGTGTAATTGATTCCTTTCTCTTTGAAAATGACACACTGAACATACTACAAACACATTCATTCCATTTAGTGCACTTTTGAGTAATCTAACCTAGAGGGAAAAGGGTTTCAATGTTTTTCTTTCTTCTTTTTCGTTTTATTTCGTAAGGATTGATCATCCTTTGTTTTAAGTATTGATTTTAGTTGTTTTGGCACAGTTGATTTTTGTTAACATTCGTGCATTTATTTATTGTCTATTCGATAGATAAATGAACCGGCTACTTATTTACTTCTCTTGATTTTTTCCCCTCTTATTCTTTTCATTACAACAAAACTAACAACTTGATGATTTTGTGCACAAAATGCAAAATTTTGAACCTAATACATAGTAGATTTAAAACTGAACGAAAAATGCTTATAATCAAAATAAATTGTGTAACGTTTAACATTCAATAAATATCGCGTTAAGTGACTTTTGCTCTACTACAATTCACATTAAATATATCATGACAATTATGTTCATCAACAATCAGGTGCTTACTTTTCTGCGTATGACACATTGGGCGGTGAACTACAGCCATACCCTTAAAAATATGCTTCATTTTTTTGTAACCATATATTTGTTGTGTTTGGATGTGTGTTTCTACTGATTAGATAGATACCCAATCACTTTTACACAAGAGGAATACAGCCGTCAATATGGAAAACGATAACATCCAAATGATATTATTCTTTTCTCATTTTGGCGCTAGAATCGCACTCGTGTGACGATGATTAGGTGCATTCACTAATACTTTTTGATTCTATCAAATTAGTCATCAACACCTATTTCATGTTAATTTTTTCTTGGCGAATTTTCTTCGATAATTTAGTAAAATTCGGTTTTTTGAATCTGACCTGCATCGTCATTTACCATTTTTCTTTTGGTTTTGTTCTGTTTTGATATCTGTACAAAAACTGATTGAAAATCCTTTTTTAAGCGTATGAATTGTTTCAACTGAGCCACTATGTTTGCTTTTTGGTTCGGTGGTAGAAACTGATGTGATTTAGGACAAAACTCAAATAACTTGTTTGCCTGCTTCAAATGACCCGAATTTTTTCTCTTACTTTTAAATCTACAAATCAGTTTGTCATTTTGTTTGAAAATGAGAAAAACTGAACACAACCCACTCTGACCGTGTTTATGGCCGAACTCCTTAAATGACAACTCTAACTCTTGACTGTGTCACAAAGTGCACGTATCATTTCGTGTTAGAATATGGACTGTTATTTGGTAACAAATTGGTTTTTCTTTTTTTCACCTAATTATACTACCTAAATGTGATGCAAAATGATTTCTATGGTTTGATTCGTTTTTTGCTCTTGCATTTGTTTTCATGTTTGTTCTAGATGAATGTTTTCGTTTGCCTCAACTTTTACTTAAGGCATTCCCATGAAAACACCTTTTGCATTCAGATAACCCCGAATTTTGTTTGATTCCCATGAGGCATTCAAAACGAAAAACAGTTTTCCCTCATGCACTTGAAACTAATTCAAAATGACCTGAATAAATGGAAGAAAGGAGAAAAATGTAGTGTGAACAATGAGTTTGAGAACACGATGGTTCTCGTATGCCGAGTCGAAAGCTATTTTCGAGTGGCCCACACGTTTTAAGGACAGAATTGAAATCCAGTTTGTTTTTGTATTGAGGTTCACGAAATCCTGGTTTCGATTTGTGTGTAGGAAAAAGCGTCGATTTTCAAAGCAAGCAAGATCACAAATATTGATACTGAGGTTCTGTTTAATTTGATTTTCCGTCATTTGATTCCGTTCGAGCTGAGCAGCATTTTACAACACTGTTTCGATCTCGGCAATCTCTGTCTTGAGTGACCTAGTGTGCGAAACAATTTACAATCAAATTTAGAATGCAAACGGTAGGTTTAATTAGGAAATGATTGGGATTAGGATGAAATTGTCACATAATTCTCACCATCTATATAAATCCTGTGCACTTCCGCCAAGGCTCAAGTTACCCAACAACGGTGGCCGCTCCTTGTAATGATGATTCAGTAAATCAGACGCGGACGAAAGTCTGTGGAAAAGCAATGATCAATTCATCAGTCATCAAATCTTTATCCATATGAATAGTGAACATTCTGTCTTTTACCTTAGATGAGGTGGTTTAATACCGTGCGAGTCCATTGCCTTTTCAAGTTGTCGCACTCGTAGTTTGGTCATGTCCAGTTCATGGCGCACCTTCCACAGGTGCGTATCGCAAATGGGATCAGAGCACCGATGGTTTCGCAGCATTTCTTGCGCCTCATACACAGCACCTCTGAATGTCAATGAGTTTCCTAAAATATTATAAAACCACGGCTTGTACACTACTGAATGGACAATACGTTACCTGTGAGATGTACCCATTGAGAGAGAGATAAGAGCACAACATCCGCCACGATCTGATTTGGCCAAACGCGTCCGGAAATACTTGAAATAAAGATGTTCCAATAACAAAAGTAATGCAGCCAACAAAATGCCAGCCATCAATAGTAAAAATGCAGATAAAAACTGTTCTAAAGCTAAAGGATCGGAAGATTTGTGCTCCTGTTTCCCCGGACGACACGATCCAGTCATCCAGTAGCGCCTTAATCTTTCAAGATCTCCGTTCGATCTCATTTCAAGCAGCTGACGATTGAACATGTTCACATACTTTGAATTTCTGCCAAATGCCAAACCGTAACCTGCAAATGATCAGTTCAACAGACATTTCCATATTCATAAGTGTCAACCTATATATGTCAAAAGTTTACACAACACCGTACCTGTCATTGCATACCAGCTGCCAACAACGAGCAATCGACAGTCCTCATCCTGTGAAACGAGATAGTCCAAAACAGTTCCATCGTAAATAAATGCATCGAGACCTCCATTCAACACAGCCGCAATGCCATCGTTCACAGTAGTTTTGTTGTATCTAAACGAAAAGCAATCAATCGATACAAATACAATTTATGCTGAAAACACATGAAATCCATCTATCACTTACTGTGACATATAGTTATGCATTTCTTTGAAGTATTTTCCGATAGTTGAATCCGTGTGACTGAATGTGGTTGTTCCAAATTTGTATGATGGTTTGTGTGAGTACGGTCGCATTAATCGTGAATCGTCTAATCCAGTAAATTCATGGAATTCTTCACTGAAGTGTCGACCAATTCACACATTCAGCAGCAGGAATTTGAAGGGGTGCCGGAATGACCATAAAAAGAGAAAAATTCACAAATCAAATGAAGACTCAATACGTATGAAAGAGATGGAAAAGCGAAAGAGATGCATAAAGCAGTAAAAAATTTATCCCCTACTACCGAGTTATCATGAACGCTGCGAGGTTGGCAGTGTAAATAGCCAAAAATACCACAGCAAACATCGCCCATACATTCGTCATGAATCGCGCTGTAAACCCTCTTGGCGAATCAACGTGAACAGCCGCTTGAAACAAAACCGCCCACACTAACCTTTTATTTCCAAACGTTGGGTAATGCGATTCGAAAGAAATAAACAATTAGGTTCAAATTGAATTCATAGAATTTATAGGAATTTATCATCGTTATTGTTGTAATGTTGTATGTTATTAATCAATATACAGGGCGTAACAGACATGTATTGTACAATATTTAAATCATGTTTTCCTGGGGTCACGACGAAATCGAAATGTAAACGCATTCGGCTCGAATACCAAAGTGTTGACCGTCATTCAATACCCGCATAATAGCCGAAAGTACGACTATTTACCCAACTTCAGTACAGAGGCTGAGTTCGAAATAAATACTTCTCACATTTTGAATAGATCCAGACCTCAGAAATAAACGTGTTTACGTGTTCAACATATTGGCATGCAATTCTGTTACACTCTATATTATTATGTTTTTTTTTACTATCTCGTTATCTCAATGACATTATTATTATTTATTAATGTTAATATTGCAATATGTTTAAAAGTGAATGTAAACCAACCAGTACGTCCGGAACAATGAAAATCGATGTGGTACATTTGTTTGCACTGATAATTTCATATCGAAACCGCTAGGAGACAGCCATTCAAACAGGAATATCATAAATGTGGCCGCTTGGATTGCTACAATGCCCACCTGTATTCATTTGCATTGCATTACGTTGCGTGGTTTTTTGTTTGAGTTGAAGAGTAAAGTTTGAATAAGTTGTTCATGAAAAAATACTATTTCAAAAGGGGCACACAAAAACTCTGAAAACTAAATTCAAACCAGGGAAGAAGCTTTCGAATCAACGGGGTTTTC
The DNA here is from genome assembly GCF_009176505.1 of Sitodiplosis mosellana. Lineage (NCBI taxonomy): Eukaryota > Metazoa > Arthropoda > Insecta > Diptera > Cecidomyiidae > Sitodiplosis > Sitodiplosis mosellana. The sequence goes on from NW_022595289.1 coordinate 2,612,125, forward strand.
GCCTCTTTACACCTGTTGAACATTTACACATACACACAACTAGAGTGCACTTCGTTAACGATGGCACTCCCTAGAAAATTCAAATCTTTGTTCTCAAAAAATGAGTAGAAAATAAAATAAAATTCAACAATTTACCCACAACGGAAGCTTATGCTAAGAACAACAACAAGCATTGGATTAGTTTTTCATTGCGTTAGCTTACCAACATCCAACTCTGAAAAAGTTTTTAAAAAGAATCCGAATAAATTATTCAGAGTTCGAGAATGCACTCCATTAACATTTTAATTGTTATGAAATTGAATGGGCATAAAATGCTACAACAACAACAAAAAACTCACCGATGTATCGAACGGTTCTAAGAACGCCGTCGGGGAAATAATACCAGTTCGCTTGTTTACAACGATAGCGATTCCAGTTTCCATAAACGGTTCGCTAAAGTCAACGACAGCCTCCCGTTCTGCATTAATCATTAATGATGTTAGCACCATATCAACCCTTCTATTAACCAAATCGGCAATCAGTCCATTCCATTTTCCATTTTCCAACGTTCCCCATTTACCATCCTCAACCCGCACCAATTCATATGTGAAACCTTTTTAAAATCCATTCAATTATTTATAGTTAGACTGAAATGAGGCAGCCAAATGCAAAAAGGGGAGGAGAAAATAATTGAAATTTACCTAGTGGTTCGGCGAATTTTTCAAGCAAATCAATACAGAATCCAGAGCAGCATTGGTAAAAACTACCATTGCGATGAGCTTGCCCAATATCGATGCTGTGATAAAATTTTAAATCGAATTTTCAATATTTTATCATATTATAAGTGGGGCGAGGTTATGTTATTTTGTGAAAAATATTGCATCAACTCGTAATAATGGCATTTCATACAGAGCTTCAACTTACTCTGCAATTTCATTTTCGGCAGCCACTCGACAGAGCACACCTCGTTCCATTAAACATTTCCCACTGACGGGATCGGGTGGAGACAAACTGATGTAGGGCGGCTCTTCTAAAAACGATATTTTCAAGTGGAACTTTTCCGGGACACCTTGTGGTGGGGCATGTGAATTTCCAGGCCACACAATGTCACGTATATCCAATTTTTGTTGTTCCCACGATTTCCATGTGCCAATCTACAGAGCGATTCGTCCAATTACAATTGATAGCAATTGATGAAAATTAATGCTGCAAAAGTGGATATTTAATTGACATTACCTCTTCCCACATCAAGCTCTTGCTGTTGCCACTCGGACGCAGGTTCATAATTTTCAGTTCGGTATTTTTAAGGTCTCCGTCGGCAGTGAACTCAATATGTGGTTTGTTGATCTCACTCTCCAGCGAGACATTGCGCAAATGACGGTAGAAAATTTCGCCATTTTCCCATCTTGATTTGCCTTCAACTTCACAGCTCAGAAATTGGGTGTTCAGTTTGCGTCCAGCATTTGCCGGATCATTCAGATAGCTTTGAATGCCGAGTGCGTACACCTTCAAGGCGGTCGAGATTTCATTAATCACCGACTGACTCGATGTGTCAAAGTGAACACCTAACATTCCAACCGGAAATTGCGGTGGAGCCTGGGTATTCTCAATAACACTCTGTGTCACGACCCACACATACTTTTCGCCGGTGATTTTTAGCTCATCGGCCCATTGTAAAATGTCGACAGCCTCACCTTTTGTGCAATACAATAGCATAATGCGTGACTCACTGTTGACTAATTCCATTAGATCACTGGCTCTCGTCACAATAATCGAGTTTAAAATATTAAACTTGAAATGTTCCTGCATTACACTCACTCGCTCGCGAACGGCCTGTACAAAATCATCATGACCCGCTATTTGTGACGTTACAATCGAAAATTGATGCCACTTATACCGTTCCAGTATACTGAGCATTGCAGCACTTTGGTGCTCAATGCTTGGTGCTAACTGAATCTGTAACCGTGACTGTGACGCTGTTCGTTCTAAACCTGAGTTGTCCGCATGCCATGAAATCACCGGAATCCCCAGATAACTGGCCAATTGGAGAAAGTATTGTGCTGACGCAGTGCTTCGTCCAAATGTTTCATAATTCACCAAATAAATAATGGCCGAAACATTTGCCTGCAAAAAATCTTTGCACATTGTGTCCAAAATAGCTGAACAGAAAAGAAAAGGAAAAAAACGTACTTTCAAACTGAAGAACGAATTTCAGGAAATTAAATTTCGCGAAGAATGTCCTTTTCGCTCGTTATTAATAAATGACGTAAGTCAAAAAGTGCCACTCACTTGTCGGCGATGGTGTCAGCAAAATCATGTCGAAATGAACATTTTTTGCAGTAAAATCAACCTCACGCAGAAATGGCAATTTTGTGTCGCGCATTTTTTGTAACGTCGAAACTGCGGATGAAATGGCCCGCTGGTATTCACGTTTACCGAAATTCGTGTGCGGAACAATCAAACCAATATTAAAATGTTGCGGTGTATTTTCCTCTTTTTTCGCGTGGTGTTCCAATTTGTGACGTTCTTTGTCGCCACCGATTCGCTTCGGACCACGCTCTCCAATTTGGATGCCTGACGATTCCGATGATGTTTTTGACCGCCATGCCAAGGTCGTTGTTGCAATAATCGATACGAAAACGAATAAAATGCGTGACGTTTTCATTATCACACCCTCTCCAAGAGATCTGTGAAAGTAACAAGCTATTCAAAGCTTTCTTCACTCTTACGTAACAATCGTTGAATACCCCCAAACCAATGTATTTTGCGTTGAAGTTTTTTTCTTTAGAATTTTTTATGAATCATTTTAATTTTTTATTCGTTAAATCTCCATTTTAATTAAATAATTTTTGTCATGGAATTTGTGGTATTTCTTTTTTTTTGCGTGATAAAATTTCATTCACATTCTTCACACAAATTCATTTTATTCCCTCTTTCTTCGTTCCATTGACTCTTCGTGGTAATTGTTATTGAGTTATGAGATTCATGCAAATCGATTTAGTTGAGATTGGTTTTATGAAGGGCGTTGTCACATCTATCGCGTCTGTGATTGCATCTGAATATACCACAATGTAAAAAACACCATCGACACTCGAAAGTCAACAATTCCAAATCGATCCACCGTTTTTCATTTGCACTGTTCACATTTCCTCGAAATTTTCTATAACAATCCAAGTGGAAATGTAATTTTTCCACATACACACAGAAAAAAAAGCAATTCGCAAAACGAAACGCACACAGTGTATGGTGATGCGTGCTTTCTTTGCAATAGAAAAAAGATGTCTGATTTTCAGAGAGCATACAGTTAATGGATGTCATGTAAAAGTGCTTTTGCTAAAGCTAAGCATCGTTCATCCTCTCATTTTCTCTCATTCGTTCTCTCGGTGCGAGAGAGCTGTGCGATGCGATGCTGGCATCCATCCACTTGGAGAACAATTTTGTATATACTTTTTATAAGTTGGCTTGCGAATAAAAAGCTTTTCTTCCTCATAAACGACCGTATTCTGCGCAGTCTCCCGTTCTCTCTCCCGTTTTGTTTACGTATGTAAACGGGTGCTGCTTTTTGCGGAGTGTGCTTTTGTGCCATTGTTTGTTCGGTTTATCCGCGGGCATGTTTGGAATCGAGCCACTTGTTTCAGTAGATTTGTTTACAAAAATTTTCACTTGTCTTCACATGGCTGTATAGCTGTGTCGTCAAAATATTTTATGGGGTAGCAAAATAACATAGCATTTTATCAGCTTTATGATGGCACTCATCATTTATCTGCGTGTTCCGTCAAACTTACCAATAGACAACTGAAACATGAGTACACACTCATTCGCTCCTTAAATTCATTAAGCGCGTGCTATACGGTTATCAGTACAATGAGTGTATTGTTTTCCGTGCGCGCCTTCCTATATTTTTTGTTCTTACTGTTTGGACTTGAATGGGGCAGAACACAACTTGACTTCGTCTTTTGATAACAAAGATGACGTATATTCAACTGTGTGCTAGAGTGTTAATCGCTATTGAAGCGAAAGGGGCATTATAGAGATGAATCGAAAGTCGTACATTCATTTTGCATTGTTTGAATCGGAACAAATGTATTGTGAAGCGGTATGCAATCTCAAGTATCTTATTGCAACAGAAAGGAAAGTTTGGAACACACATTTTTATGGTGTGAGTGTGTATGCCCAAGTTTCAAGATGAAAATTCAACATCCGAATGTATTTCGGGGCCGAAGTGAACAAAGAATACATGACGTGTATCATTGTGCACACGTATAATATATTGTATATACTACATTGATAGATGAAATATGGGAAAAGAAATCGACTGAAACATAAGCTACTAAACCTCTCATCAGCACAATTATTATTGTTTCGAGAACAATCGATTTGTCAAAATCATGCACTTAATGACTTGTCCCGTTTCAAATCAAATCTCGCACAATTCAACAGAATGTCATCTAATAGCATAGAAATCGGTTTCAACAACAGCCAAGTCATTTCCATCACCTCAGCAAATGTTTATTTTTGAGTTTTAATTACCTCGTATCAAAATGTATAAAAGCCGACGACCAAATCGAGTGGAAATCAATTCATTTGTTATCAATTAACAACAATGTCGAATCTCGTCTTCTTTTTGCTTGCATTATTTTCGACTGCTTGTTTGGCAGTCGAAAAACGTCGTGACGATAAATGGCCACCGCCAGAGGTTGTTGAAACATTCAAGCCGATAGCTCAAATTTGCCGTGCCAAGACCGGTGTAACGGATGGTGTGTCGATTATTCTTATTATTGATGTTTTTTCTCAAATCTTATTTTATTTTATATTAATTTTTAACGAATTTTTCTTATCGTAGAGGCCATTAAGGAGTTCAGCGATGGTGAAATTCACGATGACCCCGCACTCAAGTGCTATATGCACTGTCTTTTCGTTGAAGCAAAAGCTGTTGACGAACATGGTGAGGTTCACTTGGAATTGCTACAAGTGCATATAGACGAATTAGATAGAGAGATCCAGGACATTGCCATCCATATGGGGAAAAAATGCTTATATCCAAAAGGCGAAACTCTGTGCGACAGAGCCTGGTAAATAATAAATAATATACACAAATAAAAAATTATCAAACAAAAAAATAAACAAATAATATGCTTCACTAATATAATTCCAGGTGGTACCATCAATGCTGGAAATCCGCTGATCCAAAGGTATAGTGCAATTAGAGGATTTTTCTTATTAAATGCTCAATTATTATAGACTATGTATGACTTCATATAATTTAATGCTCTTTTCAGCACTACTTCCTTATCTAACAAATCGATGGTGATTGGGGTGATGAGTTCAAAACTATTGTACTGTACAGCGCTGCTACTAACTAACAATGTTGACAATGAAATGTATTCTATAACCCAATAATAAAGCTTTTGTTGATATTACCAAATAATGGTCTCACTGTTCATTACAAAAATGGAATATAGTAAGAACTATTATTATTCAACTATTAAAGGAGTCAAAATAGGTGAAAACTGCGAATACTTGACTTGAAGTCGACATGTTTTTCATTTGGAAGGAGTTATAATATGTACAAAATTAGTTAAGGCTGGTAATAAAGAAAAATATAAAAATAAAGAGAAATATTTCAAATCTAGCAGGAGAGACAATTTTTCTTGTTGTTCATTGAATCTTACCTAATTTCAAAAATAGGTTCCTGATTTTTTTTTCCTAGTTTCGGGGCTGAAATACAGAAATTAAATTTTTTAGTAAATTTGTTTCTGGACCATAGCTATTGCAACAATAGTGGAAGACCTAACAGCCATGTTCCCATGTTTTGTAAACAGTGAACAAACCGTCCCCACGTGCAATTGGCAATGCAATTGGAAAAATCGCTAGTGAATTGCTGGTATGCTCAGATATTACCGAGAAAATATGTGTCTTTCTCGTGCCTTAAATAGTTTGGTCTTCTGATTCTTTCAATATCAAAAGTATAAATTCCAATAAAATGAAAATACTTTATTTCCAAAATTCATTTTAATGAGGAATAAATACATTCTTTCTGGGATATTTGTTTTTTTAAGAATTAGAATCTAATACATGTCATATTTTGAATAAAATGTGTTGATTAATTAATAATTAAATAGGAAATCCCTCTCAATTGAATCTAAAACAGGAAATAATGCTGAAAGAGAATGTGTGTGTGTAAATTACATATAACGAATTAAATAAAGTTGAAGAATAAATACGTACAACGGGATCTTTGGATTTCCAACATTTATGATACCAAAAAGCGCGTTCACAATTATTATCGCCTTCTGGGCGTAAGCATTTGCGCCCCATATTAAGGGCAATGGTCTGAATTTCGTCATCGTAATTGGATTCAATATGGTCAGCGAGTCTCATTACAAACAATTGGCCTTTATCGTTCATCAGCTCCAGTAATTCGAACACACAGTACATGTAGCATTTAAGCGATGCGTCCTCATGAATTTCTCCATCGCTGAACTCCTTAATGGCCTCTACGATAAGAAAAATTCGTTAAAAATTAAAGTTTTCAATTTTGATGTACATAATGAAATCTGGAATGTTGTGATTTTCCCACCTTCGGTTACTCCAGTTCTTTCTCGGCATTCGGTGGCTGCTGGACGGACCCAGTCAAGTAACATCTTTGGTGGCCACTTTGTTTGGATTGCAGAAAAAAAATAAACAAATTATGCTCAGAAAAATACGCTGTAAACATGAACATCATTAAAATACAAACTTTTTCATCACGTCGAACTTCAACGGCCGCTGTGATGGCTGCGAATAAAAAAAACAATGTAATTCTGGCTACTCTCTTGCTCATTTTAACTGAGTTTACCAGCCTAAAGTGTGGAAGGTGATAAGCAATTCGCTATTTTATAGCAATTTTTCAGCTCATTTTTCTAATAATGATTGTGAGAGAGTGACAGCCCATTATTAATTACTCGCAACAATATTCTGGCATCTGCTTTGTAAGCATGAAAATGGAAAAAAAACGATATGTCAGATTAAGCGAAGATAATAATTAAAAACAAACTGAGTTGGTATGTTCAACATTGTTATCAAGAAATTTGGCGCATTACGGTGGAAATTTCTGAATAAAATAACATCTAAAATGATTTTCCGTTGGTCCACATATAAGTTTGAAAGTTTCTTCCAATTGCGTACAGTCTTTTCTATATGTTACAAGGTTTTGGTTTTAGTTTCGGTGAAAGTGCGAACATTCTTGGATTGGTTGACCCGTGACAGAAACCAGTAAGTTTCCATAAAATTCGTTAGATGGCATCACCATCAATGTCAAAGTCTATACGAAGAAACATTTTGAGCTTTAATTTTAGAATAAAACGAACTAAATACGATTGCTTAATTTGATTTATAATTATAATTAGCGAGAAATAATCAAAGTAAAGCTCAATTCAATTTACCATTCAACATGAAATTTGATGTTGAATCCATAAAATGTCTAACATATAATTGCCGAACACTCATACATACACTCGAGCAAAACCGGCTGCGAAGCAAACAATAAAACCTATTAAAGTTGTAGGCAAAAGGCGTTAGAGGTCGTGCGCTGTCATGGAATGTGCGAACGAGACGGCGAGATGGAAACAAATGAAAGGAAAGAAAATAACATTAACTTCGCACAATACATCAAAAATCAAGTGTCTTTTTCTTCGTCGTAAATACATACAAGCAGCAAATTGTCTTCGTTCGCCTTTATATGTTATACATATTTTCCCTGTCTTTCTCTTATAAAACCACTGTACTTCAGTTTCTTGTTTTCGTTCCATATGCGAAAAACGAGTTTCGACACACCAGCAGCAAAAATGTTTAAATTGCACCGTGTTCCAATGTCTTGTGCATTATTTTTACAACGAAAATATGTTATTTTCAACGCGTAAGTAGATTTTTCAAATAGAGTTTTATTTTTCAAATTAGAAAATATGTTAGCCAGTGAATTAACAAAAGAAAAAAGACATACAGGATTGTCCGAACATTCCGAAGGACTTCGGACAAAGTAAAGAAAAAACGAAAAATTAATTGTTTCGATTTGCGAACTTAATGAGCAAAAGCAATTTCAAAAAGTGAATTGTTTGATGGAAAAGTGGCCGAAAAAGAGCCACCAAAGTGAAATAAATTGTGTACAATATTGAACGAAATGAAATGTTAACACGACGGAATATATACAATTCGGTGATATGTATGTGGGCGTTTCTATCAGTCAGCCAAGTGAAGGTTGATGATGGGTGAAAATCACTCGGAGGTACTCTCTTTTTCACCGTATGGTTGGACTGATGTGATTGTCATCTGGCCGACATTCATTCCGTTGAATTGCATTAATTACATTCATTGTGCAAGTAAACTGAATCAAGTAGACGATTAGTTTATGCCAAAGTGAAATGTCATTTGGAAGTATCTTTGTCTTCCGTCACAACTCTGTTATCCGTTCAGTGACAAGAAACAACAAAACAACTTAAAGAAGTTAATAACATGCAATCAAACGCAATTTTGCATTCGCAGAACGGCAGCCAATCGGTTCCAAGCGACTGAATTCAATTCTGTTTTTTTTTTTTGGCTGGTGTGTTTTTTCTCCCATTATCTATTGATGCGTCACAAAAATGTTCCGATAGTGCAATGTACATCAATTTTTTTTTACGAAAATCTGTTATTGTTCTATTTCAAACTCATCGATTTGTTGGTGACCATTTAGTCAGTGTATAAAGTTAAAGAGAAAGAATCTGTCAATTTACAAACGGCGAAGTCAATAATAATTTATTCAATCAAACTGAATTTTTGCTGTCAATTGTGCTGGCCAAACGTTTGATTGAACTGGGAAATTAGAATGATACGATTTTTGACTAGTTCGAAATGGCCATACTTCATTGGATGGACGAAGAAAGAGTGCACAGAGCGCAATTGATAACGAATGAACGAATGAGTAATGGTGCTAAAAGCGCCAATAGAGAGTGAATGAGTGAGTGAGTGACAAGAAGAGGCAGTGAGGAATATTTTGCAGGGACACGTCAATTGTACCGAGAAACAAATGTTACCAAAACAAACACAATCAAATTGGCGGAGTGTTACGATACTAATCAATTTTTTCCAAGACGAAATAGAATTAATTGAAAATCATGAGTACAATATTGCTAACCTGTACACACCGTATCAAAGCGAGCAAATACACGGATTCCTTGACGCGGTGAAACGTATGCACAAAAGCAATTCATTTATTATATATATATATGTATATTTCGATCAAATGGAACGGAATAAATATATATATATAGAATATAAAGAGGAAAAAAAACGCTAAAAGCCAACAACTAAGCCAAACATCAAGCAGCGAATCTATACACTTGTATGCGAATAAGTGCGAGACGACTGAATGTAGTGGAACGACCCAAAGAGAAGGAAAAAAAACACACAGCCAGCTAGTAAAAGAAACAGTACAATATGTGCACATACAAAAAATTGACAATTGAAAACTAGATTGCGAAATAGATTTGAGATGACGCACCGTCTGATTTTCCAATATATATTTTTTTTCGTGTGTAACCATTGTGCGACCAAACATATTTTAATAAAAAAAAATGCATGGATTTTGAAAGGTTGTGTAAGCATATAGCAGCAAAAACATTACGAGCTCAAATGATTCCATGGCAAACAACAACGGCAACAGCAGTAGTAAGAGCGACAGATTCGAAGTACAGAAATAAGTGAAAGATTGAGTGTTAGTGCATGCGAGCGAAAAGCAAAGAGAGAGAGAGAGAAAAAGAAGGAATTCCAATGGATATGTTAGCCGAAATAAGTGTGATAGTGGTTCGATATATTGTGCTTTGTGACTGGGCTCTGTTGCATTATATTTTTTTTTCTGCTGTGTCCCCCCAATGTCTTGGGTTTATTTCACTCACTGCTAAAGCGATACTCGAGATATCACACAAAAAAAAGAAATATTGCAGCAAAGCATATTCGATTCGACGGGGGCTCTTTCTTGCAAGTAAGCCAACCAGCTCGCTCTCTTTCTATCTCTTACTCCCTCTCGCGTACTCGCGCCGTGATATTCGTACTATCGGTAAACATATTTTTATTGTTACGAGCACTTTTTTTCTTCTTTCTCACTGCCTTGTGCATTTTTTTCTTCGTCTCGGTCTGTCGTGGATTGTAATATCTTTGTGTAACTGTCTCGATGCAACGTTGCAAACCATAAATCCAATCGTTGCGCTGGTTCCGTTGCTTTAATTTTTCATCATTCGCCAACATTACCAAACCTGTTTCATAAAATTAAAACGATACATACATTGCTGACGAAAAATTAAAACAGGGCAATAAAAAGGACGCCAGAGAAAGAAAAAACAGCAAGCGAGCGATATATATAGAGAGAGAAAAAGAGCAACAACTGAACAATAAGCGATAATTAGATACAAAAGTTATTGTGCGCTAAAGCACAATTTTTTATTCGGCACACACACACACACCCATTTCATTTTCAGCAAAGAAGTTAACCAAAACATAAATTATGTTGTACAGCCAAATTCTTTCAGCTTCATTCATTTTTGATTGCCTTCTTATCGAACATTTCCATTTTACAATATGGTATCGTTGTAAAAATCGACTCGCTTGTGTTCCATATGCTATGCATTTTTACACATTCCACATTCATACATGCAAAATTTTCCGTTCCATGCTTCAAATATCCATCTATTCATCAATTTGTTATGACATTTTTGATTTTCTGTAGATTTTACGAATTTCGTGTCCATTCCTTACTGCGCTCATCGAGTGAATAAAATTTGAAGAGAGAGAAAAAAAACACTGGTACGATAATGAATCATTCCAAGAAATCACCTCAAAATGTTGCAAATACGAAAACAAACAAATTCCGAATTGATTAACAATCGATTGCAGTATTCTTGAGATTTTGTGGTTGTCTGGGAATTCCCCGCGCACAAAGAAAAAAATGTGAGGAAAAAAACAAACAGCCGAATAAATAAATGCGATGAGATAGTGTTACCAATTCACCACGTCATCGTAAAAACTCATTTACAGCCTTACACTCAAACCGTTCACATTTATACAGTGGCACAAATATGTGTATGTGCCGCATTTTGCGGATCGATTTGCATCATTCGACCGTTCACTACGCCGAACAACTGAACGAACCTCATAATATAGTGCATATTCTCGCATGTTTGTATATATATGGCTAGAAAAAAGACGTTGCCGCTTACAGCTAGCTCGTAATCAATATGTGACCCCCTGCATTCTTTCTATTGATCCACATTACATGGTTTTCAATTTTCCATCCACCCAATTTATGGTGTTGCACACACCAGTCCTACGGTTGAATCATATTTCATTTGCTCCACTGGAAACAAAGATCATCGAGTGAGATGAAAAAGTAAAATGGTGAACAAGTCCAGACAAAAGGGAAACTGTGAGCAGAAAAAATCATACGATACTGTTTGTAGTGTGTGTAAGGAATTTTCGTGAGTTTTTCCAAAAGATGAAAACAAGGCGTTGACAAGCATATTGTTTTATGTGGATTACGAATTGATCTGTCTCAGCTTATCCGAGAATGGCAAGGTAAATGGCAATCAACAATCAGGTCAAAACAGTTGGAACACACTCATCGATTGACTATAAAATCATAAACAAACACTAAACAAAGATTGGAAAATCGTATGCAAGCATTAGAAAACGGAACATATGGATGGTGTGTACAAAATCAGCGTTTACGTGCGTGTGATACGGAGCCAATGAGAGACAGTGTGTATGCGAAATAATGTTGGAGAGATGAACTGGTTGACATGATTGTGCGTGTATACATAGATGGATTTGCTTGTGTGTATGTGTTTATGAGACAATTCTTTTTACGTGCGGAATGTAGGCAACAAGTGGAAAGCTGTATTATTATGTGGCACAAACACAATATTCACAATGCATACCGTTTGTTTGGATGTCGGCAAACGAGGAAAAATTCTATGAGTGCATGACAAAATTTTGAAATCTAATAATTAATTTCATAGATATGGAAATTAATGCAGATTCAGATTTTTTTTTCCCAAGTTTCTTTACAACACAAACGCTTGGCAATTTGCCGACATAACAGAAAAAAATGAAACAGTTTCGGTCCATTCAGTGCATTGTGACGATGTGTGCGCAACTGAATGACATCATGCCGGATGGAATGTGCGCTGATGAACAAGAATAAGATTAGCAAAATTAAAGTCAAACAGTCCTGTTCAAATTCATTTTTGGCTCAATTTTTTCTATGTCAAGCGACAAGAAAAAAAAATCGGAATTCTTTTTTTACCGTCTTTCCTTTTTCCTTTGTCATTGAAATACTTTTTTAATGGTCGCTTTGATATTTCTCGACTTGACTAATCGGTTCCAATTTTGACTATCATTATTTTCAGATGTGATTAGCCGATCCAAATAGAACATACAACGACGAAGAATAATTCAGGCGAGACAAGAGCAGGAAGTGGAAGCAGCATTTTTTTGATTCAAACTTTTTTTTTGTTCGTTCGTTTTGTTCCGTTTTTGTTTGTTTGCAAGTTATCAATAATCTAACTACTTACCAACAAATTTTTGATTAAGTCAGTGGATTTTAAATATGTCACAAAGTTGCCGTAGTGTGTCTATTGCTTATAACAAAAAACGTTATACAAAACAAAAAATAACAATAAAATAAAGAAGAAAAAGAAAGAGAGAAAGAGAAAAATAAAGAGTCCATAAAAAATTATGTGCTAAGATGTATTCAATGTGCTTTTCAATTATGTGGCCTAATCAGAAGACAAAACATATTTAGAAAAGAACAAGCAGACACTTGATAAAAAATAAAGGGTTTTCCAAACCTGGTACAGACATTTCCATTTAAAACAAAACACTAGCACAACGCATGCGAAATAAGACAAGAAAATCAGTTGCTGAAAGTTTTCTCGCGTATAAATAAAAACAAGACAATTGCATTAAAAGTGTAGTAGGTAAGAGAAAAGATTGTCTCTCGTTCGGTTGGAAAATAAAAACAAAATAAGGAAAGGACAATTCGCGTTTGAAGTGTGTGATCTCTATTTTATCGATGGTGAAACCATATAAAGTCGGCGATTCTGTCATTTGTGACAATTTAATTTCAATTGAAACTCGTGGCAAAACCAAGCCGATCATTTCAAAAAGTTCTACAACTTTTCTACCAGCAAATAAACACGATCCAAATAACATGGCTAATGAAAGTGCAACTGCAGTTGTGACTGCAACTACAACGCCAGGTGAGAAATATTAGCACATTTTTATTCACAATTCAATCTTGTCAGAAAAAATTCGTAATTGCATTAAATTCATTAATCATTTGTTTATAGTAGCAGCAGCAGCACCAACACCACCACCACCACCACCAACCTCAACGGCAGCAGCAGTATCAGCAGCATCAACGGTGTTGACGACCGCATCATCGTCAACACCCTCAACTTCGACGCAGCAATTTTCAGCCACTCAAGTAGTAATTACAACGCAAACTAGCACCCATATACCGACGGTGAGTCAATCGGATGCCGTCCAATTTATACGATATTCGAATGGCTAACATATTTTGTTTGGTTTATTACATTTAGCTTCAGCCCCATATAAATCGAAAAATGGCAGCTGCACCTCCACGACTTGCTTTATTAGGTGAGTTGTCTAACCGAATTGTGTGTTTTTGTTGGCATTTAAAAACAAATCCATAATCCTATGTGGATGCGTAGCGTGGCTCCATAGAAACAGCAAAATCAATTAATTCAAATATTAATCTCAATTCTGAACAGCACCGATTGCGATTCAAGCGAATCCCAGTCCATGGCCAATCGTGGAGCCAGTATTCCATTTTTCTGGATTCGAGCATCAACACTATTGTCCAACACATTCACAGGGTCCACAGCCGCATGAATACATCGTATTTTTCCATGTAAATGCTGGCGTCTCCGTTACATTTCAAATCGGTAGCAATCGCGAAGTGATACGAGGTAAGAAATTCTACTGACTTCTTTTTTCATCCATTCGAAGTGTTATGACTACCACTATTATTTTTGTGATGCCGCCAAAGAAACGGAAAATATAGAATAGAAATCAAGCCCCATTGATGAACAAATTGATTTTGGCTACGACTACACACTCATATATGTGCTTAATTCTTCCCTATAGAATATCGTTATTGTTCGGATATAAAATGTAGTAAAGAGTTGTGTGTTGCCTTTCACAATTTTTCACTGGTTGATGCTAAAAAAAGCTTAGCACAGAGTCGATCGAAATGACATTTTATTTTGGTTTCACATTACTTTGAATAAATGCAGAAAAAAAAGAGAGAACAGAAGAGGGATTGAATAGAAAATTAAGGCAATAATCTATTTCGTGTTTGTTATGAATGAAATTGTGTGACTAGCCTTTGTTACTGTTGGCTCTGCTCTTGTGTGTTGTGTTATTATGTTGTCTGCTTCAATTGAAATGAAATGAAGAGAAGAAAAAACGAAGAAAAAAAGAAGAAGCAGAGGTAGCGAGCGCATACTGGCGTACGGCAGTAACAGCTACCAGCAGCAACGGCAACTACACCAATAGCAGTCATACAATTCAACTTGTGTTTTATTTAAAGCTTCGAATACAATTCAATTTTTTTTCTTTCTGTTATTTCTTTTCGCCTCTTTTACATTTTTAAAGAGAAAGTTCAGTTCAAAGTAATGAGTCCGGCAAAAACACGTATTTCAAACATTGAACCATCGACAATCGCGAATCGCATGCATTCGACACTGAAACAGTATATATTTGAAATTTGAATATTTCAAGGATTTTAAAGCTTCCTTTCGTTTAAATGCCAGAGTGGTTTGTTTTTGCATTCAGTCGGCACTCTATTTAAAAGGCTAAATTGACGCTCTCGCAATGAATGGCAACGGTTTGTGTATCAGTTCAGGACTGCAAACAGTTGAACTTATGATAAAAACAGCAACAACAACAACAACAACAACAACAACGACGAGAACTGCTTGGTTCACTGTGTAGCAATGTATACAACAACTTGCGTTGCGCTGAACCGAATCACTGCATTCCAAAACATTCGCTTCCTATCTGTTATTTCTTTTTTCTTTCTGTTTTATTCAGCTGTTTTCATGTTTCATCAGAAATCTAGGCAGGTCAATTCAATTGATTTTTGTTTTTGTACAATTTATTTATTGATTGTGTTTTCAACAGAAAAAAACCACACTGTGGTTAATACTCGAAACAAAAAATGCAACGGAAAAATTCGCTCTCATAACGTAAAAGTGCATTGTTAATAAAGATCAGTTCCCGAGTTATGTACGGTGTACATGCCCGAAAAAAAACATACATGAGGTGTAAATTCGAAATGAAAACATCAAATTCAGCTAACTTGTGTATTACGTACACGAATTGTCGCTATCGTCGTACATTTTTCGTTAGCTAAGCAGAACGCAATGCGTATACGAGCATGAACAAAAAAGATGGATGGATGGAAGTGAAAGAAGGTATGAAAAAAAATCTAACTGCGCGCTGCAATAACGGAATTTGATGTGATTCAAAGACTTCGGAACACCGCCGAAGCCACAGTAACAATAACACAGATATGAGACTGTATTTTATGTGTGTCTTGTGAGATGCTTATTATGTGCACAAAATGAAGAAGAACACATCCCATCGCGCATTGGATCACTTTTGGCCTACACCATCAAGAGATGGAATTGAGCCCGAGCTTAGTTTAGGTTATACAAGCTTAATTCAATTGGAACGTTCGCATATTCGAATCGAATAAGAGACATGGGAAAATGAAGGCAGACCAAACTCGAGAGAGCGCGAGGGAGAAAAGAGAGAGAAAAAAAGAACTGGATTTATGTGAACGAAGCTCAGTACATATATCAGTTGGAATAACGTGTTTTGCATCACAAAGACACAGACAAAAAGCGAACGTATTCAGTTTGTTCGGGCTCGACTTTGAGAGAGCCAAACAGACGTGTTGTTTGTTGAGTTTTTTTTATTTATTTCAAAAAAAGATTTTTCTTCAATACGCGATCGATTCGATACGACTGTCGATTCACGTGAATGGTAATGGCAGATTTCATTCGAAATATTTGCGTTTGATGTGTTTTCACTTGACATTAGTTGCCATTATGTCAAAGGGAACGCGGAAGCTAATCGAAAAATTGAAATATCACATGATTAAATGGATTGGAGTGGGAAAAGCAAGCTGATACGCGCGCACAGGACGGCTGAATTCGATTCATTTAATTCATGTTAAATGTATTGGCGAAAGGAAGGCTAAATCGAATGTACAGCCTTGCATTGTCTTTGGCTGGCATTTTATGCACATTGTATCAATCTCTGTGTATATGTGTTTTATTTTAATTCTTCCATCTCTTGCTCGCCAGCTCACTTGCTGCTTAACACTCGCTCGCTCTATCTCTATCCCTTGTGAAGAACGATGTGTGTTTGTCCACATGCCAACCACAGAAAAAATGTATTATCCGTTTCTCCCATTTCTGAGCTCTATTCAAATGGGGCCATATCGACGAACTCAAACATAAAACAATTCTGCACATCCAATGTACGCGACGACGCCGAAAAAATAGTTGCCGTTTGCGATTTTTTCTTCTTCTTCTTCTCCTTCTTCTTCTTCTTCTCCTTCTTCTTCTT
>NW_022595289.1:2628784-2646164 GCF_009176505.1 Sitodiplosis mosellana
TTCTTCTTCTTCTTCTCCTTCTTCTTCTTCTTCTCCTTCTTCTTCTTTGGTTCGGTTGTTCCAAATGAATGCCACAATGGAAACAGTCAAATACTTATCGAAACCATTAGCTCCCACACACGAACCATTTCGACTGTGTGTAATAAAAGATTGCATACATTCATCATTATCTATTGTGAATGCGAAGAGTTTGCGGTATAAGAGCGTGCGAGTGTGCGCGCGGGCGAACAAATCCATTTGAACAAATAAACATTGGAAAGAGACAGTTGGAATGAGCCAGAAGTTAAAGTAAAATAAAAATACGAAAAAAGCACACTGAAAAAGAAAAAAAACAACAAATCCATCCAACGTTAATTCGTTGTGTCTTGGTTTGCTTTTAATAGGTTGATAACCTCAAGAAGAATTTCTCTTAACTCGGTACGATCGTGCTGTGTGTGTGTATTCGTGTATTGGTGTTTGTGTTCGTGTTCGCATTCATGTTCAGATCTTGTTTTTTTTCTCTTCGCTTCTGATATTGCCACACTATTGCTGGGCTGTGTAGTAAATGGCTGGTATCGCCTTTTCCTTTACATTCTGCATGACTTTTTTTTTACTTCTTTCGTTTCGTCGCTGGTATATAATACCATTTTCTCATACATTTTATATCTTTCATACCAATCTTCGATACTCGTGCTGTGCTATACACTCATACAATCCAGCCGCCAAATGACAAAAGTCTTTTAGTCGCAATCGCTGGTTTCTCTCTCTCTCTCTCTCTCTCTCTCTCTCTCTCGACATACACCGTCTTTACAGTTTTTTTAATTATAAAGCGGAGAGGTGAAGAGATAGTGTGCAGAAAAAAAATATTTTTTTATATATAAAACTAAAATCACATATGAAATTATACGAGCGATCTCAGCGAACATGCATTTACCAACTCCAATTATTCTGCAGCTCTATGCTCTACTCCGCACTGCATTGAGATCTGCACTTGAGCAACGCATTCCATGTTCGTGTGCACTGCACGAAAAAAAAAATAATTATTTGATTCTCAACAAGTATTCGTTCAATGACAGTACCTCGCATGCACACACACCAAATGTTACGACGATATACTGTATATACATAAATGCATACATATATACGGCAAAACGCTCGTTGTGTGGATTCTTTTCGGATAAATTGGATTCCGCGCCGCATTTTTGCCAAGGATGCCTATTTATCGAAATGGCTACTTTATTCTACTGCTGCATTTATTCATCAAGACAATCCGCTCAACAGTTTGAATCATCACTTTGTTCTTCTTTTTATTTTCGTTTTTCGTTGCTGTTTCACAAATGAGTCGCTACTACTGTACAGTAATTATTATTGTTATTGTTATGAGTCTACTGCTGTCGGGGCCGCCACGTTCGTTGCTCATGATCTGTTCGAGCGATTCCGATTCCATCAACTTGGATTAAATAGGAAGGTTAAAATCGGAAACTCAAAATGCTCGAGGATACACTTTTTTCGCTTTATTTTTTTTAGCCAAATAGAAAAAACCCATACTAATAAGCAACATTTAAAAGTTCGAAATAAAGTTCAACATTTCCCGCAGTCATTTTCAATTGTCGAAATTCATAGACGGCATTTTGGCAATTAAATCATTTAAAGAAACAAGCTCGTGTCAAATTTTCCATGTCAATCAATCACTCAGAAGTCCGAATGCCCGGCTGTTTTTCGAGATCTCTCTAATGATCATTTTCTTCAAAAACAACCGCAACGAGTGTATTTACGCGCGCGCACTTCTAATTCAGATGGTTGGTGCCACGAACCGCATCAGAACACACAATCGTCCACTTTACCAATTTACATCACATGTAAATATTCGACGTCATTTCATTTAGCCTCCTAATAGACAGCAAAGAAATAACAGCAATGACCAAAGAGTCGGTTTGAACGTTTTCGGTTTATCAACTGACTTTAAGAAGAAGAAGAAAAAGACAACACACGAAAAGCATGAGCTGTTAAAAAAGAGTGAGCGAAACACGTGAGCCAATTTCCGAACGTGAAAGAAGTGCTTTCTGTCTCTTTTTCGTAAGCGGTGTTTTTTTTTATTATTTGTTGTGCTTGACTTCACTAGCAGTTGATTATTTTGTTTGGCTTGCACGCGACGGATTGCTTATCAAAGTAAAAGTGAATAATGCCTTTTATTTTACTTCTCATAGCAAAAATATCAAAACATTCGGTGCAAAGTGTGACCTGGTGACTTTTTCTTTTTTTTATTGCCATTCATTGGACTATTTGAATTTCATTGATAGAAATAGAATTTTGAAGCGTTGAATTGCTATGATTGATATATACACATACCGATGCAGGTCAACAGGTCGACGCTGATACTATATAGACAAGTTTTTTCTTTCGCATGCGAAGCGAGAGAGCGAAGGGAAAAAATGTGAATGAAAACATCGAAATTCCATGAAATCATTAGATGAAGAGATTGAAATACTACATTTTTTTGTCTTCGTGTGTAGTATAGAAAGGGAGATAAAGCGTGAGAGAGATAGAGAAAAAAGTGCTTCTGGCTTCTGATACATATTTCTTGGTAATCTTGTTTTCATTTTCATATTTTCGATTATAAATATTCAGGAATTTGTTGGTTTTTTATACACAAATTACTATGCTCACCAATATGAATTTTTTCGCTGCTGTTGCACAGGAAAACAACACAAAATACTTATAAGCAGAAATGAAAACATTTGTGTTATCTCAAAAAGGAAATAGGAATTTTGTTGTTTTCGCGTTCTGATTTCCAACTTTCCGATTTGGCGATGAATGTTTTGGGCTTGCATTTTGTTTTGAAATGAATTCCTAGCTGTTGTGGTGCGTATTTTGTTTCGGTGTTTCTTGGTTATTTGTAATCATAAATCGAAAACATCAATTGTAGAATCGTGAAACGAGATTGTTTTAGTTCCCGCTGTGGATGTCGCTCAAATCCATAGACAAATCTTGCAAGTACACCACTGCTCGCGCCGAATGTACAAAAACTTGTGAATCACAATACAGTAATTATAATGAGCGTCTGTGAAGTGCTTTTTGCTCGATTATCACTTACACTGGCTGATGAAAGAGAGTACGAAAAAACACCATTCCAAAACAAAACAAAACTACCGAGGTGTGCGTACATTCACAGAGAGAGAGAGAGAGAGAGAGAGAGAGAGAGATAGAGATAGAGATAGAAAAAGAGATAGTTAAAATAATCAAAAGTCTCGCAGTTAACAAACGTGAGCATACTGATTTGTAAGTACCAAAATGATTAGCGTCTGGAATGGCCATTCACTGCCAATTTTTTTTTCTTCTCTCTATTTCGTTTTGTTTTTATTTTTCAGCGCTTAGGTTTTTCATAACGCAACCAGAGTCAAGAGTCAGACAGTGTATAGCTAGAGATTTGTTGGTTTTTTTTATTTCATTCATTTTCGAAATGAAACTTTGCCTTTTCTGCTGGGTATTTCCGTTTACGTAATGTCTAAGAAAAAATGAATACTGGCAGCAAATCAGCATAGACTGGATTTGGCTCCACTATTACAGAACAAACCATGCATATTGCATATATGTATACGTACAATAAGAGCGACAACGGCGCGCGCGAGAGAGAAAAAATCCATTCCATTCCATTTGATCGTTTCGCAGCAGTTCATATAGCAGCGCATTGCACAGAAGAAGAAGAAGAAGAAGAAGAAGAAGAAGAAGAAAAAAATGCATCGAGACCAAAGCGCTTTCTTTTTCTCATTTTTCTGAAATAGTTGGTGTTTCGTTACTCTTTTTTCCTTCTAAATGTTTGGATATGACATTTATATTGGTTGCATCGTCGTTTGTATTGGATTCAATTCAATTCAATTCAGCCAGCCGAGTCTCTATCCCATGCTCAATAAACGGCCTTTTAAATGAATGTGTTATAATTATGAGTATCTCTCTATCGTCGTACACTTGTATACATGCCGTCCAATGAGCCCCAGTTTGAACCGAAAAAAGAAGAAACAAATGCATACAGCAGAAGAAAAAGCGGTGCCGAAGGAATCCGTCGACGGACTGTGTGGTGCATACACAGCGCTCACAGACTAACGTCGTGATGTGATCAAATAAAAATCGTAATGAACACACAATATGAATAAAATACATTCATTTCAATTCGTCGTACTCTGTAGCCCAGCCAACCAACGAGAGATACGTATAATGTTCGTGTTCAATGATGTTGAGACTCTACAACCGATGTATGCGCAACCACACGACACAGCAACAGCAACGAACAACACCAAATCACTCGAAAGTATTCACAAAAAGTGTATTTCTGTACGAAGTTGTGGTGCGGCGGCTTAGCAGCTAACAACTCGCATCCAATGCATGTATATGTTAGTGTTCACGTTCATTATGCTGAATCCCATTCACACGATCACTTTACTCACAGAATGAACCCGCATAGAGTGATCGCTTTGGTCCGCTCACTCTCACACTGAACAACGAGGCAATTCGTTCTGTGTGTGTTACAATTGTCGATTCGTTCACTCGTTGCTTTCGGCTCATTCGTTTCTATGCCATACAGTCCATAGCGTCAATAAGTGCGGCGTGATATGATAGTGTGAGTGTGCGAGTGTTTGTGTGTGTATGTTTCTATCTGACTTGTGTATGAAACAATTTCAACAGACCTGCATTCCAATGTTTCTCCGTTGTACAGTTCCAGGCAATCAAATAACAGCAAGTAAATCAGTGTGATTTGAACCGTCGGTACTAAATGGTGTCGGTCATTTGAATAAAAACGAATTAACAATATAGTAGAACACAGAAAAATACACACACAATATATATATTTTTTTAGTTTTTGTGTTTCCTTCCTTCTTTGCGCTTTTTTTAAGTTGTTTATTTGTTCTTTTCGAATAAGTTTTCGGTTTCGGTTTTGTTTCGGCATTAGTCAACTTATTTGATTTTTGTTCGTCTATTGTTTCGAATTCGATTTTGCACAAGAAAAAAAAAAATACGAAGAAAAAGAGAGAAAAAAACAGAAACAAAACGACTGCAAATTTATTTTTTCTACGAACTGCTGCGATCAAAGTGAAGTGCTATCGTATTTGTTTCCTTCGGACAGATATTTTAACAATACAAATTGGAGTTCTAGTGCATTATACGTGGCCGAATCATTTCTATTTTCTTCATTCCTTCGTTTAAATGCTAAGTGTTGTGAACAACGTGCAATTGAAAACTTTCAAAAGTGTTGTGTTAAAATGTAAATTCCCCGAATATTATTTTTTTTTTCATCTTCGAAAGAAAACCAATAAAAACTACCAAACGATTCTTCTTGATATCTGGTCTTTTTGTACTCGCAACAGTCTCATCGAAAAGTTGATCAAGTTGAAAAGAAAGAAATTGCATATGACAAAAATAAACCACAAGATTAGCCGAATGACATTTGCTCGCAACGCAATAATAAATTCTTGATTTGAATATTGATATCCCTTGTCGTTGTTGTTTTTTTCTTCAATACTGTTGTGCTGTCGTCGTGTCATGGTGATTTGAAACAGTTTCTTAGAATTGTATAACTCGATTGGAAGTATTGATTTCGTGGAAGGAGAAGACGAAAAAAAGCGCAAAATAAAATAGAAACGAGGATATTTTTTTGCCTACAATTACGCATTATATACACCATGCAAACTCATTCAAGCCAATAGCAAAAAACGATTTCTTTCAAAAGCTTGCAATACATTCGATCGACGTAAATTGGTCAATTTTAATCATCTGAAATAAATGAAATGGACAATGTTCCAAAAAGATAACAAGCGCATAAAATGGAAAACCCAGCAAAGAGAAAGAGAGGCGTATGCAAACAATAAAAACTAAAAAAAAACAGCACACACGTCTAATTGAATATTTCGAGAAGAAACAGCATCATGAACACAACAACAACAAAGACGACGAATGTAGTATGGCCACAGAGAGCTATGATAAATAATCTCGTGAATCGCGTTTATTTCAAGTAATCGAATTAAATTGATGTCAATGGTGTGAGTGCGTCGTTCATTGGTTCTACTTTATACACTGATTGAGCAGAGCGTCTGGTCAAACGGATTCGGTTGGGCTTTTTTTTCTTCTCTCACTCTCTCCCTCTCTCTCTCACTCTCTGCAAAGTGAAATGTTGTGTATGTCGTTGGCTGGCACATTAAGAGTACTGCTTTTGAATAGTCGCACGACGTGCATTACACAGCATACCACAACTCAACTCGACTCAACTCAACTCAGCACAAATCATTCACGTCGAGCACTTCAAGTAAATAAAAACAATCAAATGCGACATATTAAAATATTATCACGATATCGTAAACGCCGATGAGACTGGCCATTGAGTGAAAAATAAAATAAACAAGCTCGACGCATCTGAATCTTACATCCGTTTACTATACTTAAATCGCTCCAAATACAAACAAGGCAAACGCGCGTATATACATACACACACACACACCACTCTGAATAGCGAATACCGTGGCGGCGATGGCGGCGGAAAAAGACACGACATAATCTAATATTTGATTAGCTCTATGAATCATGTCTCACATTTAACGCTTATCTAGAATTCGAAAACCGGAATCGGTGTGGACAAACGCTCAAATCAAATGTGAAACAACTTTCAATGTGAATAGTGCCACAATTTGGCTTTTGCACTGTTCAACAAACATCCGAATCGGGCAAAAATACAAGTGAAAGATAAATCATTTCTGGTGGGCAACAAAAATAACAACAGCGACAGCAACCACAACAGAAAATTACACAAACACAATGAATAGAAATAAAAAGTCAAACCGACTGATCCTAATCTGTGTGTGCTGGCTGGATTTAGGAAATGCTAGAGGCAGAGATGAACGTATATTGTGAATTGTATGCGCATCAATTGCGTACATTGCAGCACGTATTCATTTAGAAAGGCCACGGTTTTGCCTTTAAAGTTCATACCATGAAAATAATACATACTCATTGCGCCTCTCCCACAGCACAAACACGGCACAGTGCAGTACACAGATGTGAGAAGGGCGCGATCACTTCTGATTTTGCTGCTTTCCTCTTCTGTCTCTCTGAAGGAGCGAACATTTCCGACCAATTCTATCCTTGATACGACGTGACATCATCATTTTAAACTTTCAAATGCAATAAATTTCATGAAAAAAAAACCGCTGATATTGACAAAACCTGTTAATTCGCCGCTCTGTTGACGAACGAACGATTCAGCAAAACAGACTTTTTTCATTCCGAAAAAAAAATCCATACTTTGTAGCTTGGTTGAAATGTCGTGATTAAAAGCATTCGCAATCATCCTTTTTTCCATTCCATTGTTTTATCTTGCAAAAATCATAAAATGAAACAAAAAAGCGGAATGCACGCGACCGTAATGCTGATGATGATGATGATGCTGGTACGAAAATAAACCATGCGTTGAAAAGTTGAAAACGCTTCAGCCACTCGATTCCATGAAAAATCGTTTGACGCATCAAGGTAACGAATGATAAGAGCTCAACAGCAATTACGTTATTGCAGCTCAGCTAGCGTGTGTGACCACGTATGCACATTGCAATGGTTTTGAGTTCGATTTGGGAATCCCAGACTGTCTTTCGTTTGGTTTTTTTAATTCATTTTATTTTACTGCCACACACTTCGGCGAATTGTTTACACATAAAAGCAGGCGACCATTCCCATTAAATGAAGCTAACGAGAAAACGAACGAACGAATGAACGAACCAACAAAAATTGCGCTATTTAAAATTCTTCTGGAAAACTGAAAGTTTTTTTTTGTGGTTGCAATTTGTATTGCCATCATCGACAGCACTATCATCATTCACCACTCAATGTCTTCATTGTCGTTGTGCTAACTGTACTCTTTGAAATTTATGTACATCCAAAGCGGGCGAATATTTTTTGAATTATTCACATAATATTTTCATTCGAACGGTTGTTTATTTGCTCTTTGTTTGCAATGGATGAGCGCAACAAGTACAGAAATATAAATGCGCACACATACACACATCGTCAGCCGTCGAAACAGCGCACGGCACCAACACACAAACGAGATCAGGCCAACAATAAAACGATATACAAACGTATGCATATATGAAACATTCCAATACAATAAAAAAATGAATTGTTATTGTATCCAGAGGACCGTAACACACAATCAAGTCATGTAGCAGCCGCACGCCGTACATACATGGCCAGTCGAAGACTCTCGATAAATTATAGTCGGTATATTAAAACAAAACATATCCATTGATACGTGTTGCATGGAATATGAACGAAAAAGAGAGAAGAAAAAACGCTGCTGAACATAGAGCAAAAAAACCCCATCAGATTGTTGAACAGAATGTAGGGAAAAAACCAAACTTTCTCATACATTGACAATCCGACACGAATACAAACAGCTCGGGCAAAGAGTTAATCTCGACTCGAGCGTGGTATTCGTACGGTGTGATGGTGTGGGTTTTGACTGCGGCACACGTCTTCATACGATTGAAAATGTGAGAGCAACAAACTTGATTAAAGCTAAATTCCATGTGTGTGCCCAGTTGCCAGATATACAGTCGCTCACATATACAGTCTCACACAGTAGCTCACGCTGTGTACCGCTTCAAATAAGATACCATTGCAACCACATACAGCACACATATAATTCCAATACATTCATAAAAATGCTTCGGAATTAAGATTACGTGACAATGACACGATCACTTTTTTCTTGTGAAGTTTGGCTGCTCGCCATCCCATTCCGGCCGTGCTTGTGCGACTGTTGGAGCGAATGCAATGCACATTGTTGAATATGTGTGGATTTTTGAATTTTTCAAATGAAAAGTAACGGAATATTCACTTGAGTTTCACTATGTGTTGCTGTTGGCTGCTGCCAATTTGAGCAGTGTGCTTAAATTCTCGAAATCACTGCGAATAAAAAAAAAACAAAAATGATACATACATACAAGCCGAGAATCGTACGCGTGTACTACGTAGACAGCTCTATGTGCACAGCATAAACCAATGAACAAATAGATTTGTAGCAATAGCAGCCGCAACAACAACAACAACAAAACAGCCAAAATGATATTATTGCCGAGTTCTAATGTATATCTCTAATTAGTAATTGTGTTATTATGACTGAAATATTTGATATTTCTTATACGTTTTTTTTTGCGCTGCTGCCATTTTCTGTCCGAGTTTTTCGTGGAAAACCAACAATTTTTTTTCGCTGTTGCTGTTTTTAACCCATTATTCATTATATGGCTGTGGCTTGCCATTTATTCAGTTCGCTGTGACTAGATGCTGGGTAGAGTCAGTTAAAGCTGGCACGACACTCAATTGCAAATCGTGATCTCTATCATTCTTTGTTTCGCCATTTCTCACCATGTACATACCGAGTGTATTTCAACTGGTTGGTTTTTTTTCCTTTTACCTCTTCAAAGACAAATCGAAACATAAAATTCAATCTATTGGAAATGTTATGAAAGCGCCCGCAAAAGCGCGTTCACCAATTCGCGCAGCTAGGCAATCGAACGAAAAGTAGAGAGAAAGAGACATAGAAACATGGCAAATAAACCAGAAATAATTTTCTGTGTGCGAAAAAACATACACATTTCGAAAAAATTTAGGTTTAAATTGGAAATATACATTCAAGTTAGAACTAACCCGACCAAAAATAACCTTACGTACGCTTTTTTTTCCTATTATTTCTTCTCTGGCTGTACTAATTGAAATGAAATAGGAAAGAGCCACGAAACGAATGTTCGCGAATGCTGGCAGATTGAATTTTGATATATTTGCGTTTTGTTTTGTCTGCATGTCATTTCGAAGTGTCGAAAAATGAATTTTTCTTCTTCTTTCTGTTGTTGTTACTGCAGCGTTGTTAGAATTTTTTTGTTGTGTTTAAAAACTTTAACTAATTGAGACTCGTTCATGTACTTGAAGTTTCAAGTAGAATCGTGATCGACCTTTTTCGCATCAAACACAAATAAAAGAGAAATATTAGTTGAGGCGTAATTTTGCACGTCTAAATATTTGCCGATTCAATGATCTAAAGACGCTGCACTTCACTGCTAAATCAATTGAGCAATTTTCGATGGATGATATGGATTCCGCGAACATAGAATTTTACGACGACGCAAAATGCCACACATACTCTATTCAAAAACTCATCATCTATTCAGTGTGCGATCCGCACACACATCTTGATGCAGGGAGTGTGATACAATTCCTGTCGACTTTGTGTTTACAATGTAAAACGGATTCCGATTGTGATTTTTTTCGTTATTTTATTATGCAAAATATGTTAGAGAGATGATAATTATCCGGTGTGTGCAAATTACTCGCGTAGAAATTTTGCAGCACGATTTGTTTGCGCTCACCTAACATCATTATGTCGCAGTAAATAGGCCAACACACTTAACTCATCGACTAATTATCACATAATATCCTACGAACGTTGAACTCTCACTCTCTCTCTCTCTCTCGCGATCTTCGCCAAAAAAGCAATAACTGCGCCAATGGTGGGCCATTTTTTGATTTCAATTAAAAGCGAGAAACAAAAGAAGTATTGAAATTACAAATCCCATTCAAATATCAGACATTTTTTTTAGTAAAAATTTATCTTTCCATTTGGCTTGATGAATACAATGGTGACCTAAATTGGATATGCAATTTTTTTTAGCTCAATTTGAACAATTTTTTCTGGTTTGTTGTCTCGTTGTTGATGTTGATGTTGGTCAACAACGACAACAACAACTACAACAACAAAAAACAAACAGCTTCTAACAGTGCGGTGACCTTTTTTTTCACCACGTGCAACATTTTTCAGAAATAAATTCACTTGGATTTCGTTACATTCTCTTTCACGAAAAAAGACCCAATAAAAATGTGATTGTAATAAACAAATATCGAAAGAGAAATTGGTTGATCGGTTGGAGTAAATAATAGTAAAGTGTAGAAAATGAACTGAAAGTAAAATAGTTGAGTGGAGAAAACATAAAAACAACAACAACAACAACAACAGCAATAAAAACAACGAACGACAGCAGCAAACCAACATAGCTTTCAATTAATATTACAAACAGCCGTGGCTAAGACAATCAAAAATAATCTTCGCATTGTTGTTGTCTATCAATTTTTTTTCCTCTGTGTGGTGAAATACAAAAGTTCATACTTTGATTGGTGGTATTGATTTCAAGCATTTTGCAACGAATACGAAGAGCACCGTTTTTGGTGTTTCACCAAAGATTCAACATGCATCAAACAACAACGAATACAAAACAGTTCATCATCAACATCATCATCGATTGTTAATTGGGAATTCGTGTATAAAATTGTTTTTCTTCTGGTATTTAGAAACTGATTCTACTGACGAAATCCCGATCTAAAATATCCAATACACCGCGAAATGTTAAAAGAATATGAAACGAGTTTTTTCTTGATATAAGAAAACAACGTACGGAAAGATAAAAGAAACGACGACAGAAGAAGCAAGGAGAAAGTATCAAAACAAGCAATTGAGTAAAGTGCATCGTTTGTTTTCATTTGATATTCAACGATTTTTATGTTGTTGTTTTGAGTGTTGCAAAATAAAAATTCGAAGAAAACACGCGAATTTCGAGAGAGTGAACACTGTATAAAATCACAATTCAACGAATTTGATTGTTGATTTTGTGACATCATCGTCGGGGAGAGCAATAAAATATATCGAAAATATGCGTATTATTTCGGAGCAAAGTCTTGCGACTGATACATTGATAGCTCCGAGTACGAATCAAACGATCGTACCGAGTACATCGCCATCATCCAGTGCATCGTCATTTAGTCCAAATTCCGATCCTGGTATGCCGACCACAACCTTTCATCAACCACATAGCAACAATAACCACAATCATCGACCATCGTCACAGCCACCGCCTGTGATACATCAGCAGCCAAGCCAAAATGTTCCGAATGCGGGCGGAAGTGACCTGAAAGCAGCCGACGAAAATGCCGGAAAGTTTTTCATCCGAGGCGAACGGTCACAGCCCGCCTATCCACATCCACCACCACCACCACCCATCTCCTTGCTCACCAACAATCAAGGCTATATTCCGTTTGCTAGTGAATTTTATACAACCGATCAAGGATATTTTATGCCACAAGAACTGTGCGCTGCACACGCACCCATTTGCTTGCACTCTGAATTTGGTAAGATACACTCAAAACGATATTCACGCGTCATTCGGCCGTTGAACGGCTCAGAACTTAAAATACAACTTTTTCTTCTGCTTTAGCTTGAATAAGTGCGTTGATCGGCTCAAATTGAATTAAAATAGAATGGGAAAGAGTAAGAATGAACTCGCAAATGACCGTAACTAAAAATAACCAAAGAAATGCATTCGCAATCATGCTGATTCAGCGGAGTCTTTCTTCGAAAAGAAGCATTTTTTTCCATCTCCAGCAAATGAAGATAAGAAATGCACACACAATATGAATACAAAAAGAATCGTTGACAGTAGAACCGGCCACTTTTTTCTCCACGGCTTTGCATACGTTGTAGAGAGACATTTTCTCGGCATTGAATAGGCTTGCTCAAATATGGTTAAAAAATTAACGTGAATTTCATATAAAATGCAGAGAAAAAACAGAATATCTTTCAAACTGATCTGCGAGTGGAATGTCTTCTGTTAACCTTGCGACCTTGGAGATCTCTCTAATAAACAGGTTTTTATTTTCATTCCAAACTCGATCTTTTCATGCGCATTTCTACACACGTCGCACACTGATGTGTGCTGATGATAAACAAATCTTGACAGGTAGCTCTGCATGGACTTTCAGCCATAAAAAGTGAAATATTTTATTTGATTGTCTTGCACACAGCGACAAAATCAAATGTGGCCAGGTAGTTGGGAGCGCAAAACCCATGGCACAAACAGCGCTCGACGTCTTTGTGAAGTGCAAAACGTCAAAATATCTCATTGTAAACAATACAAAGTACTTTGAAGTAATGTAATAACTGACAGAAAATCACTCGACGAAATATATGGAGAGGGGAAAAACGGCCAAGCGACAAACGAATAGTTTTTTTTTTAGGAAATAATTTTTGTGCGCGCGCTCTCACAAAGAATATGATTGTTGAAGCAATGAAATAACCCATTTTGTCGTTACAGCTTTTTCTTTCTTCCTCGTATACACATGAATAGAACCGTTCACTGCAATTATGGGAAAACATGTAGTAGTGCGTGTGCGTGCATTACCCATCAATAGTAATGAATATGTTTTCTACGACGAAAGAGCACATAATAATTATGCATGTATTCATAGAGAATTGTTCTAAATACGTTTTTTTCTTTTCTCCTTTTGCTTCGCTCCGCCGTTCACATCGATAACGGTTCTCCACTGACATCTTTAGTTTTTCCTTGACTGCATTCGCTTGAAAACAACCACATTTAGTTTGTGCAATCAATCAATATTTTTATTGGCAGAAAATACCAATTGAATGGGTGTTTTACTCAACCAATAATATAAAAAAGAACGCATTTCTACTTTACGAACTCGAATTTTTTTCTTCTTCTCACGCCCGTTTCGATGTCATGCTACAGCGCTATCAATCCGTCCATCGTTCATTTGGTTTCCGTGTGTTTAGATGTTTAACACACATGCGTCCAATGCTCTAATCAATTGTATTACCGTTTCTATTTGCTTTATAAAATGTATTCTGTTTCTCGCAGTTTATTGACCTTCGGTGCGGTTGCACGATGCGATCGGCGTTGAATGTGACAGCCAAACGAAAAGAGGACAGAATAACACAGATCGAAAGAATGAAAAGAAAAGAGAAGAAATGACAGGATTGTCCTATTATGTTTGAATTTACTACGTTCTTTTGGTTTTTCTTTTTCTTGGCTGCTTCGTCGTGCCACTTTTTTCTTTTTGGTCGTGGAATTTCGTTTGGTAAACATTGGACCAGTCATCGAACTTTATTATTTTTCTCTCTCCATTTCTTTCGTCGTTTGTTTTCGATGAAAAAATGCACAGGTATTTTGCCTTAGGAGCAAAAAATGTTGTACAAAATGTTCCTGCATTGATTAGCGATTTATGTAGGTCGCAGCCTCTCTGATCGTCTGTACAAATAGATAGGAAACGTCAAACAAGAACAATAAAGCGGCACCTGGTGACTGGTTGGAGAAATAGAGAATCATGCACATAGTTTGCTGTAACAAGTATGCGTCTGTGTAAGTGCGTCTGTGTTAGTTCAAACGTTGAGAGTATGACACATTGCACTTACTCCCCAGGTGCCGCTGTATTGTTTACTATTTTCATGATCAGAAAGGCTGGTAGGTCGTTCGATTTCTTAGTGTCTTTGACCTAAAATGACAAAGAATTCGCTTCGAAACAAAGAAAAACAAAATTTTATGTCATTTGATTTGACTGCGGCATTGTGACGCAGTTCACTGTCTTTATTTAAGTCTTTCTCTCGATTCTAACCATTTTTCACCTGACAATCGTTATTTATCATCTTCATTCGAAACACATTGACGAATACATTTTTTTTTCTGTAGGAATTTTGATAAAATATCTTTTGATTGCATCACAAAAATGTGGATATTCACTCCTTGATTTAACCAATTGCTCAAGCAATTTTTTTGTGAACGTTGTGTTTTTCATCAACTTTGTTTAATTTTTTTTTTCCTTCATTTTCTATAGGTCCCGTGACTGTGCCAATGGTTTCACAAAGTGGATCACCACCAATTCCAATGCCCGTTCAAGTGCCGCCTGGTCATGTGATGCAACAAATTGTTGATGAAAATGGAACGCTTCGCCATGTAATATTATCCACAGCACAACATCAACAAATTCATAGTCAAGGCAGTGTTCAGCCGCATATCCACGGCCATTATGTAAGTAATGAAAATTTCTTTTGTTTTGCTGCTATTTTTTCTCTCCTCTCTTGCGTGCACTCGCGCACTCAGACTTGAATGGACGAGAAAATTTTTGGTTTTTCGTTGACGTTGGGCTATTGTAACATCGCACGAATCCACGCGTCAATACCAGCTCGAAAATTTGATGTGTGCCGAATGTGTGCAATTGTTGAAAGTCGAAAGTTGGAATTATATGTCTACCGATGGTTAGTTCAATGTCAACGGAAAACAGGCTCATTGATTCAGCAATTGAGCAGCGGATAAAAAAGCAGCACGATTGAATTAACCCGTGACCCAATTTGCGTTGCTAGACCAAATATTTCCACATCATCAGAATGAACGAGATCATAATGACGGCGATGAGTGCAGATTCAATTCAGACGCATGTGTATACGCGATACAGATATGCGTTATGTTTTCCAAACCGTACTTGGAAATTCTGCGAAAGCCTACTTTTTCACCAATCCCCATACTTGAAGAATTTCTTATGCATTGCATCAGAACCGTTACCGACACAATTTGAAATTCCACTCATTGTGTGCATAGAAGAGGAACGCGCGCACATTTGAATTACATTCTAACCGACCGTCACAATTCCTAGACTCTCTCTCCTGAAGTTTGCTCACATGTACGAATATTACATTATTCATTTGATTCAGCCGATGTATGAGCGGTACAAGCACTCATACTCACGTTATGTGGCCATTAATATTAATGAGCGATGATGCATTCAATATGCTTTACATTTCCATTACAATCAAGTGCTCTTTCGTTCGAAATTCTCACATTGGCAATCACACAATTCGGTGCGATTTGATTACAACTTGTGCTCGACTTTGGCTTTCCTTCCAAGTCCCATTCACTCGTGCATTCGTCGTCGGACAATCTTTTGGTCTAACGGCGGGTCACAAATGGAAATACATTTCAATACACACAATTTGAATGGAATATATATCAGCGTCAATAACTCAGCCAGTCACACATCGCACGTATAAGAATTTCAATCAAAATAAACTAAGCCAATTCAAGAGAATAACTCATTAACCGTGTAAATGTCTATCCGTAGTTAGCCGCTACGTGTCAGCCGCAAAGATCATTAATAAAAAGTTGCATAAATTCACACCAAACCAACATGAGGAAGAGAAATGATCGATTACGTTGGTTTTGATGACGATTATTTAGAGCGATTTCATTTTACGTGTGTTGTGAATTCTTTTCTCCACTGGTTCGCGTGGTATTTGTGTGCATTGGCATTTGCGTTCGCGATTGTATTCGCATTCGCATTTTTGGCGACTGCAAGCGAAAATACCGGAAAATGCAAAGTGAATGGCACACCAATGTAAATGTAAAGAGCCCGAAAAGCTCAACATCGCTGCTGTTTCTTTCACATTTTTTCATTGTTCTGCGAAAAATTCATTGCTGAAATTGCTGTCGACGTTGATATGTACTTTTCGATTCAAAAGAAGAGAAAGAAAATATAATAGCGACTACGAAATATGCACCAGCGGCAACAACTTTATATTTAATACACACGGCTCATGTGTATTATATACCGCCACAAATGAATCAATCTGCGAATGCATTCATGATGAACAGAAAAAAAGTGCGCGCTACCAGCAACAACGGCAACAATAACGAAAAAAACACACACACTTACACACTCATAAAACAGCAAAAAGAGAAGAATGAAAGAAACAAAACTAAAGTCAGCCATTAAACAATAACTGAAACCAGCGATATTTACGTGTTTACTTGCAATAGTTCAGTATATACACATTTTTCCAATGCAATGTACTTTAAAAACGTGATATAGAAAGTTGGTTATGCATCAGCCGCGGTGTGTGCTTTTGAAAGGTGCACAGCGTGTAATCTTTCATCCGCGCATCGTTGCGAACAGGCCGAGAAAGAGCGAGAGAGAGAGAGAGGGAGATAGAAGGGGATAGAGAAAGAGAAAAAAGAAATAACTGCACTTGTACGATTTTTCAAAAAGTAATTGTTGGAATGCGCGCATCACCACCATACTCACATAGTGCGGGCATGCAACAATGTATCATTCAAACTGTCAAAAGAGCCCACCAAAACGATGAGTGGTTGCTCATTGTTTTCAGTATGCAAAAAAAATGAAGAATGATATTTTTAATTGTCGTCTGAAAGAAATTTAATTAGCATTTGGCTATTCGCTGGACTTTGAAGCAAATTACATTTTGTCATTGCCCTTCACTCCCGCTCCTTCTCTCTTTCACTCACTCTCCGTACTTCTTCTTCTTCTTCTTCGTCTTGCTCGACTTTGGCCAAAAACAAAACCAACATGTACTCGTACACTGTGCAGTAAACTATTATTTTGTCTGCACCTCGTTAGCAAGAGAGAGCAAACAATCATTTGCAAATCATTAACATTATTCCTTTAGGTCCGTTTTCCTTTAAATTACAGAGTATATATATATATATATATATATATATATATATATATATATATATAT
>NW_022595289.1:2646174-2667779 GCF_009176505.1 Sitodiplosis mosellana
TATATATATATATATATATATATATATATATATATATATATATATATCTTTTGTTGCTTATTCATCGAGCCGAGAGCCAAACTAACTCGAATGTCATTTCATGCGAAGCAATGGAAAACAACAGTCGACATCCGGCTATTAATGCAATCCGCGTTCGCTCGCTCAATCGCGCACAAACATCGGCAAAAATCCACAAACGTCACACACAAAAATATTTTTTGCTCGCAACAACAGATTATTATTGTTATTATTTTGCACAAAACACTCTGAAATCCATTTAATGCGATTTAATATGGTTTCAAAGACACTCTCCCCAACAGTCAAGTCATATGACGGTGCGAATGTACATACGCTGGTGTGAGCAATCTATACAAATTATTCCAAATACTATAAATCTTGCATTGGATAAAAAAGAAAGAAAAACAAAATATTCGTACATTAAGAGCGAGTGATTTGAAATAAAATAAAAATTAAATTAACAACGGACAAAGTGAATGTGAAGTGTGTACGTGCACAGAAACGGTGCACACGTGTGTGCGAGCGCGCACCTAGTCGCTGCTGCACACAGATCCAAAGCCAACCAACATTCAGTTCATTGGAGAAAACCATTTCGAAATAGATATCTCCATCTCTTAGCTAGTTTTCATAGACAGCCGCAGCCAATGTATACATGCAGCGTCTTAAATTTAATACTCCATTGTTACATTTTTTTTCCTTCACCGTCGATGTCGATGTCGATGTCGTCGTCGTCGTCGTCATCGTCATCATCATAATCGTGTGCTGCTTCTCCGTTATGACTCTAACAGTACTTTGTGCATGGTTTCGATTGTGTGTTTGTTGGCTCAGTTTCTCTTGAGCTGCTTTGGCCAAACCGAGAGGGAGAGAGAAAGAGAAAGAGAGAGACTTTTGCTCATTTGCAGCAAATACATTCCTGTAATTGAAATTTCAAAATGATTTATTCCAAGTTGGAGATTTTGAATTTGAAGAAGAAAGCCACAACAAAAGCAACAACAGCGCGCACAATATCTTATACTATTTTCATGCACATCACTTTCACAACAACCGCAACCGTTGTTGTGCGAATAACGATGGCGCGCACCAGTTCAACAAGTACATGCACAATATGGAATTCAACAACGGGCCACCTTTCAAGGCTTTTGCTTCCGTGGCCGTCTACAATATTTTGAAACAAGTAACGATAAAAAAAAGAAAAATTCCACGCCACGTAGAGTTCAAATATTTTGCTTTTTTCTGTTTTCGTTGTTGCTGTTGCTGTTGCTGTTGCTGCCTTTGTGAATGTCGTTGGTAATGTTCTATTTTATACAACATTATCAAATGGTTGTCATACAAATGCGATTTCGTTTGAAATTGTGCCGAAACTAAAAGTAACTCAACCCCTCCGCCAATAAAAACACCGACACAGACTGCTATATTTTTTTTTCGTTGTCTTCATTTCTTTGCTGGCAATTTACTTTTCAAAATGACTTAATCGTTTAGCACTGGTATGCCGTGGCAAATGCGATATGCGAATATTTTTCCCAGTTTATAACTGTCCTTGTAGAAAATATGAATAAATAATCGAGTTGTTTGAAAGTAATTGATTGGGAACAAATAAAGTATGGACAAAATCAAAGAAAAAAAGTATTACAGACAATTTAGAAGTTAATTCACAGTAAATATTTGTTGTTGTTTGTGTTTCATTCAGTCCAACGAAAAAGTCGAGAAACAACTATTTCTCCAACATTATCTACTATTTCTAACAAAATTTAAATCATTCCTTCAAATAAATGCATGGCCACACCATAGATCAAATAACTGAAGGAGAAGAGAGAAAAAAATCTGAAAATATAATTCGTAATCATTTCATTATGACAATTGAGTGGTCGTGGTCGTTCAACCACTTTTTTTCGTACAAGGGCTGCTGATACGATTATAACATCGGGAAATAACGTATGAATGATTTCATTGTAACGCAACCAATTCGAAAGACAGACATTGATTATCAGGTCTAACGCGACGTTCACATTTTTTTTTCTGTAAAAGTGTATTCAACTGACATTACGTTGCGATACGGTTTTCATTAGTACAAACACAATACAAACGTATGACTCGTGTAAAAAGTACTTGAATGATTAAAATGCCAACGTTCACCGTACTCGAATGTACTGTGTGTGTGTTTTTTTTTTGGTTAGTTGGCGGCGATAATAATGTCGCTTTTTCTTCGTGCATTTGTATTGTATTGTGTGTCGCTGTGGCTCATACGTGGATCATTTTTTGTGCCGTTCTGTTGTCATCGACTGATAAATTGAAAAACAAAACGGAACAACAGAATAATAAATAGAAGGGAAATTCGTCGTTATTAGACAAAAAAAGCGAAGCAAAGACAAGATATGAATAAAAAAGTTATCAATTAATTTTTTTCACAATTCCAACGAAAAACTCTCCAGCTAGATTAATTACGTTCGAACATCGAAGTGATGTGTTGGCGAAAATTGTTCAATTGTTCATTCGATTGTCATATCTAATCCTACACGACATTCAGTCACGATTCTTTTTAATTTAATGATGTAAAAATAGACTTTTCATTTTCTTAATAATATATTTTCTGAATAAACAAAAAAAGGTGCAAAATCACAATTAATTTTTTTCGTTGTTCGTTTTGGTTGTTCATTGCAGATAAACGGTGTGGGGCAGCATTTCTACAGTGCCGTACCATCATTTGCAGGACCGGGGCCTCACTTTCATACAATACCTGGTGGCCATTTGCAACCACAAACAATGCACTCACAACATTCACCATCGCCACCAAATACCTATCATAAGGATGAACGTTCACAACGACAGCACACAAAGCTGCTCCGAAAGTTAGAACAACAAAAACAACGAGAAATGAGTAAGTCCAAGTTAATTGGCATTGAGTTAAAATGATTGCCATGTAACATGTTTCCTCTATTCCATTTGAATTTCTTAGATTCTTCGGCATTGTCGACGCCAGCTCATTCACCATCACCGCGAAAGGCTGAACTCAACGGAATCAAGCGATCGGCAAGAAACGGCGCATCGTCGGTTGGTACATCCGAGGACGGTGAAGAATCGTCCAGTGTTCCCGACGAAGATGAGGATGTAGCATCAATTATAGAACAATTATCCAACGTGCAATTACCACAAGTATCAGAAATCACAAGCCGTGGTGCGTTAATCCAATGGACGGCGCCAACTTCAACTGAAAACGTAGTATTAAATACACGCGATTTACAATACCATGTACTGTTGAGTGATCGGGGAAAAGAGGGCAAATACAAAGTTATATTCAAAGGGAAATCGTTGTCGTGCCGAATCCGTGACTTGCGACCGGGTCAAGAGTACTATGTGTGCTTACAGGTGTATTTAGAAGGATTAAATGGATCACCATCGGAAGCGGCCGTTTTTGTAACGCCTTCCTGTGAACCCGATCAACCGATACCTCCAAAATTGTTAGCTAGATCAAAAAATTCGTTGCAATTACGATGGAATGCGCCCAATGACAATGGGGCTCACATTCAACAGTATGTGCTCGAATGCGACGATGGCAAAGGTGAAGAGTTCGTTGAGATCTGTAAGACACGTGGCAAACAGTTCAATTTACAGAAATTGCAGCCATCAACCGAGTATACACTGCGATTGGCCGCAATCAATGAACGCGGTCGATCGGTGTATTCGGACACTGTAACATACAGTACGTCGGGCAATCCACCATCGCAACCGGTTGCACCATTGCTGAAGCATGCCACACCGTCGTCGCTTCATCTCACCTGGTCGCGTCGATCGCAGGACGAGGAGTTTATTTTGCAAATCAACGATAAGGAAAGCGGTCATGGATTCTTGCCTGCGTACACCGGTCGTGACGTATCTTATGAATGCCAAAATCTACGACGAGCCACTAGCTTTCAATTTAGACTTAAAGCCGAAAATGAAGCTGGACAATCATCATTTAGCGAGGAAGTGACATTTCGAACATTGCCAGAGCGACCTGGTCGCCCGCAGAAGCCGCAAGTGAAGGGTAAAATTCATGCCAATCACTTGAAAGTGCGATGGGATCCGCCAACCGATCGAGGCGGTGCTGAAATCAATTTGTATTTTGTGGAAATTAGTTCAGGTGCTTGTTTTGAGCGAATTTATACAGGACCCGAAACCGAAACAATATGTGATCGTCTGAATCCAGGAACCACGTACCAAGTGAAAGTTGCATGCGAAAGTGTTGGAGGTACTAGTCAGTTTTCGGAACCATTGACAGTGACAACCGAAGCGGTTGCACCTGATGCGCCATCTCCACCGTACTGTAACAGTCCACCCGAACCGCACACAGCCATCTTGCAATGGGACAAACCGGACTACAATGGTGGTGCTCTAGTTACCGAATTTGAAGTCGAGCTACAGCACCAAACAAACACTCAATTCCAGCAAATCATCTACAAGGGAAAGGATACTTACTGTGTGGCCACCAATTTGCAACCGGGCGAATGGTATTGTGCCCGAGTGAGATCGATAAATCGAATTGGTTTCGGTCCGTGGTCGAGTGACTTTGAATTTGCCGCCGGCGCTGCCGCTCCAAGCGCACCAATCACACCCACCATCATCGTTCGATCGGCCACGCACTTAACTGTTTCGTGGAACGAACCGAAAACGAACGGTGCACAAATAACCGAATACCGTTTGGAGTATGCTCTGAATGATCAGCACGAGTGCTACAATATCACCTATCAAGGCGTTCAAACATCGACCGAAGTCAGAAACTTAACTCCATTCACTACTTACTATTTTAGAGTGTGCGCCAATAATGTGGCTGGCAAAAGTCCCTATTCCGACGTTGCATGCCAGAAAACATTGGCCGCTGTACCAAATGCACCAACCATTGATACGTACGAAGAGAAAGCCACATCCGTGTATTTAACATGGAACGAGCCACAGGACAACGGTTCGCCCATCACATACTATAACATTGAGTACATGGATCGTTTGATATCAACCGATAGCAATGTGCTAGAATGGTACATCGAAGACTTGCATCCAGAGACAACGTATAGATTTAAAATTCAGGCTGTGAATGGCATTGGTATCGGTCATTTTTCGAATGTGCTGCGCATCACCACAAAACCGTTGCCACCGAAACCACCAAAATTGGAATGCGTCGGTGTCGGTCACAATTTCCTGAAGCTCAAATGGGGTGACGGCCGAAACACAGACTTTGTTAGATTTTATGTTGAAATGTATGTTGCACGTGCACGCGAATTTCAAGAGGTTTATACAGGAACTAGTTACCTATGTAAAGTAAATAAATTACAAGAGCAAAGCGAATATCGGTTTCGAGTGTGTGCTGAAACCGATCACGCTGGTCTCGGCGACTATTCGGATGAATATGTCTTCAAAACGAATGCGGCCGTTCCCAGCAGCATCAAGGCACCTCGAATCGCTGAGAATGCACCGTCTACAGCTGCCGCTGTCGCCGCCGCTGCCAACGCATCGGAACGGAACTGCATTACGTTGGAATGGCAGCACAGTAAAAACACATTCCATGACATCGTCGAATATGTGCTGCAATGGTCAAAGGATAAAGATCAGGAGTTCAAAGTGGTAAGCATTCGTTTTCATGCACTCTAGATGTAATATTCGATACAGATGCAAAAACAATAAAATCTGTTTTTCCATTTGTTTTTTTCTACTTCGCAATAGCTCTATCGAGGACCAGAAACTCGGTATAATGTAGACAATTTGGAGGCCGGTATCGATTACACATTCCGCGTGTGCCCGGTTCGTTTGGCTGACTGTAGCGATTTATTTGGTGCCAATTCGCCAACATTGCGATATCGAATCCCATCCAATTCAGATGCAAACTCGACAAATTCATCGACAAACAATCGAAGCAACAGTGTCGACGTGGTCGACGCACCAACTGCAACGCGCACAGTCGGTTTGTTCAAACGGAATTTACATAGGATTACATCAATTTGCTCGAACCGTAGTCGACCATCCAACCAAGAGCAGGCTATTCTACTTGTGATATTTTTCATGATCACAACAGTCGTAGTTGCTGCAATACTTCAGACTTGGACGCGATCAAACAAAGAGTGACGGTATAAATCATTTCTGCAATATCAATGAGTTCAAATAAACACACAAAAACAAACACATCCAAACAGAACCAATCACACGCCCACATATACAAACATTATCCATTTCCACATCAAGAACATACAAAAACACGTAAGATAAAACAAAACAAAAGATCTAAAACGATCTGATTTTGTGTTGCCGTAAAAATACAATTGTAAGAAGAAATCGAATTGGAATCATATTGGGGCAGCTCCTTCAACGCGTGCAGTATCGCTGAACACAAAATCAAAGTATCGCCAAAATGAATGGGAATTCATCAGTTCCTGGAGAAACTGTCGGGGCAATAAAAAGCGTTCATCCGATTGAAAGATTCGCTAACAGGCATCCCTCCCGAACACAAGAAAGGAAGCGAGCAACAAAAACACAAATCATAATTTACACTTATGCGTATTCAAAATGAA
The DNA here is from genome assembly GCF_009176505.1 of Sitodiplosis mosellana. NCBI lineage: Eukaryota > Metazoa > Arthropoda > Insecta > Diptera > Cecidomyiidae > Sitodiplosis > Sitodiplosis mosellana. The sequence goes on from NW_022595289.1 coordinate 2,652,726, forward strand.
AACCAATTATGGAAATTATCAATGGTGAAAAATTGAGCAAAAAAAAAATTATACATAAAATGATATATTTCTATAGATTCCTAAGAGATAAAACTATTCAGCTTCATTTTTTTTAAATGTAAATACAATTATATGCAATTGTTTGATTTTCAATATGATTACAAGCACAGGCACATTTTTTAAATTAATTTTTTTTAGAAAAACAAAGTGCATGCATTTGATAATGTCCTTTATGCTTATGAAGCATGCATCAACGTATCGAGAATAGGTATGCACTGCATTTGTTCTATTGATTGGCAAATGAGTGCAATAGAAGGTGAAAAACAACATACATATTGTTTGTTATTCATTATTATAAAGTAAAAATGAATAGTATATTTTTGTTATTGTTTCTTTGTAATTTACACGAGAACATCATAGAAGAGAAGAAGAAGAAGAAGAGGAAAAATCAAACAAATGATGAGCATCAGTAACGTGCAGTGAGGTTTAATTAAATTTTGTTAATTTATCTAAAGAAACATGTGTAAGTGCAAGAAAACAAGAAAGAAAACCCAGAAAAAAACGAAAAAAGCCAATTTATAAAAACTGAAAAAAGGTAACAAACATAAAATGGGCCGACATCACTTCAGGGTAACCAAATCATTTCACTGAAGCGATTTCGCTCATCCAACATTTGTTCACTTCTGTTTACTCCATTCCTAAATGAAATTTATGCATATATTGTGGTTAACTATTCTTATTATTATTGTTATTTTTTATAATGTATGTTTATGCGAAAAGAATGAGAAAATACAACAAAAGAAAAATGCATGATTTATTAAAATGAAATAAGCAAGGAGCAAAGAAATTTTATTTTGAGTTCGCTGCCGAAGGCTTCACAAAAAAACGAAAACAAAAACTTAGTGCGAAAAATATATATGGTTCAGCAGCATGAAAATATTAACAAAAACACACACACACACATTTTTTTACTGCTTCATTATAAAGTACGGTGTCATTGGTCCAAGAAAAAATCCGTGGTTCATGTTATGTGTACGTTTCATATTTATTGAACAAAATCTGCAAATGAAATGAATGTAAATAAAACTGTCCATTTTAACGAAGCTCTAGTCGGTATGTCCAACGAAAGAAAAAGAAAATTAAAGCATTGAATGTCGTTGAATGGACGAGATTTACTCGTTGTGAGTGTACACTGAAAATGAAAAGAAATGAATAAATGACATTCCTTTTGAGTACATTACCATATAATGCATCTGCCCCTTTTTTGATTTTTCCCCTCCTACTCACACATACCATACGTGTGTACGTTTTGCCTACACCTGCATTTATTGAAATTTGTACTCTATTTTGGTTGAAAAATTTGCTCTAGTCAGGTGATCAGTTTACTGAATTATTATCAATATAACCCAAAAAAGAATTATGGCACAACCACACACACACACACACAAGATGCGAAAGAATGTAGGATGGAACGGAGAACAGCAACCAAAACTCAGTATAAATTTGTGTAAATCAAGCAAATATTAGGAAATTTTATTCATGAAAACAAAAATCAAAATCCATCATGACATTACATTACATTATATCACAGAGAAGAAACAACTACTTACTCTATTGGTGCTATTTGTTTTTTTTATTCATTTTATACGTTGGCAATTTTTGAAATGATGCAATGATATTTCTTTTGTATATTTTTGAACAATTTCTCTATTTATTTTTTTTTGTATGAAGCAGATTTAAAATCGGCAATGCCCTAGGATATATAGAACAATGAAGAGAAATCAATACACGATTTTTTATCCAATAGAATCCATCGCATTTCTTATGACATTAACTACTACTTACCAATAAAAAAAATATCCTTTAAACGTAATTTTCTGCGATCATCATTTTCTATCAACAAAAATGGCTTGAACATTTGCACAACCAGCGCCACAATTGCAACTTAAATAGTTAACAATTTATTTGGAGAAAGAAAACAATTTTCACACCAAACATTTCTTGTCCCTCACTTTTTCCCTGTCTCTCGCTCTTTGAATGTTTCATCATGAAACTTTCATGAAGAATACAAAACCATACTAACTTATTTTATAATAAAACGTAAATCTTTGAATCAGTATTCAAAACTAAACGGGATGTACAATTTTATTAGATGAACCAGAAACAATAATTCCAATCACAGAAACGAAACAACATTCATTCTTGCATAGTAAAATTAAACAAAAACGAACAAACAACTGAAACAAAAAGTAATAAGATATCTAAAGGAATAGCACAAATTTTCAAGCAGTTTATCGTAATATTTAAAGAAATAGACCACAATTTTCGAGCCGCTCAAATCATGACACGACAACATCAAAGATGTCTCCTCTTTGGAGACAATGGACAAACAACAAACATATGGATCTATAGTAGCTAGGAAAGTGTTCAAAAACATGAAATCTAACAATTTAGCAATGATGATGAGAACAAAAGAGAAAATCCAATGTCATTTTTTTTTCTTCAAATATCGCTGTTTATGTTGGAATCGCACGAAATTTATACATTTTATTGCAAGTTCGTTTATAATTATATTTAAAGCATGTTCCACATCATTGAAACAATTATTTTTAGCCGTTTCTATTCTATTTAAATAATAATAATCAAAAGAAGATAATGAAGAAGAAAAATCAAGCAAAAGCACTATTTATGAGCTAAACAGAACATATATATATTTTTTAATTTCTAACTCAATTGAGGCGTTTATAAAATACGTAAAATACGTTGTAAACTGATTTCTTTATTGATGGTAATTTTATATTCCAATCCATTTCTGAAATCAAAATTATTGAGCTAATGACAAAGATGTAACACATTTCAATGACAAAAAAATTATGATAATTTCTATTTTTTGTTTTGTAAATAAAATGAAACCAGGAATAAAAAAAAATGACGAACATTTTTCTCTCTAACTTCACAACATACATAAACAGTGACCGTGATTTTTAAATGTACTCAGTCAAACGCAATTTGTCGCAATAAGTAAAAAAACAAAACATGAGTGGGCTGACGTCAAGTTTGCACCGGTTTTTTTTGTTGGATTAGACTTGGTGGATTTGAAATCATTCAATTCCGTGGATACAAAACACTGGGAAATGGAAATTTCGACTCGAGAGTGTAGGTTTGATCATTCCATGGTAAACATTTTCCCGAAATGTTAACTGCTTTTGCGGAACAAATCGACCAACATCTTATTTGTGGTTTATTGGAGAAATTTCGTAGTGAGGAAATATTGTTGTGTTTTGAGAAGCCTTCCTTAAATGAAAATTCCGATATGTCTGTTTGATTCCAAAATTAAGAATACTAAGGTGAACAAAAAAACAAAAAAATCAAATGCAGAACAGTCAACAAGTGTTTTTGCCAATTATAAATGTTTCTTTCAATTTTTCGACTTTTAAGTGTTATGCTACGCGAATATGACAAAAAAAAAATAAACACAAAAAAACCAACAATATTGGAGAAAATGCAAACAAAATTTAGAAATAATGATTTATGAACTATCATTCAAGCAAATTCTATTAAAAATGTATATATTTAACACTATGATGATAAACAAAGAATGATGATGATTATTATGAAGATGATGATGACGATGAAGAGGAAGAAGAAGAAGAAGAACGAATGAGGGAATATTGTATTTGTAATTAAAATCTAATGTTGTATAAGAATAAGAATTGCATACACAAAAAAGAAAATATATTCTATATTTTATGTAAAAAGAAAAAGAAAATTGAAATGCGTTTTCTTTTTTATTAAAATTTTCAGTTATGTATGTGTACATGTACAGTGTATTGAGACAACGTCCAAAGGTATGTTTGAAAGAATGATAAATTTTCAAATCAGGAAAAGACATTGAATTCGGCCATCAAAAGAATGACAAAAACTTATTTGTTTTTGCCACACTTGACCGTTTTGCACTGAGCGCTGTCAAAAATGCGCTATGACACAGATTGAACGCACGCATGCACATTTCATAATACCGGTGCTCGTTATGATTGTTCGCACTGAGTGTTGTATCATTTGTGTTTGCATTGCTACAACATTCGCACCATAGTTCCGTCAACAGAGTTTACCGCTAACCAAACGAAAAAGCAACAACAGCAGCAACTAAAAATGGTGAGTATTTAATCTCTTTGGAACCAATTTGGTTGAACATCAGCATTTGCAGAATTGTTTATCAATATCAATTATTACATTTCCATGTGATTTCTCAATTCTATCTTTCGGTTGAACAGACAAATCCAGTTTTCGGCCTGTGTCCATGCTGCGAAAATCCGAACAACTCGGTATTTATGCAGTCAATCCATTCGGACAGCCTGTTCAAAATGCTGTTGAAACGCGGTCAATTCAAGCGAAACTATTTATTTTGCAACAAATGTATTGATTGGGCAAAAGACGAGGTCCGGAAGCGACTACCACAAAATTCGCAGTATTCACCGATTAGGTAAACAATCAGAAAAACAAATCGAATGTAGAACAGTCAACAAGTGTTTTCGCCAAATGTAAATGGTTCTTTCAATTTTGTGATTTTCCAGTGAAAAATGTGCCAGTCGCAATACACCGGATCCATTCATGAACGATCTTATGATGGGAGCCGACAGCAATGTTGGACAGCGTTTGGCCAATCCAACTGATTCACCTTTACACTTAGGTAATCGTAAGTTATCAGTTCGTGCAAGTCAATCGTTGATTCATGACATTTCGTTTGCACTTTCTCAGCAATGTCACCTGTAAACTATATGCCATATCATGATGAACGTTTGACTGAACCGATGCTGTTATCGCTCAATAGAACAGCACATTTGATCGCTCCATTGCCAAGCCCACTCAATGATGTGGCCAATCCATGGGAAATGAATGATGATCACAAATCCGATGACAACACAGACCACATCAATTTGTGATATGCAGCACACATGGACCCATAAAATCATCCAACCAGTCATCAACTTCAACGTTACTTATTTCACTAACACAAAACGCCATATTTACTGAATAAGAAATAACTCGTAATCAAATTTAATAAACATAGCAAAGGGAAAGAGAGAGAGAGAGAGAGAGAGAGAGAGAAATTCCAATTGGATATTTTTGTTTCACCATATCGTAATGTTCGTATCGACGTACCGTTCATTTTAATTAAAATTTTGTGTTTATCAATAGTTTGACAGTTTGGCGCCATTAGAATGACAGATCAACAGAAACCACATAGAGTGAAGATAAATAACGTTTAAGATAAATAAATACACACGATTTTCGGTCATTTGTACAATTCATTTTTACTTTTGGGTTATCACAACGTATATAGAATAAAACAAACAATAAAAAGGTAGTACTTTGTCACATGCGAATTGAAATCGTTGAGTTAAGTTGCATTTGCTTCACAGAGCCTATTTGTTTTCGAGGTTTTGATACAAAATACTTGTAATTTCTCCGATTTGACCGCTGCTAAGTAAGTCATTAACTAAGAATTCATTAGGATCTAAACGTGACTATCGTACCACCAATGGCTTTTGCGCTACAGATATGAGCTATGGCCTTTTCGGCATCGTCCGGCGTGTACACCTGATCGACTACTGTCTGCAAAACGCCGTCATTCACGTACCCAGCCAATCGATCGAGGGCCCGATGGCATATGTGTGGACCGCCCCAATCAGATTCCGTCTTGAATACGTACGCTATACACTTTTCCAGTCTTACATAAATCTGAAGAAAGAATGAAAAAAAAAGCAAGGAAACTTTGAACACGTTGGCTTGTCAAAAGGAATGTACAAATGACATCGAACAATGTATGAATGTGACGTACGGAGCATAAAAATCGCATGAAAATTCCATATTCGTCGGATAATAATCGCTTTTCTACTGTGTCAATGATAGTGCCGCCCTTGCATAGAAATTTGCTAATGAAATCTCGATTATATGCTTGCGATGTGGTTAAAAATACAACGTCGTAGTGTTCTCTGATTGTCAATTCCTTTAGCAAAAGGTCTCGCTCTTCTAATTCATAGATTTTGTCATCACTATTGAACGCTATTACGTCGTCAGCACCTGAAATGTAATTGATTCGAATTACTTCACATGTTTTTTTAATTATTGTTGCCAGAATTTGAATGAAGTCATTATGATACACCAATGTACCTCTGTCCTCTATTCATGAATGCATTGAGTGAAAATGGTTATCAACAAATCGTTAGTTTTCAAAAATTGAGTCAATAGAATGGAATTCAATTGGTATACCTAATGCTTGAATAACAGGAACAGATCGTATATTACAAGTGGCTGTAACAAATGCACCCCATTTTTTTAGTAACTGCGTTAAAACGCATCCCACTGGAGAGCAACCAGAAAAAACTAAAACACTGTGCATGGAAGACATCATTAATAACCAGTTAGAAATAGATGGTTTTTGAGCTGATTTACCGCTTTCCCTCGGAAGTGGTTTCTGCTAAGGAAGCAGCTTGGAGTGCGGATAATGCGATGCAGCCACTGTATGGCAAACTGGCGGCTCCTTCAAACCCGATGATGAACGGCTTACGTGATACGCGTGATTCCGGTGCAACAACCAATTGAGATGCGACACCTGCTTCATACCACGGGGAAGCTATCCAAACCTCATCACCAATTTCAAGTCCACTTTTTGAGCTACGACCAACACCTTCCACAATCCCCGCACATCCTCGACCTATGACCAATGGCAACTCTTGATGGTCATACGTATTATAATTTTGGATCATCCGACGCAAATGACGCCCATATCCGCCCGCAATTTCATAGTCGATGCGATGGATTGACGCAGCTCGTACTCGTATGAGTATATCCGTTGCTGAACACAGGCTGGGCACTTTCACCATCGTTGGAATGACATTCTGTTGAATTGAGAATCGTTTAATATGTTCAGCCATTAAAATTTGTTAGACAGATGTAGACTTACATCAGGATCTTTGAGCGCTAAGCAAGCCACAGCTTTCATCACTGGGCTTGGATAATAGGGACGTGCAGCCCAACATCCAATCATATAGCCACAAGTTGTACCGATACCCAGTCCAATGAAAACATAAAAAAGATTGTTCCTGGCAACTGAAACCGGGGAAAAAATTACATCAGCATATTGTTTCAAACACGAATATGTTAACCACACTACTTACTTTCATCTCGAAAAATTATCTGTAACTGTTCACCTAAGAATTGAGGACTGGTAAAGTTCGATGCGGATTCTTTAAAATTATTCAATTTTTGTAGTAGTTCTAACCAGACATTTTTAATATTTTCTTTAACAGCTACAAGCTGACCGTCGTTGAAAACCTAAATTAAAATGAACACATTTTATGATAAAGTGACCACAATGAAAATTCGAAGTGAGTTAACTTACTCGATTCGCTATAGCACGTCCTTCATCACCGAATTGCCTGATGGCATGTATCGCTTGTTCCTTTGCCATCGTTGACCTTAACTAACGAACAATTTCTCTTTTGAAATCTATGATTCTAAATGGTATACAAATAATGCCAAACTGTTCACGTGAATACGGGATAGGTGCTCGAATTGATATGTACACAGATACTGATTTAGATGCAAATGTTTGTGATTTTTGTTCCAAAATTTATTGGTTTAAAGTGGTGCCTACAATGAATGATATGCATTGAAAATATCTCCGAAATAGCGAATGTGCCAAGTGATAAGGATTTGATTGGTCACACAATGACTCACCTGCATCGAATAACAAAACTCTTCCAATTGCCATAAACTCTCCCCCATCGCTAAAATGCTTAATGACGTCAACAAGATTCAATCAGCAGCAACCTTCTCTCGGCAAGACTAGAATTTCATTCTAATGAATATCTGAAACGAAAAATATTCACATTCAATTATTATTGGATTGAACTGTGGCTCTAAGTGGCAGCAAAAAGCTGCTTGACAAGACATTTTTTTCCACTATGGGTCAAAAATCGATATTGATATCAATAAATCAAGCGTTTATTGCACCTACTATCTCCTATTTTGAACTGTTTTCATTCGATTGGCATCAAATTCACTTTCGTTTTTAAAGGACCTTTTCCTAATAAAGGGAATAATATCTAACACTTTTGCATAATCAAAATTGTTGGCACAAACACACCTACAAACCACGATCACTGCTGATTGTACATATCTACGCGCAGTACATATCTACAGTGGGTATGTGTATATATTTTTTGCCCTCAATCTCATGTGAGTTTTGACACATTCGCTGTCATAACACTAGACTGACATTCCGAAACATCGACATTTTTTGTTGAATTCGAAAAGCCAACTTTTTTTAGAACTAAAAAAATTTCGTTGAAAGAATTCATACCATTTTAGAATTATTAAAAGGAGTTTTGCAACAAAATTTAAATTATTTTCTAGAAAATACTAAATTTTTAGGAGTTTCTCATATTTATTTATTTTTTATTTCTATTTTCATAGGAATTTCATATGGAAAATGTCACAATGCTTGACATTGAAAATAAATCAAACTATGAATTTAAAATACCGAAAAAAAATTTACTCCAGTGTTGTAGATTCCAAAAAGATATCTTGAAATGAAAATAAATTCGACCAAATGTCGAGTCCAAAGTATACTACAACCAATTTCCCCTTCACAGTCGCTGAGTTGCAACATGTACGCAGCCAGTTTATTGGATTATACCACTTAGTTGTATATTTGGCCACCAGTCGTAAGCGCACACTCAAACATCTATACAATTTGAATCAACTATATTAGTAATGTCAAACGGCAACCGTCTTCTCATCCAACTGCTCTTCGGCACCAGTCATCATTGAAAATTTGTGTTAATTTACCGTTTGTGTCATCACATTTCCAACAAAAGTTAGAATCAAATTCGGACAAAGTTTTCGTTATTGATTCTTCAGTATTTTATTGATAATTGATTTACATTTTTGTTAAGCTATTAGTAGAATTTTGAAGGGTAAAAATGCAACGCTTCATGAATATTTACGGAGGTACAAACAACAACGGAGTCGAGGGAAACGTCTCAGTAATGTCGAGTGATATGAACTGGAATGAATTAAGCATTGGAATTAATGACACAATTGCTGAAAATAATTTTTTTGGTACACATAACATCCAACTAATTAATTTAACGTTCAAACAGTGGTTTTTTTGCTAGAATAATTTGTCAATTTGGAAGAAATTCCCTGTGACAATGTCATTTTCTAACCTCAATTTTGAATTATTCTTCTTTTTGCGCAGGACGGAAGCATCCAGAACATGAACCAAAGGGTAAAATTCAAAAAGATGATATGTTTCTCGACATCGGAAAGAATGGCACCGACGAAAATAAACAAAATGCTAATGCGGAGTTAGAACGAAACTCCCTTGAGTCAGAGAATAATTTATCATTGAGTTTCGACGAAGGACTTCGCATCGGTCAACGACACAGCCAAAATGGAAGAAAACCACTAGCCCAACACAATCAAGTGCCCAATGTTTATGCGCAAGGTCAATTATACAAACAAAGAAAGGAATTTCGGATGAAATTACTCGAGAAAAAGGAGCGCGATCAACGCAAATTCCACGCAAAACCAGCGCCAAATTTCAATGCGATTCATGTAGCCCAAAGTAAAAAACGTACTCAAGAGGAGCCGAAAATAACAATCCCAAAAACACCACAAGTAGTACGCTCTCATCGCCATTATGCAGATTTAGCTAAAGCAAAAGTGAGTACTTGAATCTAAAGTTGAAAAATCACAGCATTCCCACGACTATAATGTTTTATTTTGTTTTTGTTTACAGCAAGATGAGTTGATAGCATCCCTAAAGCCGAAACCATTTGTGTCGAAAGAAGCCGAAGTTCTAAAATTGCCGCCATATATTCCACGCCCAAACAAGAAAACGCCAACTGAACCAGCTCCATTTAAATTGCACAGTGATGAACGACTACGTGATCGGCGCGAATATGATAAAAAATTTGAAGAAAAAACGGAACGCAAGCAGAGGGAACAAGAGGAACGACACAAAATTGAAGAAGGAATAATTCGTCGTCAGCTTCGTCAACAAACCACATTCAAAGCCAATCCAAATCCCTTCTCAGGAGGAAAATAATACCGACCGGATTGAAAAAAATGCCATGAAACCATCCCTCAACATAAATAACATCAGCTCTTCAAATGTAAAATGATCTTATTTAATCATAGTTTTAACGATATTAACTATTAAGCCATTACAGCCTACTAATTAATCAACTGACAGTATACAATAAAGCTAATCAATTAGTACGTGAAGTTTTTAGAATTAGTTGGGTAAATCGGAACATTGTAAAAATACGCATATGAATAGTAATGAATGACATTTAATAAGAAATTTTAATAAAATGTGATTTTCGCTAAACAAAGACGTCGACGTTAGATCATCATTCATTCACCACATTCATATACTGTTAACTATGCTTGTTATTTCTCCACTGGATTGTTAGATAACACTGCCATTTGTTTGTTTAACAAAACATGATTCGATTGGCCATTGCAAAAATTATTGGTGGTCGCATGAAAAAAAAATTGGCATCAAATGTTGAAGTGTATTTGATTTGGGTGTTCGTCGATGTTGTCGTTGATGTTGTCGTTGAACACAGTCCCTATTGCCCGGAGTTATACACTTTGTTCTTGTTAATATAATCACAGCGGTGTGACTACTTCAAACTATTGAAACATCTGCGACAATCTGGTGAATTAGTCTTGAATCACTTTTATTCGATCATAAAAAAAAACACAAAAATAGTTAAATGTTAACATTGAAAAGTGTAAATAAACATTATTTGATTAGAAAGTAGTTAGTCGTTCTCTTCAGCTTCATTCTTCACGCGCTGTTGACGGTTGCTTCATGTTCGTTGGTCGTTTTCTCCGGATTATACTTCTTAGTCACTGTAACAGAATAATTGCAATTATTATGCATGCATAATCGATTTAAGCTTCAGAATGTAAAGTGCATCATTTGAATTACATGTGATAAGTGTGTCCGGATCGTCTGCAGATGGTTTACGTTTTTTGTGCGTCATGAGTCGCATGTACGCAAGTCGATACTCGTCTTCGTCCATCGCATGATACTTAACCGCTCCGGTTGAATTCACATGGTACGAGTAGACGGGAATGACCGTTGACGACACAGCCACCAGATCTATTGTATTAAATTATACAAAATATATATTATATTGAAATATCAAGCGGTTGCAATGCATACGCGAATCAACGTTCAAGCGATAGACAAACTAGAAGATAGAAAACCAGTTAGCATTAGAACTTGCTGAAAAGCAACGGTTTAATAAAGAGAGAGGTATAAAAAAAACAACTCGTATATATATCAATCGATCGCCGTTTTTAGTAAAACGAAAACACATACATGGCTAGAAATCGTCTCAAAATGAATCGTTATGTAAATATTTTCGATTGGTCGACGGTGAACCATGACTTTCTATCCAAAATTGCATTCACAAAAACACTCAAAAACAATACAGCGTATCAATGTATAGGTGTGTATGAAATAAAGTTATTGTTGTTGGCTTATTGGCTCCAAAAATCTCTCACCAGGTTCATAGGTGTCGTCGTCTGTCTTTTTGTAGTACATTGGATTACATATCACACTCCCAATCACCAGTCCCAAGAACAAAGCCACCATCCATTCGATCTTTCGGTTATACGTTAACATCGTTGAAGCGGAAATTTCAAGGAAACTTTCAGATTTCGCTAAAAAATGAATGCAAACACTTGTTTTCAATGGATTTATTATATTCACTTTCAAGTCAGATATATTTGTATCACGTCAACACATGAATAAATGACGTCCACAATTACAATAGGGATCCGAATTTACCGTCTTTGATAATAATTTGTTTAGATTTCCACAAAAATCAATCTTCGTTTTTCTACGAATTTCGTGCGTAAACTAGCTATGTTGCTGTAACAAAAACGACTTAGAGATGTGCTTTTTATGCGGAGCCAACGAGCACAGTGATTAAATCTACTATATTGGGAATGTGTTTAAAGAAAAAAGAAACGTCTTCTCACGCGCGATGCGCAAATACGCGGATGTTGAGTGCGAGTGTGTTGGCGCATCGCTAAAGCGGCGGTTATTGTTTGCAGAAATCACTCATTGCCAATATGGTCATCGCTAAAGAAACAAGTGAGCAGATTCATTCGGAACGTGGCAGAGCGGTGGTGGGCGTACAAGTGAAGAGTAGGAGAAATTTGACAGCTCAAAGATGTTACCTTTTACCTGCTCAGTTGTTGTTGTTGTTGTTGTTTTTTCTTTTTCCCTCTTATTTCAATTACTATTGTCTTTTACAGCATCTCAGGGCCTTTATTGCCATGTTGAGTCTGTTTTCTCTTTACAAATTTCATTTATTACCTTCGTGCTGCATAATTTACTGTTGTCTGTTTTGGTCTCTCACGGCATGCAAACATCATTTTCAACTAACTATTCTCATTTAGACGTATAGTAAAAGACTCAATTGTTATGCATAAGATATAATAATAAGATTATCAGAAGCAATTTGAAAATTAGACTGTAAAAATGAATTGGCTTTGAAATGAAAACACAGACTTTTTTTTTCTGAAAAATAAATTTTTTATTTATTAAAAATTGTTTTATTGTAAGAAATTGTTGTTTTTTTTCTCAAATATGATTCATATTTTTTTCTTTCATCAAAATCGTTATAAAAGTTAAAATATATAATATATTCCTTATGGCTAAATACTTACAACTTGTTCTTTTGCTAGAATAATGAAAAAAGAGAATAATTTATGGGTTTTGTAAATAGCTGTTGGGAAGAAAAGAAAATAGATATTTTTTTCAAAAAATTTGAAAATTCCAACAAAAAAAAATGTTGACGACACAATTTGTGTCTAATTTCACAAGTGAAAGGTTCTTAAGCTTAGGCTTTCTCTTAGAATTCATTCATTCTAAATGTATTTTTTCAATATTTTGATTATCGATGCTGCTTCATCTATCACAAATATTAAATATTACCGAAATTAAAAAAAAAGATGTAAATCTTGATCTCTCAGTTGAAATAATGTTAATAAGCAGGGCCGAAGAAAATATTTACGCTAAACAGGCGAAATATTTATTTAAATATCTCAGAAAAAGGCCTGAAATATTTAGGCTAAATCTCAAAAAACGGAAAAATATTTATGATAAATATAAAATATTTAAGATGAAAATCAATACTTTTTTCAAGAATTTATTGGAATAAATTATTTATTGATATATCTTTTTCACTATTGCAACTGGTTACAAGCTACGACAACAATTTTTTTCAAATTTTTGTACAATGATCGACGATTGTCGCTCAATACAGCCCTATGGCGCGAAAATGTTCGTTCGACATCACAAGATATTATTGGCGCAAATTTAAATGCACTCAATTCGTTCGGTGTTAATGATTCAACAAATTCATCATTTTTGTTGCTCTTTCCTGTGCTCAAAATTACTGAGATTTCTTTCATTTTCTGAAAACCCTTGTTGCGAGCTTTGTCAAGAAATCCCGATTTCCCACGAATTTGTTGTAAATTGTTGCGAACAAATTCAAATGTTTCAAGAGCTTCAATAATTTGTGATGTTTGTGACAATGCAAGAAAAGTTGTTCTTGATAAAAGTCAATTCTCGTTTCAAATTTTTCGGCTTTGCGATAGCGGTTTGAGCCTTTCCTATCGATTTTGCATCGCCTGCATCCTGAATTTTGCGAGTTCAAACGAAACATCAAAACTTATACAACAAAAATACTCAATACATATTACAAGTGGGAAATCAATTCGATCTGTAATTCACGTACTTCCTATCTCATTCATTTCAAATTAAATTCGGCATAAACAATAACAATAGCGCTGACTTGTTTTGACTGCAACTTTTATATTTGAGTATATTCGTGTCATATCGACTTTGTGGTATGAAAAGAATATGATTTAAAATCACTTGACCAATGAATTTTTGTTCAAAATATTGATTTTGAGAGGCAAAAACGGCCAAATATTTACTTAAATATTTTATTTAAATAAATATTTTTTTCTCAAAAAACGCCAAAATATTTAATCAAATATTTTTTATTTAAATAAATATTTTCTTCGGCCCTGTTAATAAGTGTGAATTTTTTTAAAATTAAATACATTTCACGTATCAGCTATGCAAAAACACATATTTAAGCATATTTTGACAGCCGCTCATTATCATACATATCTTCTGAATATCTAACAAATTAACAATCAAAATAGCAAATTATAAATTTAAGTAATCAAAATGTTACATCGCTAGCGGAATGAATGCGAAGATGTTCCAGGAGTGAAATTATTTATATTCGATCTTATCAAGGAAATTAGAATTAAACCTAAAATCTAATAAAATGTCTAATTATACTTTGCACTTTTATGTAGCCATTAAATATTTTTCTCATCCCATGTTATCATCATTACTTGTTATTTGCGTTTTTATTACGCTCTCGGTTGAAAGCGTGACATGTAGAATTCGCAATCGGAACAGTAAATGGCCGGTGCAATGACATGTTTTTTGCGGCAGAGATTGCATTGAACGGCTTTTGCTGATGCTTTTACGATTGCGCTATTGTTGAATACGCGTGTTGGAATCGCTTTGACAGTCATTTGATTTGGGTCTGTGGTGGTTGGCATGCCGTTTGTTTGCATGTCACCATTCATTGATGTGACAATTGGTTTGGCCGTTTCGATGGTTTCACCTTTAGTTCCTGGTTCAAAACTTACTTTTTTAACGGTTTGTGCTTTTTGGGCCGTAGCATTCACCATGGTCGTTTGAGGCACACTGAAGTACGGTGATTGTTTTTGCGGTGGCATTGCATAGCCATTTGTCATTGGAACGCGTTGATATGGTGGCATTCCGTTTTGCTGTGGTGGCGACATTTGGAACATGACGGGTGATTGCTGGGTACCCATATAGTTTCCATTTGTCATTGGTGGCTGTTGATGTTGTTGTTGTTGCTGTTGCTGTTGCTGTTGCTGTTGCTGTTGCTGTTGCTGTTG
>NW_022595289.1:2667789-2717480 GCF_009176505.1 Sitodiplosis mosellana
TGTTGCTGTTGCTGTTGCTGTTGCTGTTGCTGTTGCTGTTGCTGTTGCTGCATATATTTGTTCATCGCTGCATTGTATTGATAAACGTTGGCCGGATTCTGTGGAATTGGCATACTATTGCTAGCAATAAAATTACCGTTTGATTGAGGTGGTTGCTGCATGTTGAAGTTTGGCCGTTGTTGATTTCCCTTCATGTAGTTCATCTGTGGAAGTGGCATGTATGGTGATTGCGCCGACATATTCTGATTGGCCGCATCAAAGTTTGGTGCACGTCCCTGGAGCGCTTGCTGTGGAATTTGATGCAACATTTGTTGCTGCGCTTGGATCATATGGTTGCGTTGGGCATCCATCGTCGGTGGATAGGCAGCAGCTGGCATTCCATTCAAATTCTTCGGCATACCGTTCATATCTTGCATGTGCGATGGTTGAGGCTGTGATTGAATTGTACTTTGAACCGGTTTTTGCATTTGTTGCATTTGTTGCATTTTCTGTGCCTCCGAGCGCATATCTTGGCGATAACCATTCTCATTGGTCGTCTGCAATGACATGATATTCTGTTGGCGACTGGCCGCTTCATTCTGTAATTTCAGAATATTTTGCTGCTGTTGGAGCATTTTGCTATCGACATCGGTGCCGTTTGTGTAGTTTGTTGAGGTGCGCAGAACGCGTTCAAGGATTGGATTCGGAATGAAATCATCCTCTTCATCATCGTCGGCGGTGGCAACTAAGATCACTTGATCACAGAATGATACGCTCTTCTTCTTTGTACGTTCCTGGGGTTTCGATTGAGCATTATCGTTGCTATGCAGCGTCTGATGAACGACATTGTTCAACATTTCAACCTCTCGAATCTCTTCGGCAATTTGACTTGCCGGCAGTTGATACGAGGGTTTGCTCGACACAGACATATATGGAATTGACGATTTGCTGATCGCATTATTGTGCATTGAAGCCGGCGCACAGTCGACTTCATCGTAGGATTCAGTTGAACTAGCATTATTTGAGATCATTGAATTTACAGACATATTACGTGCATTTGAATCAATCAATAGACCATTCATGTTAGTGCGAATCTGAACTCGTTGTACCACCGGATTTGCATTGAGAATTTCCTGTGACGATGAATTTGATCGTATTAGAATACCGTTTGGTTCCATCGTTTGTGGCAGCTTAATTTGTTCGAAACGAGATGTCAAATCTCGAACCGTTTTTTGATTTGCTTCATCGGCCATCGGTTTTATTTCGTTTTGTTTGTTTTGCATGTCATAGTTGGAAATTTGGTCGACATTGTTGGCGTTAGCGTCGAGGCGAGTTCTCAGTTTTTGTTGTTGCTGTTGTTGTTGTTGTTTCAACATTTGCTGACGCTGTTGAAATTGAGCTAATATGCTTGTGGTTCCCTCCTTTGTGTCGACTGATTTTTGTACTGATGGCGTGGGTGTTGTCGATTCGCTCGACGTTTCAAACGATGAAATTTCGTTGGTAGTTGGTGGTGGAGGGAACTCTTCGCTTGCCTGTCTTGAATGGCACGATGATGCTGGAGGTGTTGGATACGGTGGCAATTCGAAATTTGGCTCGAATCGACAATCAACTTCGTCGACTGTATCCTTTTGCATATTTTGCATGGGTGATTGTTCTTGATGAACTACGGCACAGGTTGTGATAATGGTTTGGCACGAGTCTTCACTCATGCTAGTGTTTGAGCTCATGTTCGAAATAAGCGATACATTCGCTTGATGGAATGGTGTGATCGCTGATATCGGCATGAGTTCCTTGTCCATTTGCTGTTGGTGCAATTGCAGCTGATGCTGGGACAACGTCGAATTCGTTCGCAATGGAGGTGGTGGAGGTACTTTGACTTGTGTTAATTGCTGACGTGTTGCCATGCCATTTTGAACGTTTTTACGCATCAATTTGCTTCGTTCAAAGTTCGGATTTCCACCTCCGGTGATAATTGTCTGATACTCGAAGTGACCTTCCGAAAGGTATCCACTCATTGAACTACCGTTTGGACTAGCAGTGCTTAAGCCAAGACCCAATACACTGTCATCAACAGCACTCTTAATTGGGATGGCTGCTTTTGCAGCTTGTTCTTTTTGTTCAGCCTCTTGGGCATCGGTCAAATCTGGCATTGATCGGTTTTTGCGCCGAATCAAACCACCCATTAAAATCTTCCTTCGAACCTTGTGTTGTTTCTTGCCGTTCTTCTCTTTTTCGCATTTTTCGTCTTTGTCTTCCTTGTGCTTCTTCAATGTGTCTTTAGCATTGATCAGCGCTGGTTCACCCCCGTTCAAATCGCGTGCGGCGACCTTATTCCGATCTTCACTTCGGCTACGCTTATCCTTTTCTTCACTGCGCTTACCGCGGCCAAAAATGCTCAGTCTACTTTCACGTTCTGGTTTTGTTTGTGTTTGCGGCAGGGGCAATGGTTGAATGTCCGGTTCGATGGCATTCATTTCATTTTCCATCATTTTCAGCGGTGATTTACCCTTCTTCGGCAACGTCGCATAGATTCCAATATTTTTGTTAACATCCATTGCGGTTAGCATGCCTTCTTTACTGCTTTTCATGTGTCGCAAGCTGCCACTATTCGTGATATTTCGGATATCATTCGGGCTCAAGTAAGGTTGGTCTTTGAACATTTCAGCGTTTACTCCATTTCCGCCTTTTTCAATCAAAATGCGACGGTGAAGACTTCTAGCTCTCATCACGCATGTATTGTGCTTCATGCGGGCAAATGTCATCGTGTGTGGATTTGAATATGGGGCATCTAACGCGGCTCTAGCTTTGCCGGCGGCGGTGTGACACAGACGCAAAGCTAATTCCAAGTCATGGTGCTCTTCGCTGAATCGTGACCTCTCTGAAATGAAAGAAAAAAAATATTTTTGTAAAAAAATGTGAGAAAAATGAAACATTTACATTTTGCCAACAGCACATCTCAATGAGGTGATCAAACAAATGACAAACAGTATAAAAATTACTAACCTAACAGTTGATCTGCTTCGATGCACAGACGTTCACAATCACCTGATAACTGAGACACGACTTGCTCTGGAATCTTTGCCAGCTGTTGCGGATTATGGTGTTTTGGCGGATAAGAATCAGTTGAAGATAATGAATACGAATCATAGCCCGCATCGAAAAATTGATGCTGTTGACCGTTGTATCCGTTAGAGCTGACTCCGTTTTGTGTGATTCTTGTTGGACTTGGTGGATGGCTACCGTTTCGTTTGCCCATCAAATACATATATGGGCCATCAAGTGTTGTTGACGACGATGAACTGGCGCTGTTACGATCACCACTCCAGTTGCCCGAATCACGGCGACGCGGTTGGTTCAAATGATCTGGAATCGAAAGACCGTCTGGCATTTGTGTCGATTCAGCGCTCAAACTTCGATGCAATCCATTGTGTTGCTTGTTGCGAATCATTTGCCCATTGACCATACCATTCTTGTTTGATCGAATACCATCGACGACGTCACCGCCGTTGCAGTGCTCTTGATATTCTTGCTGCTGCTGTTGTTGCTGCTCTAGACTACTTCGGCTCACGTAGCTCGAATCATCCGAACCGCTGCCATTGCTACCGTTGAAAATCTTATTTTGAATGACACTTAAATTTTGATAGTCGCTACAAACAATGTTTCGGTTGGGTGTTGGCGTTATTGCACGTCGTGTATTTCCGATGGCTGCCTTTTCTGGACTTGGTGTAACTGCACGCCTGTTAATTGATGAATGGATTTGTGAAGACATTTGTTGTTCCATCTGAGCGGTTGGCATGTTCTGTGCATTTGCCGCCGGCTGTGGCGTCGCGTACAATAAAAGCAACGGTTGATATCGTCCTCGGCTGCATTTCTCTACAACACTTTCCCAATCAGTGCCGACCTATGAATTTTCATTTAAATACAATTGGTTAGTTCCCATGCTCTAAAACACACGTATCTTATGACTGAGATCAAGATTTGGACTTGAGTTAGAACGGATACTTACTTCTTTGACATTCGCATCATCGAAGTACACCCAAACTTTCAGTTTGGTGTGAAAGAAAAATGTTGTGTAATGCTTTCCATAGTACGATACAACGCCAACCAATTCGTGTTCAACGCTCTGTGACCATCGTGAATCAGCCACATGATGAAATACGTCGCGTATTCGAAGCGATGTTCCAATTGATTTGAGTACGGCATGTACTTGATCGGCGGCTGGTCGCTCGCTGTCCCAAACCACACCGATCGAAACCACATCTGGTCGATTCAAAAGTGCACGTGCAATTCCAATTTTATTTCCACAAGCATTCTGAAAATGTACAAAATAATTTAATATTTAAATGAACTATGAATTTTTGGTTTCAGTCGCAAAAGCTACGACCATGTTTATCGCTATATTTGTACATTGGACATTGCAAAATGTTTGCTTTATATTGTCCCATGTTCATGTGCATGCCGAATCAACAGTTTTTTTTTCCATTGAATATACTTGTCGCCAGTGCTATTTTGTGAATAACAGAAATTATTGTTTTGTCCATGAAACCGCGCTGTGCACACCTTCACACCAAGACGTTTGAAATCGATTTGGTGTGTGGTTTTTTGTGTGTGTGCTGTGAATTGAGATTTGCAATATAGATTTGAATCAAGGTTAGCATTCACTTTGAAAAGTATGCTTGAAAGTTTAATTCGATTATTTTTGGCATCCTTTATTGGTCGTTTGGCATGAATTTTTCACTGAATTGCAGAAAAAGACTGGATTAGATGAATGTGGACAATAAACGGCATTATATTTACCACTCATGCCAATAACTTTTCTGTTGTCTGTCATTTTCACAGCACCCGCAAGTTTCATTGCGTTGAAAAAGCAGTAAAATGTGTAAATTTTATATGAATTCAGGACACTTAGGTTATAAATCAGAGAGTAATGATGCTAAATCATCATAATTTATTCATATGTGTGAATGGCAATTATTGCAGTGTCATTGCAATTATGGTGCGTACAATGCTCGAAACAAACACATCGAAATCTATTCACAATCATATTTTGCGCTCTCTTTTTTCGTTTCTGTTTCGTTTTGCTCTCAACGAAAAATGAAAGAGAGGAGTCGACAAAAGTTGAAATGGTTTTCTTCAAAACAGCTAAACGTTGGGATTTAAATGTTGACGTCAGCAGAGTGACGAATGAATTTTCTCTTGTATAGTATTATTCGTTTGATTGGCATGTTCGGAATGACTATGACGAAGACGGCAACGACAACGACGACAATAACGTCTGTAAACTTTTTCATGCTGTTTTATAAACATAAAATCCCTATGCGTTGCGTTACGATTGATGTTTTCGCGAGACTCACTTCATTAACCGTGCACAATGTTTTTGCATAAACTCTATTAAAATATATTTGCTTTTCACTCCATTGCAGCCACTTTCATTTTGCAAGACATGCGAGCATTTAATTTTTAAAGATGATTTTTTGAATAAATAACACTTACCGGACAATCTCGAATATCGCCCATGTTGCCAGCACTTCTCAACAGTTGACCGAATGACGGTTTCTGGCAGCTTTGCGCTGACCGTAAATTTTGTGATGTGAGTGCCGACGCAGACACGTAGTGTACCATCTGAAATGGGGAAAAAAGCAAACGCAAAATAGAAATCAATTCGTATAAACTCATTACAAAATATCGCCCCGAATTAAGAAACAACAACCATGCGTTTCATATGTGGTCATGGTTTTAGAGAGAGAGAGAGAGAGAGAGAGAGAGAGAGAGAGAAATTTACACGTCAAAGCGAAAACGAAAGATTTGAATCATGGCTAAATGAACGGAAGTTTTCAGATCGATTCATATATACAGGCAGTGAGGCTGGGCTCAGTGTTGAAACAGTAACTCATTCGCCAGCACAACGAATGAGATGAAACCAGATCAAAACTATTTACCGTTACCCGTTGCCGACGCACGAACTGTGCGCGCACACATATGAGAGTTTAAAGTACCTAACATGGGTTCAATGATATACACTCGAGCAAAAATGCGTGCAAATAATACATCATGCGACTTGTTGATACTGACGCTTGATCATTTGCATACATTTTCTTTCTTCGGTCGATGTAATTTTTACTGTTTTTTTTCTGCTTCTATCTTTCTTCTCGCCATAGTTTGCACATTAATACAACATCAGACAGTTTGTTTGCGGCACATGTGAAATGAGTTCGTGCTTGGTTCGTATGTAAGAAAAACAAACATATCGGCTTACCATTTATTGAATGACAAAACATGCGGCATTAAATATTTGAACAAATTGTCAGCCACACGCAGTAATTCACTTGAATTCCCAAAAAAACGATTTAATCAAATCGAAATCAAATAATTATTCTTTGAAATCCGAACCGAGTTGAAAGGAAAGCAATAAATTTATGCAAATGAACATTTGCATTTGAAAGGGGTCCGAATGGCTTTCCATTATTGATACTGAAATATGGATTGATCGCATTATAAACGTATTGAAAAGAGTAAACAAATTTAACCAATAAAACCGAAAAATATATAGGAAAAAAACAGAAAAGACGACAGTTTTAGATCGCGAATTTAGGAATTATACAATGGGCGTTTTGAAACATCGTTTGTTCATGGTGATTTTGGAAAATAAAGCCCAAAGGTCATTCTAGCCGATGCTAACTTAATGTATTGAGAAAACAAGTGATTATGTTGAAACAGTTCTCAAAATTGAAGATGCGTAACGGTCAACTAATTGGCGACATTGAATAGTTATTTTAATTTAATCTGATTAAAAGACTTCGATCACGACTCAATGAAAACCAGCTTTTCCAATCATCGTTGTCGACGAAGTTTTTTAATTAATGCATATTCTACTCGATATTCATGAGTCACTAATCATTCACATTGATTGCACAGGTTCAAAACACTGCATTGATTGGCAATCACGTTGGCTAGGTTATTGTTATTAAATTACTCGTTCGACCACTTCTGCTTAGAAACACTGGGAACCCATCAACGGCAACAGCATCACTTGGATCAATCGGAAGTGCTTTTTTCCCAGTGTATTGCGAACAGAAACCAAAAAACCGCAAGAACTGAGAAGAACGAAACAGTAATACCGATTTAAGACAATTCGGATGGATAAAGTGTCATTGTTTTAATTTCAGTTTCATATTCAACTAAATCAAATTGATTTACTTGTTGGCTTTATTTTTCTTCCCGCGCGCGTTTAATTTCATTTTTCATACAATTTCATTCGTTTCATTCGGACCGAATCGGTCATTATGAGTGTTGTGTCTTCGTAAAGTGTGTTCTAGTGGCTATTTTGCAATAAACTAGTTGAATACTACAATATCATGGTCGATGTGGAAAATATAACGAAAAATGTGTGAAAAAAATAAAACAATACCATGGTAACAAACGAAAGAACACGTTGCCACTTTGAGTTGGAGCGATCGTGTATGTTTTCGATGTGTGGCGCTCCGTCTCTTTCCATTGTATGTGCAGCAAGTGAGAGACAGACAGACCAGTAAATTAATGTATGAGATTGCTTTTGACGCTGTTATTGTTTTTGCTCTGTTTCTATTTCCATTTCTTTTTTTTTCGCTTCTCTTGCAAGTTTTAATTCAGTTCCATTTAGGTTGACTGTTGTTGCTCACTTTCGGGGAGTTGAAATTTCGTTAGTGCTCTTCTTCGGTTTGGCCCTTGTGTATTTTAAATGTAAATTTTGACGTTTGAAATTAACATGAACTCGGTGCGTGTGATTTCCGCTTTTTATTTTAGCCGAAATGAGTGTATTCTGTACACTGTACACTGTACACTGGAGGGACTGAATTAAATAACTAATTTACTCGTTGAAGATGAACCATCGAAACAACAACTGAGAAACAAAAGAAAACGAGCACAAGAGCCAATGGAAGTATTTTATTTTTAGAAGGGGGTCTAAAATCGTTACCTGTGTGAATGGAAGTTGTTCCGAATTGGCACCACATTCGCATACGCTTTGTTCCACGACTCTCATCGCGAATTTCTGGTGCGCAACACATTGTGGTGTGTTGCAGTCGTCCATCTCTTCGGACGATAAATGTGAATGGACTCGATGCAATAATAGCTCAAAGCATTCGGCTGCATCACCTAAACATCCCAATGGAAATCGACGGCCAGCAAGCGGTCCACTTGCCAATGCTCGTCGCAACGGTTCCGGGCATAGTGCGGGCTCTGAACTTGTTTGCAATTGCTGGAATAATTCCTAAATTGACCAAAAAGTAAGCGAAAAAGAGTTAGTAATTTAGATTTAATGAGTTCACGGAAGAAAATCTGGCGCCAAAATATTATTACAAGCATATTCGAACGGTCTCAAAAAGAGAATCGCTTAAAAAAAAACCTGTTGAAAAGAAACAGAGAAAAAGAAAACAGGTAACTTCTAGGCACTTACGACAATAGCGCGAATACAATCTTCCATGTATTCTTGTTCGCTGTTCGTCTTCGCTTTGATCATTTGTGGCGTTGTGTTTGCGTCGCTTGTTTCACATTTCAGTGAATTTGGTTTGTTGTCGTCTTTGCCATCGTTCGATTTGATTTCAACACACTTATTACTTTTAGTCAGAGTGCTGCTGTTCGAGCCACCATTGTTTGTGGGCTCCTTTCGCTTATACCGAAATTTAATCATTTTTTAAACTCTTTATTTCTCGGTTCCGATTGCAGATGATTGAGTGTCACGAAAAACAATTAGTTGTCAGTGTGGTCGACACGTTGTCATATGTGATTACGTCATTACTAACGGACAACGTACTAATGACTTGTTCAACATATCAAAATATTTCGATGCCTATTGTCTTATTACGACACGTTTTTGGATCAATTAACTCGCTACTGGGCTCATTAAAGTGAATTTAATCTGTGAACGAAAAAATGCCTCGGTTAACCACAGATCTGTGTCATTTCGTTGGATTATGGAAGACTTTTCGAGCTAATTTGAAAATTACGATGTGATTTTCCTTCGTATTTCGATTCCAAGATGTTAACAACAAAGAATTAGAATAAATCATATAATTTATTTTACGCAAGAATATCATTTTTCATGTCTTTTTATGAGCATTTGTCTTCGCACGAAAGCGATGGACAAGTGCGTAAGCAAACGTCGTCGACGTCGTCTTCATTTCTATCCCTAGTTTCCCTTTGATGCGACTTTAAGTTTTATTTTATCGGGTCACGCGATGTTTGGTTTGCAAAAAAAAAGAACTCAAACAAAATGACAATGGCGCGACTCATTAAAACAATATGGTTAGTGAACATGTGCATGACTTAATTGCCTAAAAGGATCGACCCTCTTTTTTCACGATGTTTGCATGCTACGGACGAATCGATTGAATTCTAGATTTCATGGCAAACAAAAAACAATAATGAAAAGTAAAAACAAGTCAAATTAAATGATTACCGCAACAGTTCGTGCACATGTTCGACTTTGGTGGATTCTATGTCTGCACTTTTGTATGCAAATGGTTCGGATTCGATGCCTTCTTGCACACTCTGTATATGGTATTGTACACGAGCTTGAAAGTAAATCAACCAAACAATGGATGAATACAAAATACAAAACAGAGAATGGAACATATTGGCAATCGTTTATATTACAATAATTTAGCGAAGATAGCTAGGCTGTAGATCAGTTGCGTCCACACCTGTCGATGCGTAAAAGAATACACGCCCGACACATTTTATTGTAAACAATGGGATTTACTACTACGGAAAAAATTGAAGCAAAATAACAGAATATGCAGAACATCGAACCGGTCGACGCTTGTGCCGAAGAAACGGCATCAAGAGAATTGAGAGTTGAAGAAGAAGAAAAATTACTAGGTTTGGCGTCATTTTCGTTTTCTTTATATTTTTTGTGTGCCCGTACGCTTTGTCTTTTCAATTCGCCCGAATTATTTCATAAATAATGATGCATGAACATACTATGGGCCAACACGTGTTCCTCCGAAACAAGCCGTCGATCTCATTGTTTTCACTTTTTCATTTTTCATGCATTATTTTTATGACGAATGAGCATCAACCTGCCAATTGGCTCCCAATTTCGGTGGAAATTATTCTGGCAAAGGTAGAATTTCCCATTCAATTCAAACAGGTGACATTTTTGGAGCGTTCATTTGACTGGCTTGGCTCACCAATTACCATTTTATATGAAAATTCAACGGATGATTCGAATGATTTCAATAATTTCGAACGAAGCAGAATGAAGCTATTGACGGATATAGACAAACAAAATGCGGGACAAGAGTTGATAATTCATTGGGTCGACAATCAATTTGTGCCATGACACAGAAAAACGGCATTTTCTACCAAGACCAACAGTCATGCAGAAGTCTTGTAGTCATGAAAATCGGTGACTCGATCGAAAAGAAAGGTTTTTGGTTTTGAATTTTTTCGCATGACTACCAAATTTACCTATTGATGAGCTCGAAATCCACTTTTTGAATGTCAAGAGAGAGAGAGAGAGAGAGAAACGAAAGAGTTGTGTGTAGTTTTCCTTTGACATGTGGTATGCGTTGAACCGTGACAACACAAAAAAAAACATCATACACAAAACGACTGTACAATTTGGTGTGTTGTTTGTTATTATGCCTTTGTTGGCTGTTCGCATTCAATTTATCATTTCCTTTTTGAATACTACGGTGATTTTAGCTTCGTTTCAATTTGTCGATTTGCCTCTTTCTCGGGCCATTTCGATTGGCTAGCGAAAAAAAGTGCACGAAAATAGAACACATACACAGAAAACTTCTAACTCTCGTTCGAGTAACAAGTGCTTTCGCATTTGTACTTTCGAATCGTGGTCAGTGACCACCAATTCAAGTGCAATCAAGCAACTTGTTGGATTTTCAAAGCCAATTGTTTCTGTCGTTTTTCGCTTCGGCCATTGTTTTTGTGCGCTTGAGTCAGCCGTTAAATGGCACTGAAATTACTACAATTTTTATTTGCCATTCGTTTTTCATCTCTTTTCTGCCTCATTTAAATGGGTCAACATGACTAATAAGTTGATTGCAAAAAATAATAATAAAACAATCCGTTCCGAGAGTGCTCCAGAACGCGGTCATCGAACGAAATACATAAAAATTGTGCAAAGTCTTCCAGATTCACACAATGTCCCATCGAATTTCGTTGAATTGAATTTTAGCACCTTTTGCAACCGTTTCGGTTCGGGTACGAAAAGGCGTTGGTACAAAAATTAATTGAATTTCCGGTAGTTGGCGACGTCTTGCAACCGTAGGCATAAGAACCGTTTATTTTGAAACGCATGATATAACTCAAAAGTAGCGACTTCTTCGCCTTATTAATGCATTTACATGAGAATTGTGCAAGGCAAACGGTTACAAATGGAATGAGAGAAAGAGCGAGAGAGAGAGAGAGAAAAAAGAGTGAAGAAAAGAAACCACCATGATGACTGTTGATGACTCAACTTAAGCGTGCGTGGCCTGGCCATTACTTCTATCGCATTGAAATATTGCCATTTTGTTGAAAGAAACCGACCGTCTTTGAGACACTGTCTCGCGCTGAGGCCGAACAAAATACCGAAAGATAAACATTTTCTTTTATGTTGTTGTTTTTTGTCTTCTTCTTTTTCTTATCCATTTCGCTTTTTCAATGCATCAAAATCATTTACATTCGGTCGATACAAGGAATACAAATATTACTCATCGGAATACGCAGAAGGCGGTCGTGGCTGAGGGCCTGCGGAGCATATTTTGTTGTCGTTGTTACTGCTGTAAACGAATCACTCGGTGTGATAAAAGCAACATTCTTCTACTGATTATGTGCTAGCCTTACGTAAAGTAGTTCCTTATGATTTCTGTATTGATTTCCAATGCATTCGTACGTAAAACGACAGCCAGCGCGTTACATCAATAACATGGAAAAAAATGTCCACTAAACGCTTATGCGGTCACGACAGATGCTTACGCAAAACTCTGATGACAACACACCACACGATTCCAATACATTTGAAATGTGCTTACGAGTGATTACACTCAATTTTAATCAGATTACTGCTTAAGAGAGTAGAATTCACAGAAACGATTGTTGGTTATTTTGCATTTTCGAGTGATGGATTTTCTGTATTTAGCAACTCGAGAAGCATCACATTGATTGTGTACAAAACGAAACGGTGGAGAATCCAAGAGAAAGAAACAAAGAAAAAAACAATATGGTATTTCCGAAGGTTCGAATTTCTTGGAAGACGTTTGTAAAATTTGTGTTTGGATGTGCGGTTTATCAGGTTTGCAACATATTTATAAGTTGGGATTGATTGGCTCGTATTGTATTGGTCACGATTCTCTGATTGATATATTCACATTATTATCAATCGGCAATGATGATGATAATTGTTTTTCCCTTTCTGGCGGTATGGCCTCTTCACGCATAAACACACACAAAAGTGAGAAATATATGTAAAGGATTCACGCAAGTTTGCAAAATAAATGGCAATTAAATTAATCAAAGTACTAACGAAGAGAGGGAGCGATGGGAAAGTTTGTGTTCGTATATCTCACATCATTTGAATATTAAATTCGTTTTCGCTGTGTGTCTTCATCAAGAATCTTGATCGCAGAAGATCGTTAATATCCAATAAACGGGCATTACTTAGCAACTCGATTTCCTTTGGCAAACGAACTGTGTTTCTCATCCGAAAGCAATATTTGCCAATATATATCGTGATAAAACAATCGTTTTAATGTCTCAGAATTTATTCATTTTGTCTGTGTTTAAACAGAGAATTATCGAAATAACGCAAATAAAAATGCAAAGTGTATATATGTTCGTCGAAGCACGAAACCGGAGTTCAAAACGAACGCCGCGATGAGATTCAAAATTAATTGGAAAACAGTCGCAACGGAAATAGCAAGAACAGAAAGAGAAACGAATTCATATTATATTATGTATATAAGTCATCATGTGTAGTCTAATCGGCTTTGCGAATTGAATTCGCCGCAACGAAATTAAAACTAGCTTTTTAGTTGGAAAAAACTAATTTTTTGCTGTTGTTCTACAAGTTTGCAAAAAGAAAAAAAAAATGAAAATCACGGTGTTGGAATCGAAGGCGGATTTCTCACTTTCATTTAATTACCTCGAAAAGTCTTCTGATATGCGCGCGAATCATGTAAAAGAATCACTTACGTGAAGTAGCTGTGTGTACAATAAAGAAAGTTGAAATGTTTAGTGTCCCAAAAAAAACCATAAAATCCTTCGAATGTAAAGCGAATTATACTCGTTGATTTGGTTCTTCGTCGTCGTTTAAATCCAGAGAAAGTCGTCAGAATGATATTACCAATGGGCACCTTAATAGCTTTTCAACATGGAACATAAAACACATACACAACAAACGAAATCAGTTCTCGTTATTCCTCTTTGTGTCTCGTTTTTTTTTTGTTTCTTGCACTCTATCTCTCTCGCTTTTTCTCTTGTTTTTATACCGAGAGTGATTGTTTTAACACCACACGAAAAACTGGTTTAGAACAAATTGACATGAAAACTTCGTCTAAAAGAAAATTAGCCCGCGCTTTTTTCTCTTTTGCTACTGTTGCTGGCTGGTTGTTATTGCAAATCGGTTTCTGTTTTTTCAACGATCGTTTTGATTGGGTATTGGCAGTGCGATCAACGATCTCTGTGCAATTACTTGCTGTATTTAAACATGTCGCGTGGCTTTTTGAATCACACAAACCATTATTATTTCTTGTACCAAACTCACAGAATACGAAAACACTAAAAACAATTACAGTGGCATTCACAATACGAAGTATATGATACACTCATGTGCTTGGTTAGGTCTTTTGAAAATTGCTGAACACAGACTTATTCCATCTAAACAAACATTCACTTTATAATCGCGCTTAAATTATCGTTTTAGTATGCACTGAATTACGGTGTATTAAAACCAAGCGAGCAGTTCACTGCGAATAAAACGGAAAAGCAGCAGAAATGACAAACTCCGACCGTTTACTTTAAAGCATCATCTTGGACTGAAAAGCCATTGGCAAACATAACGCGTTCTGTGCGACGAGGAACCAGCACGACTAACACGTTCGGCTATCTTCGGCTCGGTGTTTTTGTTTTTGTTTTATACCTGAGTTCGGGCTTACAAGCGACCGAGACTCACCTCTGCTAATATATACAGAGACGCGCGTTGTACACACATACGAGGCATACAAGTGCATGGCTTCGTAGTCGCTACATGCGAGCCAAGTGAACATTTGTGCAACACACAAGTCACACAAGAAAACCCATGTATAGATGGAATAGAGAAAGGTTAAATTAGAAAAAAAAAGTCGAAAGAGAAAAAACAATATATTGAAGAAAATGAAGAAGAAAAAACAACACACACAGAACTACAAATATACTAGCCGGGAATAGAATAATGACTCGATCGGCTAAGCTATTAAAGGTAACCAAGACGAGAAGAGAAAGAAGAGAATAAAATGATTCAAAACAACAAACCAACTCTCTAGACTCAACAGCGAATGAGTGTGCGCAACAGAGTTTGTATATTCGTTTTTTTTCTTCTTCTTCTTCTAGTGTATATATTTCTCACTTTTTTACCTTTCTTAAGCTTCGTTTTTATGCTTCTTCTTTCGAGTTTTATTTAGTTTTTCAGCTTAAAGCGGGTATTTTTTTATGCGTCTTCTGCTGTGTGCTGCTCTTCTTGTTTGCTGTGTGCTCATAGCCTCGGGTATAGAAGAGAGTTGGATACAAATATATCCAACTAAGCAAGAACTTTAACTTCAAATTTAACATCATCAGATAACATTCAACAGTGTAGACAATTCTTTCCACAGGTTTTACAACACCAATGCATGCATATATACGAAATGCACTTTTTCGACGACGACGCTAAAACGAGACGAACGAACGAACGTACGCAAACAACGAATACAAATTATGTTTATTTATTTAATTTGCTTTGTTGTAGTAAAGACGGACGCATTATTTATTTTTACAAGACACTCATTTTTCTCTCTCTTGTACAATGCACACTAACTTTGTGCTATCCAACGCGACACGATATCATATTTTTCTGATTAAACAAGAGAGAACAGTAAAAGAAGAAGAAGAAAACGAAGAAAACAGAGCAGCGGCTCTTTAAAAAATCAGTATTTGTTTGCATCGAAACGAATTATACTGCACGCTCACATACACACATACTTACGAATTGCATCGAAAAAGAATCGAATAGGATAAAATGAAATCCGTGTGCCGAGTAAGTAAGGCGTACGGCAAATCAATATGGTTGAAGAGTATAAAAAACGAAAAACTGTGTATGAAAAACCAGTTTTCGCGCTAAACTCTTTGTGGTATCGTTTTCACCAATGCTAACTGACATTTTGGCTTTAACCATTGTATGCGCGCGATTCAGTCGTTATTTTCGAAAAAGTTGCTGTGTAGCGCAGGAAAGAAAAAAACAAAACCAGGTTTCATTATTCTTTGTGTCGTTGAAAAGAAGAGAAAAAAACCACTCCGAAGCACGCTTTGATTTAAAGAAGTTTCCATTTTTATGCTGTAAATAAAACGACGAGAATTCATACATCTTCTCATTAGTGATTTAATTGAATTTGAATGGCGCACAATGCAGCGCCGATCCTCAGCTAATGTGTAACATTTTGAACTTTAGCCAGCGATTCGAATGCAATGCAATGGCAGCATCAGAATAACATTCATTTGTTTCTTCGTATTGCGCGCATGAAAATGAAGAAGCTCAATCGAATCGAAAGCGCATTACGACTGATTGTATTCGCTGACATTTATCAATGCTTCTCTTTAATACTACGCTGCTAAATTTCGTGCTTTCCTAAATACCAAATCGGTTTGACGTTTCTCTTGGGGTTTTCTGTGACATCAAGACGTTTTTTCAGAAAGGATCTACGGAGAAGATGATTTAAGTGACATTTAATTTTATGGCATTTACTGTTTATTGTGCCATTGCAATTCTTTGACAAAGGAAATTTATGCAAATGCTTTTCGTGTGTATGTGTGTTTGGGATCCAAGTTCGATCAAAGGTCGAACGGTTCTTGTACAGTTTCGATTTTTTTCCGCACATTTTTCTACCTTTAATCATTTTCTTTCATGGTCGTGAGAAAAATTTTCCCATTTCAACGTCTTGCTCAGGTAAGAACATCCCAAAATGAGCTGCTCACTGCCAGATGTTTGCTTCAGCAATAGAGTGATCAAAGAGTTGTCGAAAATCAAGAAGAATAACAAACATGTGATTGTCATTATGACCATCACTTCCGAAAACATTTTTCATCCTCGCTCGAAGAAGCTCAGAACACTTCTTCAGTAAGGTAATAAAGATTTCTGGAAAAAAAAGTTCTCTAAATAAATGCTCGTCTGACTTTTTTGTCCGTGTGTGTTTGTTTGTGTGTGTGCGGCGCATTAAAATGCGGAAATGTCCAAAATTTCCTTTATGTGATTCTATGTTGTCAAGTTTCGGGATTATTTATTATTTTATTTCAATTTTTTAATGTCTTGAACCGTATTTTTGGTCACGTGGCCTAATCTTACAAACAAAATACGTAATCTCGATCGGTGCGCTGTTTGAATGGGCCATAATTATGGCTTGGAAATTTTTCCGTTTATTGCTCGACCGTTTGTAATGGCTGCGATAAAGTTTGATGAAATTTTCTAATGACTTGGGTTAATAGCTGCTCAATAATCGTAGGTAAGAATGAAGTGGAAAACGTATGTCTGCGTTGATTGTCGTGCGCCGCCGATGCGGTACTAAAAGTCGAATGTCGACAATCGATATTATCTACTGTACTTTCGGAAAGTGCGGAGACGGCAAACCAGTAATGGCATCGACAATTGGAAATGCCATTGAGATCAAACGTATCGGCAGTCGAATTGAGTGAATGGGATGTGTTAGTAAAGGTGAAGCGCAACGAAACTGTCTACAAATCTAATTATCGTTTTCGATTTGGTTTTTTTTTGTTCTTGTTGTCGCCGTGACTGATTTTAATGTCGACAATTTATTCAATATGTAACATTTACCCCCCCCCCCCCCCAAAATCGCCAAATGTACGAAAAAAATACATGGCCAAATTGGCCCAAAATTCAAATAGTGTGCATCAAGAATGGCAAATGGGCCCAATTCAACAATCAAATTATGCTTAATAGCCGCCTCAAATTTATCGATTTTATATCCAGTTGCCAAAGTAGCAAATTTTTTGTTTATCTGTGTATTTCGTTGATGTTTTTTTTCTCTATTTCAAGCCATTTTGACACCAAATCCAGTCAACTTCACGATTTCCCCAATTAAATCATTCAACCAAATTTACAACCTCTTGAATAATTCAGTGAGCATGGTCAACTGAACAGATGGAGAGTAGACATTTTAATCACAAATACAAACTAACTTCGGATTAGTATATATTAATTTTATATGTGGCGCTCATTTACATTTGATGATCCCACGCGAAGTGCAAACGCAATCTATGAATGAAGCCCACGCTTGACCAACTGATCGACGGTACCGTATATCTCGAACAATGGCCACAGCTCCAAATAGAATCGAAAGTGGCGAGCGTAAAAACATTTGATTGCTTCTCAATGAGTAGTAAAAAAAAACATCAAACAGAACTGACGGCAGCGATGGTGACATTTTATTTGCACGCGTACAAAACTTCTCACATCGGATTAGCTCATTAAATCACTGATAGATTGATTATTGTTCAAATTCTTCAATATTATTTATTTTCTAAAGATTTTTTATGCGTTGGCTAACGACTCACACGAGTTTTTTTATTGTCTTCGTCAGACTTCAATTTTTTTTCTCAATGCTTGAATATGAATATGGGAACTTGGCAAAACAATGACAAAATTTGGAGAAAAACTCATAAAAAATTGTTTAAATGGATGTGTGCATTAATTGGAGTTGGAAGTTTTTTGGTGTGTTCAATCGATTTGTGTGTATTTCCGATTTGGCTTTGTTTGCCTCTTTTGATCCACCTTCGTCGCATCCGACGCGGTTTTGGTGCGCTGTCGCACACGCACAACACACCATGAAGGTGTCGGAAAATGTGATCGCATTTGCAGAGACCGTGATTTATTTTTGTTGGTTTTGAGTAAGAGGAAAAGCCGACAGATTCGGTATAATCTATGCGTCCTAATGCATGATCATAATTTCAGTGTTACACTTCGTATTTACATATGTTTACGGTGAAAATAACACGGCCCGTAATCAAATTACACAAACACGGTACATATTTACATTTCGGCATCGAAGTGAAAACCGTTTGTTCTGAAGTGAAAACGTGATAACAATGGTTTGCCCGAGGGAGGTATATGCAGACAACGTCAAATGTTGTTTATCTCCCAAATGACTGTTAAATGAGTGCTCGGTCGGAAAAGCGCTATTAAAAAACAATTAGGCTATGCAATTTACACTAATTTACTCAACATTTCATCACGTCGTTCTGTTAGGGCGAGACGGCCCATCCATGGGCAACACCGGTAAAATGTCAACTGGATTTCAATGTCTAATTTGATCTTTTCAATTCGTTTCAGAATGAAATTGTATAATCGATTATTATTGTCGTGCCAATTCAAAACGTTATGGGAAAATGTTGCAGCTGAACGCTTGCATTGGATTTCTTTCATTTGCGCTTTTCAATAGAATCAATGTCACGTTTCGGATTGGATTAGTCACTTTTATTTGTAGATTTGCGCCTACATTCTTTTCGAGTTCAATAACAAAAAAGAATTTAAACAAAAACATAAATTGGGATTGTTACTTAACTGGGATTTGGGACAATTTTTTTGGTGGATTTTTGACTGTGCAAGAGGAAATTGATTGCGTAATTTTGAAAAGGATCGAAGCCAACGAGGCCAAATCCTTTACTCCGAAAGTACGATTTTTATGAGCCATTTAAAATCATATTTTTTTTTTCTTCAATATTTTTCTTTAACCTGAAGCATTCAGTCTTTTCTGCAAATCTGTTTTTTTCGTTTTCTTCCAAGGAATTATCTATAGACTTCATCTTCACTTTTATTATATACAGGTAAAAAAATACAGAGAATAAAATACACCTCAAAATGTCCCAGGGTGATGCATACATGTACATTTTCTCACAGTCATCACAGCGAGACGTAATAACAAGGAGAACATAGAGAGAGAAAGAAAAAGTTGTCTATTGTAACTTGTTTAGTAGTCTCTTTTACTATTCACTCAAACAACGAATCTAATTTCCTTTCGAAAATACACCCAAAATATACGAAAAAGAAATAACAATGCACCAACTCAGTTGCTCGTACACACGCATACACCAACACAACAGTACATTTACAGTATCATTTATATATGTTTTATACAATTTTTTATTCTGAAAATAAATGACCAAAACTAGGCTCGTAAAATGCTGAACCATGATAGTTTATTGCATCAGACACCTATGCATTTAGTATGACAGTGCAGCAAATGGGCAACACAGTTGGGTGAAACAAACAATCTAGCAGGTAGAAAACATATCAACTATACACTGTGTCCGATAGGCATAGTACAGTCATTTCAACTCTCACAACAATTTGTATGCATTTAGAAAGGTAGACCAGAGATGCCAGTGCACAATATTTCGGCTTGGTTTCGTTCTCAAATTTAAAATGCATGCGGTAATATTCGAAATGTTTACGTATGTGGACTGCTCGTTATGGATCGT
This sequence comes from Sitodiplosis mosellana, assembly GCF_009176505.1. Classification (NCBI taxonomy): domain Eukaryota; kingdom Metazoa; phylum Arthropoda; class Insecta; order Diptera; family Cecidomyiidae; genus Sitodiplosis; species Sitodiplosis mosellana. The sequence continues at coordinate 2,687,470 of NW_022595289.1, forward strand.
TGAGCTTCATGTCAACGCTTAGGACTTAAAATTCAACAACTTTGAAGCCCATGAAAAATCGAGATAGATCATTTTTGAAATGTGAGGAATCAACTTGTTCTCGAATCGAAAATTTAGTGGGTGTTATAAATTGAGAGATTCATTGTCTTTTTCTCTCGATACATTCACAGCATATGGTTTTCAAATGGCCGAACATTTTATGAAACTTATATGATATTGGAATCTTTTGTTTATAAAAAAACTAATAAAATTCGAGGGAACAATAGAATGTGATTTTACTGTAATTGCACCATAAATTTAATCAAGAAATGTTCAATGTCCCGTAAAAAATATATTACAGATTGATCAAATGACCGAAACTGAATGTATCTGGTTTGAATTTGTAATGGCGATCATAAGCTCGACCGCTTCGATGGAGACGGCGAGTAAATTTTTTCTGACCGATCACCGAAAAGCACAAAACAAATGAAATGGAAACAACTTGGGCTAACAACATCAACATTTCAAAGTTTCAAATCACAACCAACAACTTTTTGCTTTCTAGAGACGATGCCAAAACATGTGAAAGTTGTACGCGCGTCATTCAAAGCGACATAAGATGAAAACGTAGTGAAACAATGAGCGGTCGGGTAATTTTCGATGATAATTAAATTAAGGTCGGTCACTCAAGTGATTAATTGAGCATATCGCATCGCAAACAACAATGAATGTTTCCATTGAGGATTCGCTTTTATTACTTTTATCTAATGGCAAAATTGGTGGTTGAGAAACGTCTGTTCCACTTCGATCCCATCTCAATTGTTCCTAAAATGATAGACTCTTGAAGTACTCTCAGCATCAAAGTACGACTACGTACAGAGTTTCATGTGAAAGTGATCGTGCAATTTTCTTTTGTTTTCCTCATTGTTGCCGCACATAATTATTATACACACATACACGGCGCGCACGAAACGGTAACGTTTTCAGTTTGCACTTGATAAATGATCGTGTGGCGCTAACTTTCTGCGAGAGAGTCACACATTCACACACCATTTGTTGCGTTTGTCAGGCATTCACCAAAACTTTCGATCTTTCCAATACGAATCAATCAGCGAGTGAAATGGCTTTAGTTGTGACTGTTCATGTTATTCACTAATGTGTCGATTCCAGATTAAAGTGTACGAACGATGGCGTGAACTTTCAAATAGACGAAGGCATTTGAATCTTTGGATTAGACAACAACTTTCTAGCATTAATATTGAAATCCTTCTGATCGAAACGCAAACGATACACCACAACGCACATTAATGCCGATTGACTTGTAAATATAAGTCAGTTGACATGTTGTAATTTTTTTGGTTTGAAAAACTCACCTGTCGTTTTGGCTCCAAATTCAAGTTTTTTTCATCGAAAAAAAAAACTTCAAAATATGCGTACAACGACGATTTATCATACGGCTGCATTTTTGAGCTGAGAAATGCATGCAGTGGGACTCGTGCCATTTGGCGGATAATTCAAGTTAAACGTAGCAACGAACTTACCGTTTGAGACGCTCGAATATGCTTCCGTAATAACTAATGCTTAAGTTAAATTAATAAACTACTAAATAATATCTTGACTACTTGATTAAATCGCAAGAAAAAAACTGAATATGGCAAGCAAAAAATTGTAAAGGAATTAAAACCCGTTTAAGCACTTACTTTTAAGGCACAGAATATACAGTCATTGCCGCTGCAAACATGATTACCGAGCTGGCGGAAAGATCTTCGAAACGCGTCTAAATGCCAGAGCACCTGAAAGAATCAAGAAATCCAAGCGTTAGCACAAGTTGGAAAATAGAAAGTCACGATGTCGATTGGCAGTTCGTGGGATTGAGAGCTTCAGCCAAGTCATAATGGCCACTTCTATAGAAACAATCACTCCGCATACACAGTTCAGAGGTTCATCGGCTCAAACTTGCTATGTGTTTTGGGTGACAGTGCGTTCGTTCGTTCGACCATTATGTGGGTAGCTGAAAAACGGTGAACGCAATGAGCACACCGAATGTGGGTGGCTTCTTCATGTCCATGAATCACATGAAGAAAAAAAAAATGAATTGGTAGAAACACAAACGATTTATCGATTCGAGTGGAAAAGAAAAGTGACCGAATGCTTATCTATCTCGTTTGTTGTTAAAATTCATGGTGTTTCCGTCACCATAAATTCAATCGGCCCGAAAATGCACAATCGCAACAATGAGTTTTATTTTTGTTTTCTCTTGAATGCACTATTTCGGATCTCGTGAAAAGATTGAATTTCCTCTGCACCTTCAAAAAGTTTTTTTTTTCGGCCGAAAATTGGATAGACTATTTACGAAAGATACAAAAAGATAACACGAAAAAATGGTGTAGATAAGTGCGTATGAGTTCATCAAAAGATAGTTTATTATAGGGCTGAGACAACGCTGGAAAATATGATGAGCAGCCGCGGCAACGTAAGCGCTTATACTATAAATGGCTATAAAATACAAGCAACAAGAACAAAAGGTTCATTATTTTGTAATATGCGCTGGCTGAGAATCTTCTGCGGTTTCCATTCTTGCTCGAGGTACACATAAATTATAATTATTATAACAAATAACTATCTTAGCGAGCGCAACATCGATAAAAAAAATTATTACGAGATATACCTTTGTTCGTGTAATTTTATTTTTATTTCGGCCTTTTTTCCTCTATATATTTCATTTTCTGGGGTTTTCTTTTGTTCCATCGTTCTACGTTGATTTTTGAGAGTGAATGCCGTAATGAAAGATGGTCTAATAAAGAGTTGTAAAATAATACGATACGAGTTCATTGCAAACAATACAGTTCAAATGGCACATGTTTATTTATTCATTTTTCCTAGGCCATCTTTGATTAATTATGCCATTTTTCTTCGGTAAACGTCCACTTGGAAAATATTCCCAATTCTGATGTAGAATGAAACAAGAGAACCACAAGCTTGGCACACACAACAAACACCGATCAATTTAGCAACAGAAGGATGTTCTTCAGCAGAAAACTTCAGAACATCACTGCATTTCGATCACAATGTTTTTACCGTTGATTCTCACAATTTTCTCGGTAATTGTATCATTATTTTGACTGATGTCGAACTCGTGCTGAATGCAACGGAACAACTGTGTGGAGCGGGATGGGTAGATACACATCTCTCGCGCGAAAGCGGGAGAGAGAGAAAACCGCACACGAATTTAAACTGATTGTAAAGAAAACAAAGATGTTATTACTTAATTTTATACAGAAGAAGCGCGTAAAACTGCGATCTCGACAACCAAATCTCGCAACGAGGAAAACATAAAGACCATCGAAAAAGTGAGTGAATTGTCTTTGTCGTTGAGTCGACAGACAATAAATTATCGTTTGTTTGTTTTAACCACGTCTTTTTTTTCGTTAAATTCAAAGAAGTCATTCTGAATTCGGTGGAAAAAGAAGCCATGTTGAGCATAAGTAGTGCAATGTTACTTTGTGAATTTTAAATCAAAGCTCCAAAAATGGTTTGTTCTGTGTACATAAATTTTGGTTGCCGTATGGAGGTTGTCAGCACGCGACTATTGCTTAGTCGCCATTCGTGTATAACACTTGCATTTGATTCTGATTTGATAGTGATCGTACCAAAAATGGTACGATTCGCTGAACAGAATAATAAAATAGGGCGATGATAAAGTCAATCAAAACTGACGACGACAACGACAAATCTAATCGCAAACATGAGTTTTCCCGTGGCTTTCTCTTTCCACAACATTGTAAATCAGAGTGAACACGACACATTTGGTTCAGTTTAATTAACATTTGTCGCATTTCCCTTTGCTTCATCCGAATTCAATGTGCAATGGAAATGAAGTGAGCTTGTTGCAGCCCAGCCATATGGCCACGATGCTCAATTTCAAATTGAAATGCAAGATACGACGCAGGCGCGCATTCAATTTGGCGTCTTATTACCTAAAATGCACTTATGCTCCGGACCAATTTAAGCAGTCAGCATATTTTACGCGCGATGTTCTTCTTTCAATGGATGGAAAATTGGCGCGCGTATTTTATTGCAGTTTGTTTGCCGCCAATTTGTGCATTTTTCATATACTTTTGCATCAAAAACACAAAGAAAACCCAAACATAAAAAAAACGCTGCACTCAATATGATCTTGCTCCTTTTGCAGTCGGGTTGCTTACAATTTGCTGTCGTGCAACGAAACGACTTGAGTGCCGAGCACGATTTCAAGCTCGCCTGCGAGTTTGTGTTTGAGCGCAAAACGATATAAATGGCAATTGTTTTGGTTTGTTTTCAGTTTGGAGTCTTTGTCTCTTTGTTATGTACTTTACTTTTTGTATTTTTTCTTAAAACGGGTTTCTTTTTGGTATATAACATCGCTTAAATTGGTTCTTGCTAACAACAATCACGGTACAAAATATACCTACCAAGAATCAAATGTGGTTACACGACATTATGTAAGTGTATTCGCTTTTTTGGCGCGATCGCACGCTTTTTTTGTATAGGAAATGCGCGCTTTAATTTTGTCTCCAGTTGATTGCAGAGACACAACACAAAGTGTGTTTACAATTACAGCTTTTAGCGAATTATGCATAAAATCGTCGATTCGGTTCAATTACCGCGACTTGAATGGCACATGAATATTAATTTTTATACATGTCAAACCACGCCAACTATCATTTCGTTGTAATTTTTTCTCTTCCTCTCTCTCTCTCTCTTCCTCTACAGAAATTGGACTATGGAACTTAGTTTTCACTTCGCGTTTCGGGTTTCCAGATTAAGAAAAACAAAAGTTACTAGAAATACGAGATGGGCATAATAAGTCATAGAGTGTATGTGAGAACGAGAGATATGATTTCCCGCGAAAACTCAGTGACTGGCGGATTAAATGGCTGCAATTGTAGAGTCTAAAGGTTTCTGATTGCATATCAAGTATTTAAAAAAAAGCGGTGCCATACATCATGCGTCTTTGCGAACGTTGTCGCCTCTGGTAAGAAATTTACAACGGTGTGAAACGTACGCCGTTGTGTTTATCTAGCAAAGATCAAAGTAGTAAACAAAATAATTGCACGCATTGCGTACTAAAGTGAAAAGTGCGCATTTCAAATGCGAGGTTTTTCTCTGCGATGGAGAGAGGGAAAAATAACTCTGAATACGAGTCCGCAATTTGGTCTCCTGTTGAGCAAAATCACATTCGAATGGATCATATACATAAAAATCGAATAAGCTAATTCGAATGTGTGCCATAAGAAAATCACATTTCGTTGATACTAATGCAAGAGCGCGTACTCTTTTCTATGCTTCAAATCGAAATGTGAAAGAGATTTTGTGCCATTTTTCGAGTCTCTTTATTCGCGGTTGTCTTGTATATACCGCAGCAGCATTAAGCTAAGCCTTTATTTGTTGTATGTTCGTTTCTTCGATTTGTGGTGACTTACTACCTCTCTTTTACCACAATGGTATTAAATGCTAGTCTCGCTGTTTTCGCGATGGATCATTGGATAAAAGTGGTAAATGCGAGTCAGCACTTCAGCCGTTCCGTCGCGCGCGCGCGCACACACACTGTAAACTTTAGATTTAAAACGAAGCACGATCAGTTTTCAGGCGCGCTGGCAATTGCTCTTTCTTCATTTGAGTTTTAAAAGTGCTTTGTGTGTTCATTTCGATTTCGACTCATATATATGTTAAAAGACTATTCTCATTTTCTTTTTTTTTGTACAATCGCTTGCTTGTTCTCCATTCGGCTAACATTTTCACGTTAAAACCTTTGTGTGTGTCGCCATAAGCGATTTACGCCTTATTGTTCGCTGGACAATAATAACGTGCTTTTCTTCCTCGTCTTCTTATAAATCGTATTATATAGTTTGGACTTTTTCTTCTTCGTTCGACGTCAGCGTTGCTGTTGTTGTTAATATTCTTTTCTTCTACTGACCACTTCGATGCTCGACTCCAGCCGAGAGACAATATATGAACTTAGTGTCACTAATATTGTGATCGGTGTATGTTTGGTTTCCTTTTTTAGGCTCTGCATACGTACATATAAGTCCAGGTACGCGCTTTGCATAAGCGTTTATGCGCTGGAGAAAAATGTACAGTCAACACACGCAACCAACATCGATACATATTCCAGCCGAAGTGCATACAGCATAGAAACTGAAGAAACGAAAACATGCATCAAAACACATATGTGAATGCATGGCATGAGGAGGAAGAAGAAGTTCTCGTTCGATACGAGAAGTGAGAGGAAAGAGAAGCATAATATTGGGCCTTTTGTTCAAATGTTGACGTACGATGCATGCACGCGCTCTACAAAGAGTTCGACTTGGTTGTATTTTTCTTCGGTCTCTTGCATGATCGCCGTGCTTTTAGCGTTAGCACAAACGATAAGGAACACATTTTCTCCACGTTCATTTGTTTTGTCTGCGTTTTACCACTTTTTTTCTTCATCGTCATCGTATTTTACCAACGAACCAACCGATGAAGACAAAAAATAAAAGCAATTTATTTTAAGCACTCCGAGATTGTACGATGCGATGATGGGCTTTTAAATTTTGTTTTCTTTCGATTTCTTCTACGTATACATTCGAACGTGTGTTTGACCATCATGTTGAGTTAAGAGTATCGAGCATTTCTTTTTTTTGACAACACAACACCCAAACATGAAAAACCAGTTTTTATTATTCCTCTCTTGCTTTGACGATCATTACCTCTCTCTCTTCTTCTGTCGCGCGCGCTCAATATTTACATACATTAAGGCAATGCACTTTCAGCGACTGTATTCGTAGTACTATGATTGTAAGTTCTAAATTCACATCGATGATGCCGTAAACTCACTCGGGACCAATAAGTAAACGTTGAGCAGAAGACGATTTGGGCGCGCGCTTGAATTCAAAACGATTACTGGGGTCCACTTTATCAAGGTGTATGTTGGCGCGTGCTTACAACTCTTTCGATTTTTCGCTTCGTTCTCCACACGCCATGAAGACTCAATACTAATTAAAAACGATTCCGTAATCGAAAAGTCACCATTGGACTTTTGTGATTCGCTCGAAAACCAGTCGAATTTGGGAAAATAATTTTATTTCAAAATTAATGGTCAATTCCGTTCCGTCGCTGTTTTGTGTCCAATGCAAATGCCCACTGAACTGTTTTTTTTTTCAATCAGAGAATTTGAAGAGAATATATATATTCAATATACCAAAAAAATGTTTATGGCTTTAACTTTAACGTCTTAATGGACGATACAAAGACGAACATCACGATATATCTGCTCATATTGGACCTCGCAACCACACCTAACATATACATGCGAGATTTATGCTTGCGATTTTTTATGGCCATCAAATGATTTGTCTTCATAGCAAGTACACGAACAAGCGACCAGCATAACTATTCTACTAAGTTTTTTTTCCCTCATATTTGACAGCCTCACTTTTTCAGTTTGCCCATTTGGTTTTTTTGGGCTCAAATACGCACGCCGCTTTTGTTTCTGCGCAAAAATCGATTGGGAAACAAACCATACAAATCGTGATCGATTGAAAGCGCTCAATGATTGATTGTGATTTTTATGACGAAACAAATGTGTATCTTATCTCCTTTGTTGCCTATTGTTCGCATATATTTGTACTTGAAAACACTACCGTGTTTCAGTATACCATGCGAAAATCAATGACCCAATACCATTTTCTCAATGCTTAAAATTTGCTGAAATTTCCGATCAGCCACAACGATTTGGCGGTAAACTGGAATCCGTTAACTTCAAACAATCGCTCAACAATCGTGAATGTAATTTTTTCCATTATTACCATCGTAAATGATCATATTATCTCACAAAAATAATGCTAGACAAAAAAATACTACTATAGGCTATTTTCTGTGGATAAATTTCAGTTGTGTATTACTGAATAGGAATTGGTTCAATTGTCATTTGAAATGGTTTACCTTGCAAGTCTGAAAGAATGCTCCAATATTTGTCAACTGTAGATCTGAATCCATTTTTAAACGAGATTTTGTGTGTGTGTATTTTCTTAAATTTGTTTTGTACTATTCTGAACTAAGTTTAAAATTGACTCATGGCGTCTCCACTTCACGATGTTTTAATTGTCTGTCGTTTTACAAATTGCTTTCGAATCAACAATGATCCTTGTGAGAAAGTGAATTTTTTCTCACGCAATTATTTCTTCGTTTTTTTGGTAGACAATTCCGTTTTCTTTGTCACTTATCATCCATTCCACAGGCACACGGTGGAATCGAGAATAAACATCGATTAAAATGTTCACATGAAATGTGATGACCATCTGCTCGTTAGTTTTTCGGTTATTTCGTCGTTTTGATGCACAACGAAGAAGAAGAAAAATAAAATGCTTCTTCTGTTATGAATGGCATTTATTGTACTCGTCCGTACTCTATTGTTTATCAAAATCTCTTCTCCTTACATTCGGTTCTTCCCGTTTCACTTGAACCGTGTTGTTTTTATGACAATTGTTCCTTGTTATTGTTGTAAAAGCACGTTGTGCTGTGTAGGTGCGTACAGTCAACACACAGGTATTGCGCTTAGAACGGAGGGAAAATTTCGTAGGTTGAGAATTAAAGCGTTCGCTTCAAAGAGGGGTGCAATAAAAAAAAACGAAAATAATAATCCCAAAGGTTATGCAATTCGCTTGGTTCCCTTCGAACGCACTTGTTGGTGCTGTTGTTTTTACTATTTCTGTTGGTTTCTAATGCACTGTAATGTCTTCTATAATTTACTCGTCTTCGTTCTTCACAGTCTAATGACACGATATGTTTGTGTTCGGTAATTTCGTTTTTCGCTTCTTGGTTAATTTATTAATAATTTCACCGTATACACAACGCGCACAAAGGCAACGATCGTGTAATGAATACAGACTACAGAGACGATTAGAGACGATCTAGACGAAAAATGTTCCTATGTATGATCGAAGAAAAGCACACGCAATGCACAACGTACACACACCGACCGGCACAGGAAAGACGACGTCACGCAATGGTAAGCAGTTAATTTTCATGTGAACTTTTGTGCTATGTCAATGTTGAAATGCGTGTCGGCCGATTCTTGTCTCTTTCTTGTTATTGTTTTGATTGTTTTCGCTATCCCTGTGCACTTGAAATTTTTCACGATACACAAGTCGGTTGTGGCAACATGTGCGTTGTAGTAAAATCAAATTCAAACAGCACAAAATTCGTCGGCACAAAGTGAAACGATGGGGCACACACACTCAGATGATTGGTAAATTAGCACACAGATTTTCGACTTCAGACGAGATTCAGTCAGTGAGCAAGTAATAAGTCATTCTGTTTTTAAAACACCATAGTTCAATGAATCGGTTAATAACATCACCATTCGCCATGTACTTTCTAATATGGCGTTCAATTACTAGTGCGCACAGACACTATATACTAACGGCATCCATAGGTAAAATGTGAGAAAAAATCTTCACTCACTTCACAAGATGTGAACATAATTCAGCATCATTGTCTCTGTTTTTTGTGTGTCTCAAACGAAAATTTATCAATGAAGAGCACACATTCATTTCTCACTCAATATTAATTTTCACCACAAATTTTTTTTTATCACTTCGTTGCAATATTATTTTCCGAGAAAATTGTCACATTTCTATTTGAAATTCGTTTTAGCATCATTCCATCATTGGAATGGTCGATGAAGCAGAAGAAAATACACACAACAAATCGATTTTCGTTTCCGTACTCGTTGGATTCATGTTTTAAACTAATACTGCAACGATCGCACAACATACAGGTAAGTCTCAAACAAAGATCCATAAACAGGTCGCACCAACACATACCGACCGCGCATATACACACTCACAACATACACACAGTCAAACAACGTACAGAGCCAAAGCAAAAGGTATAATTTGATAAAGGAAAGAAAAGAAGTGAATGAATAAAAACAGGTAACGATGTTTTCTGGACGTGTATGTTGTTACTGAAGCTATGTGCCGCTTTCATTCGCCACTACACTCGGTGCAATGTTGCGTCTCTCTTGTTCACTCATTCGAACCAACACGATCGGTTCATTCTGATTTACCTTAATATAGCATGAGAGCGACTTGCGAGGTAAGTGTTCGTGAGATGTATGTCGGTGTTTTGTTGTGTATTACTTCTTCTACTTCTTGTAGCGCAATTTCTATGGCATCGATATTTGGGTTTGCGTGTGTTATGCTTTAATACGTGCATTAGCGATGTGAGAAATGGTAAGACGTGATCTTATGCGGCCATTTTGAATTAAAATTTTATACGAGAAGACGAAAAAGAGAGAAAAAATTTATATGTTTTTCCATCATTTGACTCTCTTGTTGTTGTCTTCTATTCGTATTTTCGTCATACAAGCTGTTTTGGCTGGATTTCGAAAACACACCGTATTTCATGATGTTATTCGAGAAGCACACATACAGAAATCTCCAACTCTAAATGTTATCCACACTCGATTCCATGTTTCTTACTCATTTTTTTCCGTGTGTCTTGCAGAGTGAATCATTTCCTAGTAAACGATTATTCTGTGTGTAAATCTCAGCATAGCATAAGAAAATCCCGAGACATGTATTCGTTTTCTTATGACCAAGTCTTGATATGTCCGTGTATTCGTGTTTAAGTCTGTTTTCTATCGATGCTTCTTACTCGCTATCCACAATAGATACTGCTCAAGCACTTCTCCATCTCACTTAAACCTTTGATTCGTTTTCGATAATGCTTTTGGATTATGCTGGTCGCCGTGAGTGTATGTGTGAATGATCGATGAAACGAATGAACTGTCTTTTAAAGACATTGGCATCGATTTTATGGGGAACAAACGAAGGGAAAAAAACTTATTCGCGCTCAAAATCGACAGCATTTACAATTCTGTTTTGGAATTTCTGCTGTTCACCTAATCGATTTCGATAAAACTTGATAAATTGAAATCCAATCGTTTTTTATCGGCCATTAAAACCATTTACTTTTAATTACAATAACTCGGGCGCAAGAAGCAAACAAATGCTTTCATCTTGGCCAGATATACTTATGAAATCGAGTTTATTGAAAACGCCTTATTTGTGGTTAATTCCGTTTGAGTGTTTCACGCAAAACAAAGCAAAAAAAAACCAACAAAATCACAGTTGGCATAAGATGCAAGTCGCGTATTGGATGCTGAAGTGAAACTCTTTGGTGCACATACTCTCGTGCTCGCTAATATGAGATTATTCCATTGTCGATGCGAAATACAATAAACACATATGGTTCATATTAATATCCAGTGAACCGGAGCACATATTGAATTTCATGTTATGTCGGCATTTGTTTTAGTTTTCCACAGCCATTTGATTGTTTTGTCTTGTTGCCAACGACTCTGAGCATAAAGAAAAAAACGCGAAGCATTGGTTTTTTTCTGCTTCGGAAAATACATTCATAATATTACCGAATCTTTGAGTTAGAGTGAACAAAAATCGGCAAATCAAAGTAACAAAAAAATCGATCGTAGTCGAATATGGCATACATTAATTACTGTTCGTTGCCCCTCGATTCTAGCTGATTTGTTGCTATTCACTCAACATGGAAACGAACGTGAAATATCTCTTCGTAATTGCACACATATACAGGAGATGGAAATCTGATACGGTAGTGGTCATGATTCATTACCATTGATCCGAAGCAGACAAGATGATTCTTGACATCCTTTGGTTTCATGGAAATAAAAAAAGTGCGCGCCTTTTTTCTACTATTCAATACGATGGGCAATGGGCATTCATTCCATGAGAGTGTATCGCATTCATCCTGCAGACAAAAAGAAATCTATTTATTTGTGTGATTTTGATTCTGTGAAATGAATCGGATCGATTGTCATTGACGACAAAAATGATGATAGGCCATTTTCTATTTTGGGCTATCTCGAAACCCAATCAGATGCAGAAAATAGTTGATCGACAGCAAAATCCAACATATCACTGTCGGATTTTTTTCTGAAAGGTCGTAACTTCTTGGAAATAGCCGTGTGCGAGACTACACAGCACGATTTGACGGCTTTCCATTAAAAGCAAATCCATATTCATGATTTGTGTCCGAACGAGAAAAAAAACAATGTTTTCGGATCGCAGAGTGTTGCTCCACGCACGATTCGTGCTACTCGCAGTCAGATACTGAAAAGTGATACCCAAACATTGATCAACATATGTAAAATGTTGCACAGTTCCGTGCGATGCGTAAAGAAATTCTTTGACTTTGCCGCAGTTTCCTCAACGATTTTAAAGTGGTTCAAAGATACGAAGCAAGAGAAAAACACCATCGAATCCATCATATTTATACCATTTTACCCATTTGATTTGGGTTTTGTTTGCCTAACCATGAGAATCAATTAACATATTGGTGCGTAAGTGGTTAACAAAACGATGGAAATTAACCTGAAATTGATATAAATGAGAGGCCCATTTGAATTCGGTTGTTTTAACAACTAAATTCGTATCTATTTTGACTTTCGAACTATGCGTGAAACTTACGTGATACCGTTGAAAATATTATTTATCGTTTATTTATGATTAGCTGAATTTAATTCGATAAAGAAGCGCTCCATGCTCATTTACCATCGACAAAATGTTGTGTTGTCCGATTTTGGCATTTTTCGTTTCGAATGTGCGGCAGAAAAAAACCAGTTTTTTTGGAATCATTATGGATGGTTTTAATGGTGACGAGTTTCTGTTTTAGCATATAAATGAAAGGAATTTTTTATCAGCATTAAAATGCAAAACACAATATATGCGACGAGACTTCGTCGCTGGCCCAAATGGGCTTTTGTACAAATGGCTAATGTTTTCACTCAAGTTATTCTGCAATCATCATCGTCGTCTCTCAATCTAAACTCATTTTATTTGCATATGAACAGCGTTGTGTCGCTTCTCTGAAGGGCAAACTCATGTTAACGCTCGTCTTTTGATCGCAACAATATTTTCATTCAAGCAAATAAAGAGATAACTTTAATTTAAATATGCGAAAATATTCATTTCATTTTCACGCGTTTCCATATATTAAATTGTGGTGAAGCTCAAAACACAATTTATTTTTTATTTATTTTTATTAAACACCGCCAAGCTCTGGCTGAATATAATGTGGGTTTTGAACATAGCTTCTGATGAGGGTCCGCAGGGTCCGTATTACACCCCCTTGAGTGCGCTAAATAGATTACCCCCCTCTGATTTTAGAAAAATTCTGTTTACCCCACCAAAAATTTGTCTCTGATTAAATTGAAGGTGTATCACTGTTTTACATTGAATCTTTATTCAAAAACCATTTTTATTTTAAAAACGCAGTCATTGAAATTGTAATCGAGTTTCAGTTTGGTAGAGCCTCGAGCGAGGAGGTTAACCGATTATTTGAGATTTTCATAATGTCAGAATGCCTTCAATTGGTCAGTGATTTGTTGATATCCATTATAGATAGCGAAGACTTTTGCACATACAAAACAAGCAATATAGAAACATATGCATTTTGGTCGCCCTTTCTACAATTTTTTTTGGCACAGTTCCTGAAAGAATAACAACTTCAGAACTGATGACCCACGCTACCGTAAAACTAAAGTGGTTTCAATGTTGGAAGAAGATGCAAAAAATTCCTGCCCAAATTATCGTTTTTGTAAAAGCGTCGTATCAGATTATCTTGCGTAGTTAGAAACTAAACTTGAGTATTTTGAAATCACATATAATGATATAATATTTCACATAACTAATTTTGAAGTGTGTAAAAGTATACAAATAATATACAAAATGAACTCAATACATATGTATGTTGTTTCATACTCAAGATCAAAAATCAATTTGATTTTTGTACCCCCTCAATTTTATGGAAAACATTTGAAATTACCCCCCTTCATTTTTATTGAAATTTGAAAATTTACCCCCTCCTCGGCGCGCGGTCGTCAGAAGCTATGGTTTTGAATGAGGTTTGGCAGGAAAAGAGTGCAAGACTGTTACATATTTAAAATAATAATCAATTAGTTCTGAATGTTTCTTTTTTTTCAAACGCGCAAATTAATTAAAAAATTGTCATTAGCACATCTATCAATGTGCTCCACAGGTTTAACAAACGAGTTTTTGGTCTCTTTTGTAGGATCCAATTATCTTTCAAATTGCTTTTTCGCACCTGATTAGTAATTCTCGGGTATTTCTTGGGAGTTACCGAGAGCTGGAATAGACCAGGGAAGCCATAATTTTTTTTGTCTAATATTCTATGGGAAGGCTGGAAAATTCAAATTTTGGTTAGCAGTGGAATGCAATTAATAGTTTTCGTAATCATTTCGGCAGTTGTTCGATTTTTCGGTCGCATTGTTCTTCGGTGTGGTGTTGTAGAAAAAAAATCACGTGTAAATAATTTGGGAGCATATGTACTCAATGAAAATAACGATCAAATTGTTTGTTATCTTGAAGAATTGTTCCATAGGGCACATTGTTTTTTTGTATATTTCGATGCATCGACTTCTTCAAATTCGATCTCTTTCAAACTCCATCGATGCTTCAAAATTTCTTCAGCAATAAATAACAATAGAGCGAAATGAATGATTGGAGAAAAAGAAATATGAATAAGAAATCGATACCAAGATATCCGATAATTTATGGTTTGGTATTGTCTTCGATATATTGGACGCGTGAGATATGAGTCGCTGTTCATCATGTGTGTTACAAACTGACCGCGAAATGAAGCGCGAAGCTCAAGAATAATAAATTTAACAATCGAAGCTTCTTTCAAACGAACAACAACAGAAAAAAATAACCAAATGAATTCATATTCCGTATATCACGTTTGTTAAGTACAACAATAGGATTAATGCTTCTTGTGTATGTGTAGCAGCATTTTCGGCTTGTGTGTAATTATTTATCTTACGTTGTGGATTTTAATTTCCACATCAAATTTATTGAATATGCACAAAATGCATCTGAAGCCTCTCTTTCGTATGCCACATTCAACGGGTTACAGCTCAGCGGAATTTTAAATTAATGTAAGTCGCCTGTAAACCGTCAGCTTCTTTATTGTGTTCGTCCAAAAAAATACACTCGGTTCAAGAAATGCACGAAAAAACGCCATAAAGTTTCGTTTCACAAAAAAAAAGTTTAACCCGTAAAAATGATTAATATGCATTGCATTCCATTGTATGGGTGTAGTGATTTTTTGCGAGGCGGTTGCAGTATGCGCGTGTTGCGCCATCGATGAATTCCACAACTGGTCAAACATATTAACGAATCTGTGGTTAACACTTGAACGATCTTCGCTCATTAAGTTGCATACCACTTCGCAGTGTTCGATGCATGGACTTTTTATTCAATTATTTGGTTTTTGTTTTTCACTCTCCTCCATCAAAGAAACCCATTCAAATGGAAACACAGGATTGACACATGTTACCTCACCTCAGACCAAATCAAAACACGTACATCAGAAATTCTTCAGAGGCATTTATTTGATTCTCTGAATTCTAATTGAGAATATAATACAATATGTACGTATATTATCAGTGCACCGCCATATTCAATGCGATCATTCCTAGAAATGCCCGTTGAATTTTCAAAGAGGTTAAAAATGTCATAAAGTTTGACAGGTTCATATATCCCTCCGGCCACATTCATTTATCAACTACTGCACCTGATTCCAAAATTAAAACTCACATGAATTATATTTCTTCCATGTGATTTGATTAATTGAAACTCAAATAGGTTATTATTATGCATACGCCGTGTATATTTTATGTGCCGTGGCTTCGACTACTTGTGCTGCTGAGTTCATCATCATTGTTGATTATATAATAGTTGATTTGATTAAAAATTCATGTACTATGGTGGAAGAAAAAAAAATCTGTGGCAGAAGCTTCGTCTATGAGCCTCGATAGCGGAACATGATTAATTACCAGGCCAAACATCTATTTCTACTTCACATTGGAATGTGTAGTGTTATTTGTTTTGCATAATTTCAATGTGACTTTCGAAAAAAACAAATTCAAATTTGTTTCTACCGAAGAAAGGGAATTCAGATGAATGAGGCTGAAAATGGTAGAAATTGGCCCACTGACAACGCGATTCGATCAAATGAATGGATACGGGCGGCTCAAAGTCAATCATCATTTTTGGCTGCCTCATTTTTGTGACTCTTTCAATCGATAGACTGATCGACTCGATGTTTTTTTTTCTCTCTAGAGAGAGAGAAAGAGATAGAGCTATCAGACTAAATTTCGAAAATGATGCATAAAACCTTTGACTGATCTTTATCTCACAAAGATTGTCACTCACTCAGTCAATCGATCAATTTTAATAATGAAAATATTTCATTCATTTCAAATAGAGAAAGAAACTCTTTTCTCAACAGGAGAAAATTACCAATCGGCTCAGAATGTATTAAAATAATTGAAAAATGGAAAATGTTCGATTCAAAGCATGGCTAGAATTTCAATCATGGACTATCCTCCTTCACAACATTCCACACATAAATGCATTGATTTCGGTTATGATTACAAAAATTCAATTATTTCGATTCAAATTACGTGATGCATTTCTTTCGGATGACATCACTCGTGTGACAAAAAACGGTCGTTATGCGCACAGGTCTCGCTGTCTCTACCTGTCGATATCTATTGAATTTAGAAACGCTTCAACTCAATAGATTGAGCCAAGTGTATGGAATGCAACCACAAAATTGAACGAAACGGAATGGAAACAGAATAATAAAATGTCTCCGAAAATCAAATTCCAATGTCTCTCGCATTCAATAAAAGCGTAAAATTGGTGAAGGGACGCTCAACATGATGAAAAAAAATCATGGTGTGCTATAGCCACAAAAAAGGGATGAAATCGGACGAGAAAAAAAAGTAGAACAAAATCAATTTTCAAACATACACAAACCTAATCTGTATCTTTTCGTTTCGCCTGATTTTTCTTTCGTTAGTTCTGGGATCGCTCAGACAATGGCATAGCATCGTCTTCATTGTAACACAGTCTCTCTTATTCTAATACTCTACTCTATCTTCGAGATGTGAGCCGTACAAGATAAGTCGACAGAAAAAAACATTTGAAAATACACGAGTCTTAAAAAATGGGTGATCGTTTTTTTTATCTCTTTCTCTCCATCTCCTCTCTCTATTGTTTTAATATTAAGAAAAAAATATATTTGTTGAGAGTTTAGAACCTCATTCGGGTTGAAAATTACGATTTTAATTTTATTTGGGCAGTCAACAGAAAAAATTGCTTTTTACACATTTCGGATGTTTTTTCATGTTTCAAGTGCACTTTACACAATGTTTGCTTTTCACCACGTTTTCGTTGATGCATCATCGTCGTCGTCGCCCCACGAAGGTGACGCAGATAGACGGAATAGTGGAAAAATAGACGAAAAAACGGCCGAAAAAGCAGTAGCATTTTCGGATTATCGTTCAAGATTAGAATTTGAAACAAGGCACTAAGAAAAGAAACATCTTTCAACTTGAGACAGGATTTGGGTCATTTTTGATGACTCAATTTATAGAAATGAAGTAGTAGGAAAAAATAAAACGCTTTTATGACGAACTTCATTGTTCTTCGTACGGCTACATATAAGACCATTTCCTTGAGCTGCTCAACTCCATCTACTGGAATAAATCCCTTAGGTAGTTCGCATGAATTAAAACCTTTTTGTTTGATTATAATCAAATTCAGAAAAAGACTGCGATTATAAAGAACGGATTAATACGGATTGCAAATTCCATTGAACATTAGTTCTATTTTATAGGATGGTCAAAGAAATCTATTCTTCCGAGAGAAAAACAAATGAAATATAAATGTAATCTTGAAACATTCCCTTGAGTCTGACCGAATGAATTTGCCCAAGACAAACAAAAAGAAGCTTCATAACCTTTGCACAGACTGTGAGGTGCGTGCATCGTTTAATTTTCTCGTTGCCTGTAGCAATTTTATGGTATCAGTTACTCCAATTTGTATTCTCTTTGCGCCATTTTCGCGCGCGATCTCTTTTTCAAAAAGTTCCGTTCTCCCCGTTTCCATCCAATGCATTTTTAACAAGCAGCCAATTCAATTTCAAGCATTTTACAGACATTCCATCGACGGTTTCTTGCTCTCTGACTACAGATCTTTTCAAATATCTCATTTTCGACGGACGATAAAGGAATACGAGGTGGAATTATAAGGTGAGTAATGTGGAGAAGAAAAGATATGTGAAAATTGTTGCTTGATTACTTATTTTGTAAATAAAAGCGTTCTCTGGCGCATACTAGTGGTTGGTACATGCCTAATTAAACGCAATCAAACCATTTACCACTTTGCATATTAGACTGATTCGCTTCGGACATTTGATCGACATGCGATTCAAACAAACGTTCAATTTCTATTTGATAATAGAGCAGCCTGATCCAATTATCATAATGGATCAAGAGGAATATTTGTTTTCAAGCTACAAGCATAAAATCCGAAAATTACGAGGTTACAGGAGGGAATAAAATCGTTGGCAATGAACTAATGAAATATACATATTTAACATTGGAGCGGTGGCAGTTTTTACCGCCAGATGATGTCCAAAGACGATGCTTGATTTAAAATCCATTTTCTCTCACTTCTGCTGTGTGTATGCTATGATTTCAAAAATGGATGCTATAAATTTCATGCCTATTCTTATATGGAAAATTCTTATCTGTACGAACAGTATGTAACGTAGCATTTAGCTTGAATAAATAACATTGTTGACACCTATAGCAGAGCGCTTTAACACCGCGCACGATGCGTGCAAAGTCTCGAAAAGAAAGAAATAAACATGAATATCTTGGACATTAGTGTGCTGTGGCTTTTTCTTTATCGTTTTCTAAATAAAATAAATTGCTCCATAATTTCGAATGAACGTCAATAATTATTGTCTTCAAATACTATATTCCAATGAGGTGTTTTTTTGTCCTCGCTTTCTCAGTTCCATTTTATGCTAATGGAATGGAAAGAAATACGTTCGTTTGAAATGAAGAAGAAAACAAAATGTTAAGAATAAATGATGTGCTGATATTGCTTCTGGATGCCGAGAGAAACATGTAAAAGAGTAAGACGGGGGAAAATCGGATTCCAACATATGCGTATAGCATTCGCTATATACCGTGAGGAAAAAAGAATACAAAAAAAAGAAAGAAATTTTTAATCGATGAAGAAAAACGTCGATGGTCAATGTCGCACGCACGTGTTCAAAACGAAACGAAACGAAAAATCTTATATGCGATCGGTTTGCGCGGAAAAATATTAAATTTCATATTCAGCAAACATATTGTTGATGATGGTGGCATCGATTTACTGCGAGAAATGACAGAGACGAAGAAATCCGATCATTAAATGTACAAAAAGAGATGAAAATTGACAGTTGAAAAAAAAACCAACAACACCGAACGAACGAATTTTAAGCTACACGATGCACAATTGATAAAAAAAGCAACATCATCGTCTGTTCAACACAATGTACGTGCATAAGAGTGAGTTTTATGTTGTGTTGTGTTGTCGCTTTTTTTCACTTCGTTTTCTTTTTAAATTGAAAATGCGTACATACACATACGGTGAGTGCGCAAATCGATCAAATTCGTTTTTTCTTCTTTCTTCAACGTCATCTTAGCGAGCGAGCGAGCGTTAAGCGGTCATCTTATGCATGCCATGACTTAGGCACATGCCCGCGACGTGATAAGTTATACTAATGCCCACGAAAGGAGCTACAGCCCTACGGAGTAAAAATCTAATCAGAAAAAAAGCCATTGTGTCCGATGCGCTTCTTCTCTTCAATCTCTCCGGGTAGATGAAGAAAGAACGAACGAATGAACGACAACGACCGAACCGGTTTTATTTTCTGTTGCCTCTGGTTTTTAAGATTAACACAGTGATGTACACGGTGCTATCAACATCTCTCTACTCCGCTTGTAAATACAATATTTATCCATCTCAGCCAAAGCTAGGGAAAACGAAATACTGTAATGCATTATTATTATCAATCGATGCAACGACGTCGAGAACAAAAGCCATCACGCGTAGTCTACATGTTAAATGCTGTTAAATTAAAAATTGCACAAATTGTTTTTTTCAGTGCTCGTCGTCACACGGGCAAGACTCACTTTTTTTTCGTTTTGTTTGCGCCTCGGAATTTTACCTTGGTCTGTAATTACGCGTGCATCTTTTCGAGCGCTTGCAATTAATAAGACATTCACCAGGGAGTTGATGAAAGGCAAAATGATATTTTAACTGTACACGACAATTATTGTGGAATGAAAATGTTTTCTACATAGTTGAATGCTTCTAGGTTCGGGATTCAACTGCATTTGTTTGTTTCGATAAAGGTGGAATGTAATTTTAATTTCTTCGAAATATCTAGTATTCCGAACCAGTGATTTGCGATGAACGATCAAATGCGCTTCTATCAACGGTTTTCTTCGTTTGGTGGCTGCCGCGAAGCCGCCCGGCGACAAAGCGACGCTTCGGGAAAAGCCGCGCTTCTTTTATCCACATTTAATCAGCATTCCATGAAATCACTTCGAATAATTGTTGATTTTTGCACGATGTGCTTTTTTTAGTTGCTTTCGATTCGGTTGAGTTTTGAGCGCGCAAAAACGTTTCATTAACTTTTTGATTTACGCGCTGTCAAAAGCGCCAAATTCATTGCCTTTTTTGACATTTGGCAAATATCGTGTAAATCGTATCAGATATCCAAATCATGAAAATCACAATAATTTGGCAAACAACACACAAAAGTGAAAATTACTATTTTCATTCGTTTCGAAGTTTTCCGTGATTTTAAAAACACATTAGCCATGTAATTTATCACGCCTTATGCGGAAAATAACGCTTCCAGAGCCCACATCTCTTTTTTAGCAGCAGCCGCAGCCAACGACTCGAAATTCGGTTAGTTTACTTTCATTTTGGCGCAGTTTGTTTTCCAGTTGATTTTCTTTGTGCGAGCTGTCCATCGAGACCACTGGTTAATTCTTTTGCATTCGTTATCTTTCGTGCTGTTCCTTTTGGAAAGTCCAGCTCCATTCCGATGGAACAATTATATATTTCGAGTGCATGTAAGCAGTTTGCACTGCGATTTGCGATCGTTCATTCCTGGCCTATTCGCCATTGATTGGATTTTCTGCGCTGCTCTCGTTTATTATATGTTATTTATCACAAAAAATTATGCAGTTACATTCGACTGAGGTGTTCTAATATACAATCACGTTCATGTTCGCGTTTCGCTTTGTTACTCGTTTTTATAAAAAACTTCGGCATATTGAATGGCTGGCTTCGACTAAATGTGCGAGATCCAATAGAAAATTATAGATAAATTTCACAAGAGCGCGCGCGCCAGCAAGTAAACACGGTGAGTCGTTGATCAAACCGTGATTGCGAACAAGCGAGAAATATAAAGCAGAGCAACAACACGACCAAGACACAATGAAATGATCCGTGGCCGGTTCGGGTAACAAACAAGACGAACTGAACAATGTTTATTTTTTGTATGCTCCCCAGGTAACAGTTTTGCTCATGAAAACTGCATCGCAATATTGTTTGGATTTTATGTGACACTTTTTACGGCATAGCCTATGCCGTTGTAAATATTGTTTTTCCTCTTATCAATGTCTTCTTAATGTCGAGGCTTAGCGTATAGCGTATACCTGGGCCCGTGCATGGCGACAAAGAGAAAAAATTGAAGGTGAAACATATGGTCTCGTGCCATGCTACATACACATTTTGTGTATTTAGTATGAATTGGCCGAGAGAATTATGTTCGAGTTGCGGCGGTAATTTGCGCAGTTGGTTCGATTCGGCTCGCCTCGGCTCGTACCACTGCCATTTTTCAAGCACTAGACCACTCACTGTACAATGAAATGAAATGAAATGAAAATAACTTGAGCACGCGCACCACAGACCATATGAAAACATGTAATCAAGATTATTGTTATTTATTTTGATTCGTTCCTCGTCTGGAGTTTGTCTTTTCGTTTGGAAGTTTCATGCGCTTGAATAAATTTGATTTTACACGTTCAATTTTTCTCTTTCGGTTTCGGTTTTTTGGCGTGCATTTCTTGCTCGCTGTACTCCGACAAACCAAATGAATTTATTGTTACCGTTTGTACAGTTTAATTATCAGTGAGCTTGAAATCGTACATAACTCCTGACATGGAATTAAATCCGAGCAAAGGCATGGGGAGAAACGCCATCAGTCAGAATGACTTATGAATTTTGTGTAAACAAGCATTGGGCATGCGCAATGCGCATTCAAATCGACTTGGTCCACTTCATGCATTAAATAAATGACCATTTTTTCCACTTTTGACAAGGAATAAAGGCCATTGTTGCGCCAAAGTGGTTCTGAAGTGCTAAATGCCAAGAATTATCTAAAAAAAAATATGCATCATTCGATTTCTTCCGTGATAAAGGATGTAACAGCGCTTAAGAATATTTTCACACATTAGTCTACAAAAACTTGACATTTTGCTTGTTTCTTTTATTTACTTGTATTTCTCTTTGAGCCGATTTTTCATCCTTGTCGTTTTTAGTTTGAGGAAATGATATCATATTGATCATTTGCTGCGAAATCGTACGAAAATCTAGCAAAACGGCCGCAAATTTGGACGAAAATTATTGCGATGTTTGTGGCGGCAAATAAATGATATCCAATTAGAAAACACGAAAAAAACGTGCGCAAAATGAGTGTTTGAAGATGATTTAATTTGATTTAATTTAGGTAAATCGTCTGAGACGAAATTTAGTGCCATGGGAATTAACGCGCGAAGCATGTTCAAAACGCATAAAAACGTGGTTTGCCATCGAAAGTCTCTCTTTTTCTCTCGCTCGCCAAGATATAGTAATTATACAAAGCCATAGCCCATTACATATTGACGATGATAAATGCAAAAGGTTAAAAACCCTGTTGTTTGAAACATGTCAGAAATTATAACAAGCTTCAAACCAAATGAGCTCTTTACATTTATTGCAGCGAAAAGAAACCGAAAAAACAACCAACCAACGAATAAATAGACAAAGAGCAAAGAAGAAAAAAAGGTACTTGTGCATGTCCGAACGAAGAAGCCTTCCAAAATAAAAACAGAGTATCACATGGTGAACACTTCTACAAATCAAGTGGCTAATTCCCATGACGATGCCATGCATATGAATATGTATATACATTTAAAAAAAAAACATATTCAATTCAATTTTTTCCACTTGAATTCGCCGGGACGCCTTCTAGAAAGAGGCTAAAAAGTCACGAAGGGATAGCGCGATGAGTATGTTAATATATAAATAAAACACGACATGTTATTCCACTGTTTCGTTTTGTTTATTGCACTCCCGAAAAAAAGGTGATCATTAGTTATGCAAATGCGGATTGCCACTCGAATTGGATGCATTTCAGCCAAATTTCGCTCTTTGAATGTACCGATCCAATCCAAATTATTGATAAACGAATAAGCCCAATCAGGCATTTGATTAATTTATTTGAGCATAAATTATGAACCTATTTTATCACCTTAACCACATTATTTGTTACGACCACTGAACCGTTACCACTGCCACGGATCACTAACTTTGGGAATCGAATTCGGATTATCAAAAAAAAAAGTAAATGTGGCAAGTGCTTCGTCCGAATAATATACATCAGGCAATAATTTTGTTCTCATCTTCGTTCCCATGGAACTCAGATCAACGTATTTGTGGTTCATTTGTATACAAATTTTCCCATTTATATGGAAGATCATAAATATTCTAGATTTGTGAAAAAAAAACTTAATTGGCCAAAAATTTGTTGAGCTCATAAAATAGAGAGGCTTGCACAACGTTTCATCGGATCGTAAAAAATTTTGACGAACATTTTGAATGAAATGTTCATATCATAAAAATTGATTAATTAATTAAAACAAAAACTTGGCAGAAACAGTTCCCCTACATGAGTCCATTTGCATTTTATGTTTTTGAATGAAATGTGACAAAAGCATTTGGTAATCTGGTGTGAGAATGCCCAAATACATTTGTATACTCGATAAGTGGCATATAATTTTTGTTTCGCCAAAACTCATTGATTTCTCTTTCACATATGAGTAATTGCATATTGTAGCCAAGGTTGTAATTGCAGTGATCGAGCTTTTGTTGTTGAGTTTTTGCATCACTTGGCACGCGCGTTCGTGGTTACCAGCAACACTTTTCACCCTTTTTTTCGCTGTCCGTCGAACGGAAACCATGTAAAATATAATTAAGTTTGACACACACACAGAGAGAGAAAGAGCAAATTCGAAATGAAATGAGTGGCTCAGTAAATAGTGGTCGTATAATAACAGTCTACTGTTTAACAACGTGTTTCAAGGCAAATGCAGAGCAACGAGAGCAACAAAGAAAAAGACAATAGATAATTTGCCTATTCTTCCATTTCTCTCCACAATCAGTGTTTTGAATAGATTGGCGGAGCCAGCACTCACTCGCAAATGTTAGAAAATGATCGTAAATGAGTAAAAGTCTGGGTAAGTATATATAATGTTTTTTATGCATATGTAAATCGCATGTGATTATCGTTTGAATTTTCCTGTGAGAAAAGTAAGCGCTGTCGGACGTTGGCTCGAAGATGGTCAGTTTTCGCAAAATCGTTCCATCCTAAGAACTAAATGCATCATTGTCATGCCAGCCGTATATACTGATACTCTCGGTTTCAATATGCACACAATCTTTGCACCTGTGGGAATGCGTTTTTGTAAATTATAATGCATCATGAATATTATTTTCCATTCGTCATTTACATTTAAATTGTGTTTGTTCGACAAACATATTTTCATTATCGTTGCAGTGTGTCTCTTTTTGACGAAACATAATTCAATTTGAATTTAAATTCGCTTTCCCAAATGGCACGCAATTTCCTATTTTTCGATTCACAAAAATGTGATGAGATTTAATCTGTGTGATTTTTTTCTGCAATGCGTTGGCGAATTCAAACTCGCATGTAATTTGACTGAGTTTTGTCGGTCCGAAATCGATTCCGACCCAAAAACCGAAGAGGTAATTGATCAATTTCGATTTTCAAAAGGCCAACCACTTTCACTCGATCTTTTCTTCTTTTTTGGACGACATTTAAGTATATGTTTGAACCAAAATGAGGCAAAAGACTGTATTCCGTGTGTAAGCAAAACATCACCGATTGTTATCTAACCATCAGATCGAGTAATAAAAATAGAAGAAGAAAAAAAAGTAGGCATAGCATGTAACCGAATCTGAATATTATGAAGCGACAGTGTAAATTGGTCTAACAAACAGCAATGGGAAGAGGCTTATTCAATGCTAAATGTTGTCGTGTTTGCCATCAAGTCATCGTCCCGTCTTTTTCAACATGAATGAAAGAGCTAATTAATTGTTGCTTTTAATTAGCACGCAATAGTAAACAAACGCGTTGAGCAAACAAAAACGTATTCTTCAATTAAATAAATTTATTAGAGCGACTGAGCGGCCCATAGAAACATTTTTTTGCTAAACTATTTTAATGAATGAATTATGTAGACGAGAATTCAGAAGTCGCTACCTATTTTCATTACATTTTATCAAAACAACAACAACAACATCAACAAAAGAAGGTTGTTTCGAGTTGGTCACACGGAAGACTGGAACATCACATGGTAATTATATTTCAAAATCTTCGGCGCAATCAAATAATTTGATATGAAAACACGCAACAATCGTAATTAGAATCGAAGACGTCCGTATTCATCACATTGAAAAGTGCGTCTTTCCGACTATTCTCCGCTGGAAAAAGGGAATCAATCAAAAAACTATCTCGCTTTCGATCGAGTGTCACATAATTTGGAGAGTCTTTTTTCTCGTCCATTTGGAAAATTGTCTATGATTTCGTTGAATTTGTTGCTTGTCACATTACGGCCAACATTATTCCGTGCGCCAGATAATCGCTGTTCATTTTTTTTTCTCCATCTTCTAGGCACCCCATTTCATATCCATTACCTACAGCATCGTTCATTCAATCGTAATCACAATCGAAATCGATACATTCAGAAACGTTTTCCCTTTTTCCCATTCATTCGGCCATCGATTCCAATCGATGTTTTCATTTATTAACTTCACCTCATCTCTTCTTCACTCTTGATTGAAATGAACTAGCCGGACAAAAGAATGTGATTTCAACGGAGCTGCGAACAACGGTTCTGTTAACGAACGTACCCGTGAATTCAGTCGATGCCTTGCAACAACTTTATCAATGTCGCCATGGTTTTTTTTTCTTCGGATGAAACAAATTCGAACGCATCGCTTGTAATTGGATCACATGGTGAGATTTGAATGACTCACATGATGTTGAAAGACATTATTGTGGTTCATTGTTAAAATTGAATTTTTAATCAATTTGTTGGTTCAAACTGGATGTTCTCAAAAATTCAGTTGGAACGTCAACACAAATTTGTGAATCAAACCGTTTTATGGGCAATCAATTTGATTGCTGGAAATGAGAGAGAAATGGAGAAATTAATTAATCGTGCTGAGCGAGCATTAATTCAAATGACCAAAAGTCAAGATGCACCGGACATAGTTCAAACGGTAATTTACAACGCGATTCGAGGTGAATGAATTCTAAATAGACACTTTTTCCATGCAAAAAAAAACGAAATTCCGAAACTGTGTTCACCATTGGGTTGATATTTTGCGTTTCATTCGTTAGAACACCACGGGCTCGATTCCATGGAACATTAGCATTCATGTCATAGATTATCGCAATTAATAACGATCATAGTGGTACACTTTTTCTCCGGTTGTTGTAGTGCCCGATATTGCATCAAACACTTCTTCCTCCATTCATTCCAGCCTAATCGCTAATATTGATAGAATCTTGGGAGCAAGAATCGCTACGCACATACAAATGCCTTTCTTTATTCGGAGAAATTGACGATTTGCATATTCTTTTATAGAGTCACGATACGCACTTGAATTTTGCGCTCTAGAAATGCTAGACTATACTTAGATAGCATAAATATTATTTTTCTCTATCGTCTCTGGCATCTTACAGTATCTGATTTATGAACGGAAATCCATTCGGTCCGAACGGCGAGGCTTTCAGAATAGCAGCATGTCAATTACGTAATTATACCGAGCGACACTTCGTCAGGAAATAAGAAGAGATGCATTTTTTACCGTTGCATGACCGATAATAAGGGTAGAATTCATTGCTTTCTCTTCATTCATTGTCTGTCATTTCTTTTGAGACGATGAAATTGACGTCAAATTTACTTTTAACACTTTTCGTGTCAACATAACAGCTCGCCGTTGCCACAGCTCAGAACGTTGATCGAAAGAATAAATGTTTTGTGATGGCAACAAAAACTCTTCGAATGAAATGCTTTAATGATCGAATCGACCAAATATTTTATTTGCTTTTTCACAATTAATTCTTTCATACGAGCACTTTGGGGCAAATTACAAGCGTGTTTTTTTCGTTTACAGTGAAAACGACGATAATTGAATATTTCGAGTATAAAAGTTAAAATCATTTTCAGCTTAAGTGAATGCCAATGGGTGTAGAATGTAGAACGTTGATCATGTAATTTGTCGATTTCGCATCTTTGAATCAAGCAACAGATATCCTACGGAGATTTTTTAGTGCTTTTGACCTTTCAATAGAATTACGTTTATTGCGATTTTTTTCCCTCAGTTTATTTGTGTGGGTTTGTTGGCATGCGTTAATTGTTTTCATCATTATTTTTCTTCGTTCGGATCGAGCTGAGCTAATCATTTGTTTGAACAGTCAAAGTTTCATGTGAAACCCGAGGAGAAACAAAAGATCTGATAATGCTACCAAATCATAAAATTCTACATTTAGATTTTTAAAAAAAGTTTCTACAGAACTCTGCTATTAGTTTAGAGATTCGCTTACGGTGGCCATTAAAAAAAAAAGACTTAACGAAGTCGAGTTGTATAACCTCTGCCAATGACCATAGACCATTCAAAAGTAGAGTATACGGTTTCTTACGTGATAAACTTCTAACTTCGTTCCTTGAACTCCAGCGAATTTTTTTTTCACTGCTGCGTAAGACGACGTGCGAAAATATCTCGATGATTATCAAATTTACAGGTAATCAAACCGTAAAACTTAGAAGAGACATAATTTTTGTTTTATATTTTATTTGTTTAAATCATTTATAACAACATACAAATCATAAAAGTGGAGATTTTTTATCTGAAAAAAATCTAATCCCTCGTTTAATTAGTTGGAAGAAGAATGTACCGAAATTAAATGGCCTACGTCGTAAAGTGCCCTCCTAAAGACACGTCATTTTTAGTTTATTTGTTGAAGCATTGCTTAGTAATCAGACGGCCAACGATTGCCTGTAGCATTTTCAATTTAGTTTTGGCCGCTGTCAGTGCACTTGTCCGAGGCCCAACCTATTTCTCAAACATGAAAAATACTCTAATAACCCGTTGACTCAGAAAACCCGCTCAAAAGCTCCACACCTCAACACAAAATGGATCGTTGAAATTAATTTAGTATAGTTGCGATTGCAAAAAAGGGAATTAGTTTGCTGTACAGTGTACACTTTGTGGGCCGGATCGCTGGTGGTCGAAGCACAATTAGGCAACGATTTTTTAATTAATTTTTTTCTGCTTCTCTCTGTACGTCAGATGGACTTTACGCGAGCGCTGACATGAACTGACCCACAAAACAGAGATTCGCTGCATGTAAAGAAAGAAAGAAAAATGATTGGATGGAATAGCGTACGTTTCAGTGAACAACGCGATGCCACACAAGCAGCCCGCACCAACGAACCCAAAACCATTTAAATTTAATTCCATAAATAATTTAAAATGAAAATCGTAAGCTAAACAAACACAACGTAGCGCGTATTGGTTTCGGGGTCATAACCACTGCTACGTGCGCATGTAATCGATACGGCTTTGCTTCGTACCCGAAGTTCAAATGGTCAATCAAAATGTTGCGTCTTGAGCCACAGAAAAACCAGTATTGAAGATGTACACAACTGACCAATGCTTGCAATTGGACGTGTATAAACATATGAAGAGACGCTGGCCGCTGGCCACTGGATTGTTGAGAAAAATTGAATTTACGCAAGAGATGTTGATGTTGATGATGTATATGATCACTCCAAGAATTTACTAATCAGATATGGGAGTCATCTTGAATATTATTTGAAAAAATTGCAATTGCAATAAATGTTTGCAATATTTGGTTGCCCATTGAAAATGATAATTAAAATCTAATAATGGCACCAGTTTTTTGAAAAGATTCTAAAAAAATTGGATGATTACTTAACGAATGAGTAATGTAAACACATTTTTTTTTTCATTCGTATTTAGGTGAGATTGGATTTGGTAGAAAAATGATATATATCTACATATCTTGTGCATTTTTTGTTTTATTTGCACAAATCGTAATACAAGGCGCCAAACGATGCGTTCATTTCATTGTTCTACTTTTTTTGTTGAATTTGCAATGCTATTTTGGCTTTGTCAATTTGCAAATCCGAAATTTAGCTCATAAAACTGTTACAAGCCCACTGATTTGGCACACAGATGTGCATATAAATACGCATTGATTTTCTTACTCGTCAATCAAACGCAGTTAACTTCATAAGGTGCGCAAGAGTTTGTCGATAAGATTACCTTTAAAATGAAAGTACAATTGATTTTTCTGACAGTTATTATTCTGGTAAAATTTCCGTTCTTTCAATAATTCGAATTTTTCAAATTCGAATTTTATTGTTTCGTTTCATTTAAACGAGTTTATTTTCAGTCTATTGCGGATACTTTTGGAGACCCAGAGCCCGATGCTTCTGCTCAATCACCAATTAGCCAAGCATTAAGTTCCATGTTTGGAGGTTGGCAGACACGGGGCTCGCAATCAAGTACAAATAATGGCAAAATAATAGTCCGTAGATGCAGATGTAGACGAAGGAAACTGCCCAAGTGCAAGCCATCTGATTCATCAAATTCTTGGGGTTCATCAGGTTCACATGGTTCATCAGGTTCACATGGTTCATCAGG